>NC_072479.1:107137500-107455000 GCF_027574615.1 Eptesicus fuscus | reverse complement strand
TTAGTCTTGGACTGACTTGTTGGGTGTGCGCAACAGGAAATATTTCACTTTCAGACAACAAGGAAAATAAGTTTATTTGCGTTACGCTTATTAATTTGTGCAGTTATTCAGTGTCTGGTAAGTTAATTTTCAAGAAAAAATATTAATGTTTATTAAAATGTTCTATTATTTTATGTTAATGATGACTCATTTATTTCAGCCCTTTGTAGTCAGCGTGTCTCTATCGAAATAAACCTACATTTCTATGAAAATGGAAGCTTTTGTTTTCTTGTGGCCACGTACACGTAAACCTTGTTTATTCGACCCGTGTTGGCCTTTGAGTTTGACATGCTTGGTGTACACATTTTAAACACAAAGTCCATTGACTGTGTGCCATCGGAGAATAAACAAAATTAAACAAAAGTGCCACAAACTTGGAAAAAGCTGGTCTGTGCAGATGGAAACACAGGGCACATGCTCTTACCGCACCATTTCCTGCCACTGTCTACATCCTATCTAATAAAAGAGTAATATGCAAATTGACCGTGCCCCTGCTACACCCACAAGCCACGCCCACCAGCCAATCAGGAGCGAGTATGCAGATTAACCCAACCAAGATGGCTGCAGCCACGAGGGAGCAGGAGGCTTGGGTTGCCCCCAGCAATGGAGGAAGCCAAGCATCCCGCCCGCTCTGGCCGGCCCTGGACTCAACTCAAGGCTACAAAGTTTCAATTATAGAAGATAAATAAATCCCAGATACTAGGGCCTCCGCTTGGGTTGCCGGGGGGGCGTGGCCAGCCTGCAAACCACCACAGGCCCCTCACCCAGGATGCCCCACACCCCAAGGGAACCCCAACCCTGTTCTGGGACACCCTTCAGGGCAAACCAGCAGGCCCCCACCCGTGCACCAGGCCTCTATCCTATCTAATAAAAGAGTAATATGCAGATTGACCATCACTCCAACACACAAGATAGCTGCCCCCATGTGGTCAAAGATCCTGCCCCCATGTGGACACAAGATGGCCACCACAAGATAGCCATCAGGAGAGGGCAGTTGCGGGGGGAATAGGCCAGCAGGGAAGGGCAGTTGGGGGGGACCCAAGCCTGCAGGGGAGGGCAGTTAGGGGTGACCAGGCCTGCAGGGTAGGGCAGTTAGGGGTGACTGGGCCTGCAGGGAAGGGCAGTTGGGGGGAACAGGCCTGCAGGGGAGGGCAGTTAGGGGTGACTGGGCCTGCAGGGAAGGGCAGTTGTGGGGGAACAGGCCTGCAGGGGAGGGCAGTTAGGGGTGACTGGGCCTGCAGGGTAGGGCAGTTAGGGGTGACCGGGCTGGCAGGCGAGTGGTTAGGGAGTGATCAGGCTGGCAGGCAGAAGCGGTTAGGGGCAATCAGGAAGGCAGGCAGGCGAGCAGTTGGGAGCCAGCAGTCCTGGATTGTGAGAGGGATGTCCGACGGCCTGTTTAGGCCCGATCCTGTAGGCAGTCAGACATGCCTCGAGGGGTCCCAGATTGGACAGGGTGCAGGCTGGGCTGAGGGGCAGCCACCCCCCCGTGCATGAATTTCGTGCACCGGGCCTCTAGTAAATTAATATCCAGTTAAAATGCCAATAAACCGAGAAGCAATGGGTAGAGCAAGAAGCCAAAGCTAGAACAGAGTAAAAATAGACTCACATTTTTACGATTTTCAGACACAAATTAATGAACTCGAAAATGAAGGTCAACCAACTCCAAGACTGTTCTTGGCAAACCTCCCCCGAGGCTGACGCAGAAAGGGACCAAACCAACGCGTTTCGGAGTGAAAACACCTTCCCTTCAGCAGCAGCCGGGACGCAGCAGAGCACGGCAGACACGGCCAACACCGAGGAAGGTTCACAGTCAGGCAAATACACAAGGGACAAGGCAGACGGCACATCCGGCCGAGCCGAGGCGAGAACAAGCTCCTCGCTGCTCACGCGGCCACGGGCGGGGGAGGGAGGGTGTGAATCGGGGGTGAACGTCTCCCCACAGAGAGAAAGGCAGCTCTCCCCAACATTTACAGCGTTCCGCCCGGCCCGCGGGCGCTCCCCAGTTATCGTCAGCGGCTGCCACGGCCCGGCCCGGCGGTGGACACGCATTGATCTCCCCGAGACCGTGCCCGGCGGCAATTGCGTCCGTGAATGCTGAAGCCGGGGCCCGTGGGGAGGAGGACGCCGTCACGGAACCGCGATGACCCCGGGAAGGAAAAGGCGAGGGGACAGGAGGAGAAACTTCCGTGTTTTCCACGTTAAAAAAACAAAGCAAAACGACGGGCCTTCTCACTCGGTGGACTGCCTGGTGACAGCAAACACCTGAACAACAAAAACGTGTAGAATCACATCGAAGGCCTCACACAGCGTGGCAGCAGCAACCGAAGAACACGCGTGGTAGACGTTCTGGGAGGAAATCACGTCTCCGGGAAAGTGGGCAGAGCGAGCGATGGGAAGGCAGGGGCCCTCGCACGGGCTGTGAGCCGCCAGCCAACGCGGTGGTTTCCCTCAAAGTGACAAGACCAGGCCCATCGTCATTCAGTCCGGAGACGTTTTTAGGAGAAAAGTCCTGGTCTCGCTGTATGAAACCCGAGCGCCCTGCTCAGCTGCCGCCGCGGGGCCGGGGTGGGGAGGGGGCACGGGGGGCAGCGAGACCCCAGGCCAAGGCCTGGCTGCAGGACGGACGCTGGACGGAGGGTGGTGGGTGAGCAGAAGGTACGAGACTTCCTTCCACACCTCGTGGAATGGGCCCCGCGGGAATGGGCCAGAGACACGGAGGCGAGCCCGGCCGGCGGGGCTCAGGGGCTGAGCATCGACCTAAGAACCAGGAGGTCGAGGTTCGATTCTGGGTCCAGTGTCCCGGTTCCGATGGCGGGCGCCCCTCCCATCCCCACACCGATTGGCATTCCGCGGAGCAGCTGCTGAGCCCAAACGTAGCAAAACCCACGTTCCCGGACGCTGACCCGGCGGCGGTTTATCAGACGCGCAGCGTGCACGGAGCCGGGATTTCACCCGCTGCTCCCGCGGGTCTCTGCCGCCGACTCGCCGTCACCCGGCGGACCCATCCCCTTCCTGTGCGCAGAGAGAGGTGGATCGCAGACCCCGCGGCCAAGCGCTGCGCCCGCGCCAGCAGCTGCGACTGGGTGGGGGGACCAGCCCACCCGCCTCACTGGGAGCCGCTGGGCTCCGGGGCTGGGAAACCGCCCGCCCGCCGCCCGCCGGAATCTCCTAGAAACACTTTGTGTTCGCCCTGGGAGTGGAGGGCGGAGGGCGCCCGCAAAGAGTCGCAGATGTGGCCACGCGTGTGGGTGTGGCCCTCTCCGTTCTACAGCGCACGGGACGGCTCCACGGAGACACGCGGAGGGCACGTCCGAGGGCACGGAGCCGGGCCGGCAGCTGGAGAGCAGCCTGTGGGAGCCTAGGACAGGGAGGCTGAAGGGCTGGCTGGCTTTGCCGGTGACACCTCGTGAGAGGGCAGAGGTCACGGAAGTACCTGGCCACCTGGGCCACGTGGGCCGAGAGCTGGCCGCTTCCTGTCACTTCTCAACGACAGCACACGTCCAGGTTATGGGGACATGGTGAAGGGACACAGAGCAGGCGTGTGCAGGCCATGGTGAGGAGCGGGAGAGCCAGGGGTGTGCATATGCATGACACACGTGTGAGTGTGTATGCACATAGGTGCATGTACATGTATACATACATAGGCAGCGCACATTCACATGCGTATTGCATATGCATGTGTGCATGTGTACTCATGAGTGTGCATGTGTATGCTGCACGCACCCGCCTGTGTGATACGTGCAGATACACAGCAAACACGAGAGGCTGCGTTCTCCTCATCATAAATGGTCGCCACCTCAGGACCCGGGAGGCTCACTCAGGGGCCCGGAACCTTCTTTCTGAAACACCGACGTCCAGGGCTGGCGCCGGCTCCCTGTTCCCATGGGAGGGGCGCCTCACTGTGGCGGCGTGTTGGCCGGTTTGCAAACACGCTTCCTGTCCTCAGGAGGCGGGAAGCCGCCCGGGCGGTCCCCGAAGCCACGGCCAAGTTGGGACTGACTTGGTGACAAAGGCGAGAGCCGGGGGGACCCGTGGACCCGCGAGCTTCCCTGGAGGACGTGGTGGGCGGCGTGTCTGCTGGGCCCCGAGCGGCTGAGTCCTTTCGTCTCTGGTTTCTCAGCAGCTTCGATACCGAACCGTTTCCATCTCCACCACCTGCGTAGCCTCCTGTTTCACCTCCTACTGAGCTTCTTCAACAGTGTGCATGCTCACACGTGTGCGTGCATGCATGCATATATGTATAGGTATGTGTGCACACATGCATGTGTTCACAAAGCACACATTTGTTTGCATGCAACTGTGTACACGACTGCATGTGTATTCACAAGCACACGTGTTTGTGTGCGTGCATGTGTGTGGCACAGGTGTGTACAATGTAAGGACTGCATGTTCACAAGCACACGTGTTCAGGTGTGTGCATGTGTGCGCGTGTGTGTTTAGGTGTATGCGTGCACATTCGCATGTGTATTAGGGATAAAACAGGCCACTCTGATTCCCACCCCCGGCTCTGAGCCAGGGCCACTGGGAGGCGATGGCGTGGCAGGCGGCCCGGAGAGCCGGGGGCAGCTGGGCTGCAGGGCGGGGGGTGCTGGCAGGGGAGCCCACATCGCCTGGGAGCTCCCGGGGGAGAGGCCGGGAGGGACCCTGCCCTGTGCCCGGCCAGGCCTGGGCCCACCCTGCGCGGGCGGCGGTGAACGTTACTCAACGGACTCGCGGACCCCGCGGCGGCGCCGTATCGCCTCCCGGGTGGACGCCAGCCCGCCGGCCCATCTCCCTGCTTGTATTCACTCAGCGTCGGCTCGCACTGCTCCGCGAAAAGCAATTTCAAAACAGATGAGAAAAAAATGATCGCCCTGATACTTGGCCCGACCTCATAAAAGGGAGAAAGACCAGAGAAACGAGACTATAACCCCCCGAAACGCTGATTGAATCCACGGAGCTGCTGGCAGCATCCGTCAGGGTGTGGGAGGAAGGAGGATCCATCTCAGTGCGGGGCGGACCCGGAGACACGGACAGACTGCGGCCCACGGCCCCGCGCAGCCCCCACCCCCACTCCCCCACACACCCCCCCCACCCCCCACACAGCCCCAGCCCCACACCCCCACACAGCCCCCACCCCCACTCCCCCACAGCACCCAGCCCCACTCCCCCACACAGCACCCAGCCCCACTCCCCCACACAGCACCCAGCCCCACTCCCCCGCGGCCCCCACTCCCCCACACAGCCCCCACCCACACTCCCCCACAGCACCCAGCCCACTCCCCCACACAGCACCCAGCCCCACTCCCCCACTCCCCCACACAGCACCCAGCCCCACTCCCCCACACAGCCCCCCCCCCCCCCCCCCACTCCCCCACACAGCACCCACCCGCACTCCCCCACTCCCCCACACAGCACCCAGCCCCACTCCCCCACTCCCCCACTCCCCCACACAGCACCCAGCCCCACTCCCCCGCGCAGCCCCCCAGCCCCCACCCCCACTCCCCCACAGCACCCAGCCCCACTCCCCCACACAGCACCCACCCCCACTCCCCCACACAGCACCCAGCCCCACTCCCCCACACAGCACCCACCCCCACTCCCCCGCGGCCTCGCCCAGAAAACGGTCCTCAGAGGGAACGGCGGAAGCGCCTCCCGTGTCTGCAGGCCACAGCCCGTCCCGTAAGGATCAGGCCTCGCCCTTCAGGGGGAAGCAGCCTCTGCCTCAGGCCGGGGCTGGCCAGGCCTGTTTGGCCAGGACGTGCACTCCTCACATATGAACACGCAGGACGTGCGGCCCCTCACGTATGAACACGCAGGACGTGCGCCCCTCACGTATGAACACGCAGGACGTGCGCCCCTCACGTATGAACACGCAGGACGTGCGCTCCTCACGTATGAACACGCAGGACGTGTGTTCCTCACGTATGAACACGCAGCCTCTTGGCCCGGCTGCGTGGCTCCGTGGCTGAGCGCCGACCTAGGAACCAGGAGGTCACGGTTCAACTCCAGGTCAGGGCACATGCCCGGGTTGCGCGCTTGATCCCCAAGAGGCAGCTGATCCGTGATTCTCTCATCATGGATGTTTCTCTCTCTCCTTCCTCTCTGACATCCATAAACATACGTGTATTAAAAACAAGCAAACCCAAACACGTGGTCCTTATCCCCGGCTCCTGGCACACAGCACCAGACTGAACTGCCAGACACCCCGGGGTCAGAGGGCAACCGGCTGTGGGTCACCTGGGGGTCAGAGGGGGAACTGGCTGCAGGTCACTCAGGGTCAGGGGGACCGGCTGTGGGTCACTCAGGGTCAGGGGGACCGGCTGTGGGTCACTCAGGGTCAGGGGGGACCGGCTGTGGGTCACAGGGTCGGGGGGGACCGGCTGTGGGTCACAGGGTCGGGGGGGACCGGCTGTGGGTCACCTGGGGTCAGGGGGTGGGGTGGGGGGGACCGGCTGTGGGTCACTCAGGGTCAGGGGGGACTGGCCGGCTGGGAAAGTCCCGCGTGGGTGGGGCAGGAGCGCTGGCGGCGGGAAGCGTCCGGTGCAGCCCGGGGTCCCAGGTTTTACAGGAACAACCAGCAGCGGCTCCGCGTTGAGCGCCGCGAACGCTGCTGGTGTTCGATGCTCGTGTGTGGATGCGCGACCTTGCACGGCCGCCAAGACACACAAAAAGCCAAACAACAGAATAAACTGCCCTCCGAGAACCAGGACCGATAAGGGACTTTGAAGGGTACAAGATAAGCATCCAAAAGTCTACAGTGTTTCTGAGCATGAGCCAGGGACGCCGAAGTAATAGTTCCAATGCCGTCTACAGTCACTCGGAAAGAGAAAACACGGGGCTAGCTGTAAATCTGACAAAAACGCACAGCGCGCATAATATGCCGGGAACTCCGAAATGGGGCGGAGAGAAATCGAAGCAGATCGGACTCGATGGGGAGGCATACCATGTTCATGGACGGAGTCTCCCCAGGTTGACTTACAGGGTTAACGCAATTTTTATTAAAACCCCAGCACGGTTTTTTTTTTTTTTCACGGATACAGACAAGGTTATTTAAAGATGTATAAGGCAAAGCAAGGGAAGGGAAACAGTTAAAGGCGGTTCGAAACAGAAGAATGACGTGGCAGGATTAAGGCCACCCAATGTCAAGGCCACCGTCACCAGGACGGCGTGGCAGCGGCAGAGGGACAGACACAGGTCAGCGGACAGAAGAGGGAGCCTGGGAAGAGACCCCGACCTACGGCCGACTCGTTCTGACAAAGCTGCAGGAGCAGTTCAGTGGGGGAAATTAGTCTGTTCTTGAACGTGGCCCTCTTTTTTAAATTGACTTTAAAGAGAGGAAGGGGGAGGGAGAGATTCAAGCATCGATGAGAGAGAGACATTGGTTCGCTGCCTCCTGCCCGTGCGCTGACTGAGGATCGAACCGGCGACCTCCTGGTGCACGGACGACGCCCAAACAACGGAGCCGCACTCGTCGGGCTACAGTTAAGTCTTTTAGCAAATGGTGCTGGACAAACGGACGTGGGAAGGTGACACATGGCCGTGGATCTAAATTGCCTACAGTTTGTACACCATCAACTCAGAATGTACCACGATTCACAGGTCAACCGTAAAAATATAAACCTTTTAGGAAAAAAGAGGAGAAAACTCGGCAGCGAGCTCTTTGACACCAAAGACAGTCTGTCAGGGACGAACCAGCAGGTCAGACTCCTCAGGGTGACAGCCTTCTGCTCCAGGCACCCCGTTCAGGGGACGGGAAGACCGGCTCCGATGGGAGGGAGCCATTTGTAGAAATCGCAATCCGCGGCCGCGTGGCTCAGGGGTTGAGCGACCACCTGTGAGCCAGGAGGTCACGGTTCCATTCCCGGTCAGGGCACAGGCCCGGGTTGTGGGCTCGATCCCCAGCGTGGGGCGTGCAGGAGGCAGCCAGTCAGCGATTCTCTCTCATCATTGGTGTTTCTCTCTCTCCCTTCCTCTCCCTTCCTCTCTGACATCAATACAAATATTATTTTAAAAAATCACAATCCACAGAGTGCTGGGGTCTAGAATCGAAAAGAACTCCTGGAACTTCGCAGTGAAAACAAGCACAGGGACCCACTCAGATCCCGGGCAGGGACGCCCTTTGCAAAGAGGCCGTGCGGATCCCGCCCGAGCCCCCAGAACCGTGGTCGGCAAACCGCGGCTCGCGAGCCACATGCGGCTCCTTGGCCCCTTGAGTGTGGCTCTTCCACAAAATACCACGGCCTGGGCGAGTCTATTCTGAAGAAGTGGCGTTAGAAGAAGTTTAAGTTTAAAAAATTTGGCTCTCCGAAGAAATTCCAGTCGTGGTGCTGCTGACACTTGGCTCTGTGGACGAAGGAGTTTGCCGACCGCTGCCCCAGAAGATCTCGAGCATCGCCAACCGCGAGGGAAACGCAGATCAACGCCGCGAGGCGCCAGCACGCCTGTCGGAACGGCTGCCTGTCAGCCGCGCTGTCAAGGATGCGGGGAAAGTGGGTCGCTCCGACGGGGCTGGTGTCAGCGGAAAACGGCGCAGCCGCTCGCGGAGACAGCTCGGCGCTTTCTCAGAGCCCCACACACAGCTGCACGGCAGCCGGGAGGCCGCTCCGGCTCCTTCCCCGCCCGCCCCCGCCCCCTCCCCGCGGGCTCCCGTCAGCCGTGCCTGTGTCTACGAGCCTGTCTGTTCCATTTGTTTATTTTTAGGTTCCACGTAGAGGGGAGATCACGTGGCGTGTGTCTTTCCCTGTCTGACATGTTTCATTTGGTGCAACTCCCTCTCGGTCCCTCCGCGCTGTCACCAGAGGGGGTTCTGGGACGGCTGGAGAGGATTCCCAGGGCAGCCCCCCCCCTTCCTCCAGGCACTGCCTGGGACACCTCGCCAGTTCCCGTTTGTGGCGACAGAGAGCCACGCCGCGGGGAGCACAGAGGCGCCTGCGTCCTTTTGAATTCGGGTGATTGATTTCTTCAGATGGGTCCCCAGCGGTGGGATCGCTGAGGCCTCAGGCAGCTCCGTGTCTGATTTTCTGAGGAAGCTCCACGCTGCTTCCCACGGAGGCCGCGCCCGTCCGCGCTCCCACCAGCCGTGCCAGGGCCCCTGTCCCCGCGTCCTCGCCAGCCTTGTCGTGGGCTGATGCGCTGAGCGTCGCCGTTCTGACAGGTGTGAGGGGGGACCTCCTTGGGGCTGTGATTGGCATCGCTCTGCTGGTCAGGGACGTTGAGCGTCTGGCCAGGCGTCTGTCGGCGTCTGTCTGTCCGCTCGGAGGCGTGTCGCCCAGCCCCGCGCCCACGTGGTACGTCGGCCGGAGGTTTCGGTCGGGCTGTGTGCGCTGTCCTGTCTGCTGGATGCCAGCGCTGTGCGGGGTGCGTCCCAGGCGAGGTCCTCGCCCGCCCAGCAGGGGCCCCAGGCTCCTGGACAAGAGCCGGAGAAACACAGACTAGACTTCTCCCTCAGCGGCGCCCGCCCACGAGCGCCCCGAGGTCAGCGATGACGCCCCGGCCCGAGACCGCCCGCCTGCGCTTCGTGCGTGGCCCGTGGCGGTGACGGCAGCGTGCACGGTCCCTGTGGGAGGAGACGGGAGCCGCAGACGGACGTCGACAGGCGTCTCTTCGTGGGTTTCGCCTGTTGCCGTTCTCAATCTCAGCTTCCTGGGGCTCCCGACGCGGACGTCAGAAAGCGGGGTCCGCCATGGTCTCCGTGGTGACACCGACAATGCGTCTTCCGCCCCCTCCCAACCCCTCTGGTCTCAGCTCCGAAGACCGTGCTGATGACGCGAAAACCTCAGCAATGCGAGCACGCGGCGCCGTGACCGTAGAACGTGTCCGCGGACGTGGGGGGCTCTCAGTCCTCCACGGCGCACGGGGGTGGCGGCACCGCGGGCGGCTCCGTTCTCCCAGAGCTTCTTTCATCGGCAGCATCTCGGCGCTGCCGGCTCCACCTCCACGGCTTGACCTTGGCCGACACCTCAGGGTCACCCTAGACTCTCCTCCAGCGCTTCCCTCCTGACCCCCCGGGGAATCTTCCAGAAGAATCACATGCAATCCACCTTCAAATTAAATTGTGCCCTGGCCGGTGTGCTCAGTGGGTAGAGCCTCGGCCTGTGGACCGAGAGGTCCCGGGTTCGATTCCGGTCAAGGGCACGTGTCTCGGTTGCAGGCTCCTCCCCGGCCCGGGCCTTGGTCAGGGAGCGTGCAGGAGGCGGCCCATCGATGCGTTTCTCTCACATCGATGTTTCTCTCTGTCTCCCTCCCTCTCTCCCACTGTCTCTGAAATCAGTGGGAACATGTCCTCGGGCGAGGATTCACAACAACAACAAGAAATAAATAAATGGAGGTTTGGGCCATCCCCCCTCTGTCTGCCACTGCACCCCACCCAGTTCCCCATCATCGCGTGTCTGGGACGTGACCCCTTCTGACGGACGGCTGTTCACGTCTGCTCTCAGCGGGGCCCCTGCTAACCCAGGAGGGCCCGCCTCCCCTCCCGCCTCTCTCCTCCCTCCTCCCCCCTCCTCCCCCCCTTCTTCCCTTCCCCCCTCCTCCTCCCTCCTCCCCCTCCTCCCGTCCCCAGACCCCGTCACTCTGGGCCTCGGTCACTGTGCCGCCGCCGCCGGCCTGTCCGGGTTCACTGCCCGTCTGTCCCACGGGGGCCGCGCTGCAGGGGAAGGGCTGCCTTTGCTCGCCGCCGGCCCTGAGGGCGAGGGCAGTGCCGGCCCCGCAGGCGCCCGAGACCCCCGTGGCGCAGCCTCGCAGGAGGAAGCCAGCGCGCTCTTCGGCCTGGAAGCCGCGGGGCCCACAGCGCCGTCCGCTGCCGGAAGGAAGGAGAGGCCGAGGCTCTGTGTCCCTTTCAGCTCCCGCCCACGTCGCGGGCCGTCCGTCAAGGGAGGGGAACAGGCCGAGGGGTCGCAGGGAGCCAGCCTGGACAGAAACCACGGGGACGGGCGTCTTGCTCGTGGCTGTGAAGTTAGCAACAAGCCGACGGCCCGTCATCGGGTTCCGGGCGGGAACTTCAGAAGAAACGTGTTTGACTCCAGAGGGGTCCCTGCACACTGGCCGGCGGGGGAGGGGTTTGGACGGGGCACGGCCTCTGAGGTCCCCGTGGGGGGACACGATGGGGTGCGGCTGGGGGAGCGGCGGGGCAGGCAGACACTCTGCGGCCCTCTGCTCTCTCCCCTCCCCTCCCCTCCCCTCCCACTGCGTCCCCACCGGCCAGGCCTCGGGCCGGAGCCTCTGTGGGCAGCGGTTCTGACACCAGCTGTGCATCCCGGTGGCCGGAGAAGCCCGGAGCCTGGACACAGGACGGCGGCGCCAGGTCCGGGCGGCCGGGGCGCTGAGGTCCAGGCGGTGGAGGGGGCCCGGGAGCCTCCAGGTAAAGGAGCTTCTCCAAGCGGAAGGGGACCATGTGAGCCCCTCCCAGCGCCCATTTCACAGATGGGGAGACTGAGGCCCAGCCGTTGCCCATGGTCACCCAGGCTGGGCTCCCCCACCTCCCCCAAGGCTCCTGTTAAACTCATATCTAGTTTCCTGGGCAAAGGAACCTGATTCTAGAAGTCTCCTGGACCCCATCACGGCAGAAACCCCGTGCGCCTATCAGCGTCTGGAGCCACTTCCCTCAGGAGACGCTGGGACGTGACCGAGCGGCGGGCAGCTCACGCCGGGTGCTGGGTGGGGCCGTGGCGGCAGTTTCTGAGCCGGATCCAAACCGAAGGGGCGAGTTCTCTGCTCGGGGTTGAGAAGGTTCCCGCTCAGACCTCAGCACGGCCCTGACAGCGCGGGGTTTGCTCACATCCCTCCCCCCATGGTCCTCTGTTCCCGCGGGCGGCCCCCCTAACACCCCGCTCTGAGCGCAGCTGCACGGAGCCCCGCCCGGGCTTCCCTCCACCCCGCGGCCCTGAGGAGCCAACGGAAAACCCACCTGGAGGGCCTCTGTGCGCCCCACGTCTGCCTTTGCTCATTCAAGGGGGACCCCTGGACACAGCACCTGCCTTTATTGAGGCGTCTTGGCTAGGGGGCGTTTCAAGGTCAGCGGAGCCCGCAGGCCCCCCGCACCCCACACCCCGCTCCCCAGTGGTCGCCCGGGAGCCAATCTCAGCCGCCAGCCAGCCGGGCGCGCTCTCAAGCATGAACTATCACATTATTGCCAATTCCAGCCGGTTCTCTCAGACAATGGGACCTTCAGCCGGCTTCATATGTGACTTTTATCCACTTTCTTATTTATTCAAAAGCCACGGCGAAAGGCCGCGGCCGGCACGGCAGCCGCTCTGCGTGGCGGGCTGCGCTGTGTGCCTGGCCTGAGGCCGAGTTACTGGGGCGGAAAGTGAGCGCGTGTGCCCTTCAGGAGTCCGGCTCGTGGAGTGAACCGCGGTGGGGAGAGCAGAGCGGCCTGGGGTTTGGGGGAGCTGACCGGGGAGCAGACGCCTGCAGGACGCTCATGATTACTCCCTTGTCAGCAGGTGTGTGTGTGTCACTGGAGCCGTTCCCCTGGGGCCTCCTCATCTCCTCTGAAGGGGCGTGCCCACCATGGGTGCCGGCTGAGGGGGTGGACACGCCTGGCTGGCGTGGCTCAGTGGTTGAGCGTTGACCTATGAACCAGGAGGTTGCGGTTTAATTCCTGGTCAGGGTTGTGGGCTTGATCCCCAGTAGGGAGCATGCAGGAGGCAGCCGATCAATAGTTCTCTCACATTGATGTTTCTATCTCTCTATACCTCTCCCTTCCTCTCTGAAATCAATTATATTATATATATATATATGTATTAATCCTCACCCGAGGATATTTTTCCATTGACTTTTAGAGAGAGTGGAAGAGAGAGAGAGAGAGAGAGAGAGAGAGAGAGAGAGAGAGAGAGAACATCGATGTGAGAGAAATACATCGATTGGTTGCCTCCTACACCAGCCCCGACCAGGGCCCTGGCTGGGGAGGAGCCTGCAACAGAGGTACATGCTCTTGACCAGAATTGAACCCGGGACCCTTTAGGTTCTGGTTGGGATGCTGTGTGACGGTGTGGGTGGGGGATTGTGGGAATATCCCATGCTGGTTGGGATGCTGTGTGACGGTGTGGGTGGGGGATTGTGGGAATATCCCGTGCTGGTTGGGATGCGGTGTGACGGTGTGGGTGGGGATTGTGGGAATATCCCGTGCTGGTTGGGATGCTGTGTGACGGTGTGGCTGGGGGATTGTGGGAATATCCCGTGCTGGTTGGGATGCTGTGTGACGGTGTGGGTGGGGATTGTGGGAATATCCCGTGCTGGTTGGGATGCTGTGTGACGGTGTGGCTGGGGGATTGTGGGAATATCCCGTGCTGGTTGGGATGCTGTGTGACGGTGTGGGTGGGGGATTGTGGGAATATCCCGTGCTGGTTGGGATGCTGTGTGACGGTGTGGCTGGGGGATTGTGGGAATATCCTGTCCCGTTTGAGATGCTGTGTGACGGTGTGGGTGGGGGATTGTGGGAATATCCCGTGCTGGTTGTGATGCTGTGTGACGGTGTGGGTGGGGGATTGTGGGAATATCCCGTGCTGGTTGGGATGCTGTGTGACGGCCGTCCTAGCGAAGCTGTGAAGAAATCAGAGCAGGTTAGTCGTTGGTCAGAGCAGGGCAGGACCTGGGCGGCTCCTTCGAGAAGCTGGCTCCTGGGAAGCAGCCTGGGGCCCTTCCAGCCGCCGGTGCCAGGGGCACAGTCAGGGACAGACACGGGGACAGGGGGGATCCGTGCTGGGCTCTGAGCTCTGAGAAGGCAGAGGTCTCGGAGGGGATGCGACCATTCAGCCCTCCTCTTGGTGGGGGGCGGGCATGAATATGGGGTACAGTCCTATGGGGCCGAGCCCTCAACCCGCGGGAGCTGCGCTCCGTACGTCCAGGCGGAAAGTGCCCGGATCAGGTGGCCTGCAGACACCCAGCTGGCGTTGCAGAATCGGCGGGTGGGGCGCGCCCCGCACAGCTGGTGTCGGACGCGCGTGTGGGGGTGCGCGTGCAGAAAGAGCAGGAGGACCCGGCGGGCGTGGGGCCCGTGTATAAGGTGCTGCTGCTTGTTTACGGAGCTCCGCTCCCGGGCCGCCGGGCCCTTTGATGTCTGCAAAACAGAGCCGAGGACTGGCCTTCCTCCCAGCATCTCCGCAAACCCCACCCCGGGGAGACGCCTGGATGGCGGCCTCGGGCTGCGGCCCAGCTAATGAGCTCTGGGGCCACTTCTCAGCAGCAGCAGCGGCGGCGAGGGCCGGAGACGTGGGGCCAGCGCCAGAGAGCTGATGGTCTCGGCCTCCCCAGCTCCCCGCCCGGCTCTCAGGCCTTTACGCCCCGGCTGCTCCTCCCTGGGAGGTGGAAAGGGGGAGCAATGAGCAGCCGGTGCGGGCACGGGGGGAGGAGGAGGGCCGCCCACAGGTCCTGAGGCCGAGGGTCCGGCCGGGCTGTTCGCGACCCCGTCCTGTGGGAGGGAGCCGGAGGGCCCGCGGGGCTGTGGACCCTGCGGGGACCGTTCGGGGCGATTTCACAAGCGCTCTCCGCCGCCCTGCAGACGCCCGGCCAAGCACAGGGTTAGAGAGGTGACGAAGACGCTCCCCACCTTCAGGCGACCCCGATCTGTCATCAGCCCTCCTGCCACTGTTGGTGTTAGTCATCACTCGCACAGAGTTCTCTCTACACTCGGAGACTCCCCACTGAGGCTCCCGGGGAGGCCGCTGGGGGCGCTGGGGTCAAGTGTCCGCCCTTTGCACGTGGGCGTGGCGTCGCTTCCGTTTCTCCTGTGGAGCCTGGTCCACTCCCGGCTGCGAGGGGAGGGGCGCGTCGCTGGCACCTGGGCCGTTACAGGCCCCCCTCTCTCCCCCCTCCCCCACGGCCCCTCCCAGGGCCCTCTGACCCTCCTCCCAGGGAGCAAGGACGGTGGCTCTGAGCCCGTTCTGCCAGCAGGGCCCCCACCCCACGCGGCAGTTCCGTCAGGACTCGGGGCTTCATCGTCTTTGATGCTGTGATCGAGAATTTCTTCCGTTCATCAGCGATCCCTGAATTATATTTCCCGAGCGTCCCGCTCATGTTCCACGGGGGTCTTCCACGCTCCCTACAGCTCACCCTGTGGACTCACCCGGTTTTGGAACCGAGGAACTGGTGAATTAATAATCCCAAATAATGGTGATGGGGTGGGAGGCTCGGGCATCTCCGCGGGACGCACGAACCAACGGCAGGCGCGGCCGGGGAGCGGAGAGGGCTCCGCGCTTATTAGTTTGGCCGTCCGCGCGCGCGTGCGGACTTCCGGCTGAATAAACACGGCGTCCCCGAGGCCTTTGGAAAAGTCGGTTATTGAAAGGCTCGCTCGGAAAGCTTTTAACCTCGGCCTAATTAGCGCCGGCTCGCGCACCGCCGCGTGCCTCCCTTAATGCAGAGCGGAGCGTGGGCGGCTGTCATTCCTGGGTTAAGTGAGTCTGTTTTGCGTAATTGTGTCCTCGAGATAAGCGCGATGCCGTGTTGGCTGGGAACCTTCTGCTGCACCCAGACGTTCTGTGGGGTCACGGCCGTCATTCCCGCGTCTTCTCGGTTTAAACACAGAGCGTGGACACGTCTACATAAACAGCACGCTAGATCGGGGTGGGCGTGAGGAAGGGTGGGCGTGGTATCCCTACACCGTGCTGGTTGGGATGCTGTGTGACGGTGTGGGTGGGGGATTGTGGGAATATCCCGTGCTGGTTGGGATGCTGTGTGACGGTGTGGGTGGGGGATTGTGGGAATATCCCGTGCTGGTTGGGATGCTGTGTGACGGTGTGGGTGGGGGATTGAGGGAATATCCCGTGCTGGTTGGGATGCTGTGTGACGGTGTGGGTGGGGGATTGTGGGAATATCCCGTGCTGGTTGGGATGCTGTGTGACGGTGTGGGTGGGGGATTGTGGGAATATCCCGTGCTGGTTGGGATGCTGTGTGACGGTGTGGGTGGGGGATTGTGGGAATATCCCGTGCTGGTTGGGATGCTGTGTGACGGTGTGGGTGGGGATTGTGGGAATATCCCGTGTTGGTTGGGATGCTGTGTGACGGTGTGGGTGTGGGATTGTGGGAATATCCCATGCTGGTTGGGATGCTGCGTGACGGTGTGGGTGGGGGATTGTGGGAATATCCTGTCCCGGTTGGGATGCTGTGTGACGGTGTGGGTGGGGGATTGTGGGAATATCCCATGCTGGTTGGGATGCTGTGTGACGGTGTGGGTGGGGGATTGTGGGAATATCCCGTGCTGGTTGGGATGCTGTGTGACGGTGTGGGTGGGGGATTGTGGGAATATCCCGTGCTGGTTGTGAGGCTGTGTGACGGTGTGGGTGGGGATTGTGGGAATATCCCGTGTTGGTTGGGATGCTGTGTGACGGTGTGGGTGGGGGATTGTGGGAATATCCCGTGCTGGTTGGGATGCTGTGTGACGGTGTGGGTGGGGGATTGTGGGAATATCCCGTGCTGGTTGTGAGGCTGTGTGACGGTGTGGGTGGGGGATTGTGGGAATATCCCGTGCTGGTTGGGATGCTGTGTGACGGTGTGGGTGGGGGATTGTGGGAATATCCCGTGCTGGTTGGGATGCTGTGTGACGGTGTGGGTGGGGGATTGTGGGAATATTCGTGCTGGTTGGGATGCTGTGTGACGGTGTGGATGGGGGATTGTGGGAATATCCCGTGCTGGTTGGGATGCTGTGTGACGGTGTGGGTGGGGGATTGTGGGAATATCCCGTGCTGGTTAGGATGCTGTGTGACAGTTTTGCAGAATGTTGCTCTTGTGGGAAACGGAGTAAAAACTGGGATCTGTCTGTGGTCCTGTACGTCAACCTACAATAATCCTGTACAATGAAAGCCTAATATGCAAATTGTCCCATTGACTGGGAGTTCGACCAGGGCAGAGCCAGCCAATCGCCCGGCTGGCAGTGGCGGCAGGCTGCGGGGGAAGGGAGGCTCTGGCTGGCAGCTGGCAGCCGCGAGGGACCCTACCCGTGCATGAATTCTGTGCCCTGGGCCTCTTGTCTCAATATAAACATTTAATTAAAAACTGCCAATTCCCATAACCACAGTGGGATCCTGATAAACCCATTACGTTACAAATTTCCCTCAAACTCCTTCCCGAAGTAACTTCACGGGGCCCGTTAGAAGGAAGGCGGTGAACACGTGTCAGTGACTCACACGTGGGAACACTCACGGGGTTCCCACCCGCCTGTGCTGGCTGGGACTCTCCGGCACCCACCACACGGGCGCCCGTGTTTGGGACGGTCCCGAGGCGGCCAGGACGGCTTCACGGCGCCTTTCTCCTATGTGCACGCGCCGTAGGCAACCCCAGCCCACGGATCTCCACGCAGCGATGCCAGGTCAGAGGCACATGCATTGGAACGGTGCTGGCGAGCCGTGGCTCCGAGCCGCAGCGTGCGAGCCGAGTGGCTGCGGCGGGGACTCTCCTGGGCCCCGAGGCAGACGGTATTTACTGCCTGGCCTTCGCCGCGAAGCGTGCCGACCCTGCGCGGCGCGCCCGCCGGCGGCCGCGGGGGATGGGTTTCTGCTGCTAACTGCTCTGGATCGATGAGATTTCAGCCCGGGCAGCGCTCCGTGGGGAGGGCGGGGTCTGGGCTCCCCCTGCCTGCTTTCTCCGCTCGGGGGTGGGGGTGGCACAGCCGGAAAGAAGCGGGTGAGAAGAGAGAGAGAACACGAGAACATTCTCACTCAAAACGCAGTTTCATTCCAGAAGTCCCGCACACAGAAGGAAACCAGTACAAGGGAGGAGAAGACAAGAAACAATAACCGGCCCTGGCCAGTGTGGCTCAGTGGATAGAGCGTCGGCCTGCGGACCAAAGCGTCCCGGGTTTGATTCCGGTCAAGGGCATGCACCTTGGTTGCAGGCTCCTCCCCGGCCTGGGCCCCGGTCGGGGCGTGTGCAGGAGGCAGCCCGTCCATGTGTTTGCCTCACACCGATGTTTCCGTCTTTCCCGTTCTCTTCCCCTCTCTCTAAAATCAGTGGAAACATATCTTGGCTGCCTCCTTCACGCACTCCAGTTGAGCCCGGGGATCGAGCCTGCAACCCAGGTACGTGCCCTTGACTGGAATCGAACCCGGGACCCTCCAGTGGGTGGGCCGATGCTCCGACCACTGAGCCACACCGGCCAGGGCCCAGCTTATTCTCAATTCAAGTGGATGCGCGTCCCTTTCTGTATCTTCAGAATCATGACGCACATCTCAGGCACGGAGAGACTCTGCTGCCCCAGCCCCGGGCTCCCGCCTCCTCACCCGTCGGCCTCCGAGCTCCGACCCCCCGGGACCCCCGCAGGTCCGGCGGGGAAGGTGGCTGGCCTGGGCGGTCCCAGCAGCGGAGGCGGGAGGTGAGGAGGTGAGCAGGCCTCGGCCTGGCTGCCGGGTGGGGTGGGGCTGGGACACGCCAGGGCCCTGGTCGTCGGCCGAGCCGCTGAGTAGCGTCTGGGGAGGCTCCGGGGGTCCGGCTCTTCGTCACCTGCTCGGATGGATATCGGACGGCACAGCCGGAAGGAACCCAGGTCCCGGGAGGGGGTGCTGCCCCCCGCCCGCCCCCTGTGTCGGTGGGAGTCGGGCGGTTCCTGCCCCGGCCCCGTGCTCGCCCCGTCCTCACCCCGTGCCGGGCTGGGGCTCTGCCCTCCCTCTCGGCCGCACGGTTTTCTCTGACACCGTGGCCGCGTGGCTGTCTACGGCGATGCGTTCAGAGCGGCTGATTAACACGCCGAGCAGGTCCCGGGAATTAAATCACGGGAGGAAAATTACATTGGAACATTTCCCTGACATGTCGGCTCCCTGACACCGCCCGGCGCTTCCCGGGCTCTCGGGACACGGGCTCCGGCTGCGCTCGGCAAGCCTGTGCCGCTGGCGAGGAAGCCGGGCCCGGAGCCGAGTGGTGCGTGGTGCGGGCGCGGCCCTGAGCGTCCGCACGCCCCTGACCGGCCACAGGAAGTGGGCAGGCGGGGGAAGGGACTCCGTGTCGGGCGAGGACTCTCCATGCACTTGGGGAATTGCTCCCATCGGAGCACCCCACACCCCACCCCTCAACACGAGCGTGCGAGCCTCGGCCGTCCCAGCGCCCGCGTGCGCCCCCCGCGGGTGGACCTGCTGCCCTGGCGTGGGAGGGTGAGGGCAGCCGCGAACATCAGGGCCCTGAGCCGGCGGGTGAGGGGTGCATCAGGCAGGCAGTGAGGGGGCTGCAGCGATTAGTCCCAGGCACCTGCCTGCCACTGGGCCGAGGGGCAGAGAGGGAACAGCCAGGGCCGTGGGGGGAGACCTCGGGGCAGGGGGTGGGGTGGTCTTGCTGGAATGGGTGGGGGCTTCAGGAACCACCCACCGCCCGGGACAAGCAGGGATGAGCCCGGTCCCGTGAGGAGGAGGGCGGTCTCCTAGGGGTGCGGCTGGGGCACGAGGGTGCGCACCCCGAGTCGCAGACGCCTGCCCTGCCTGCAGGCCCGCACGCAGCGGCTGTGAAGGCTGAGTGCGCACACCGGCGGGGAACCCTGGTTTGGGCGGAACTGAGGTCCCGGCTGGTGTAACAGCTCCCCGCTGCCCGGGAGCCTGGATCGGCTCTGCGGGATCTCCTCCGGGGACATCGAACGCGGCCACTCCGCCCCTGGCCCCGCGGTCCCCACGGCCTCTGATCAAAGGCCCGTCGGCCTCTGTGGGGTGGGCGGGGGGCACAGCGAGAGCCTGCAGTCCCGGCACAGCCCCCCTGCCCCCGACAGGTGGAGGGGGTGCTGCTGCCTCCCTGGCCGCCTGCAGCCCCGTCCCTGACCCCTGACCCGGTGCGGAGTCGGGAGCCAGGCTCGATGTGAAATAATCCAATTAAAAGTCTCCCCTCTGAGACACGGTCCCTGTAATCTGTCTCATCTCTAAGTGTAATTATATTAGGCTCCAATTTTGCTCAAATATGCATGCTAATTCCATTTCCCTTTTTCCCCTCTTCTTAACTGAATCTGCACCGTTCCCTCCGTGAGCTCGTGGCTGGCCTCTGGCCTCCGCCTCCGCCTCCGCCTCCAGCTGTGGCTTTGGCAGGCCAAGGGGCCCTGCCCCCCATGCGGCCCAGCCCGGCGAGGGGGGCGCTGGCACAGGGTGGAGAGCATCGCAGACCAGAGCTGTCCCGGCCCCAGGCCTCGCGCCCCCGAGGGGAGCTGGTGGCCCTTCTGCCTCCCCTAACGGGTCGTGGGGACCCCGCCCCCTGTCCGTCCCTCGCCTGGGAGGCCCTGAGCCTCGGGAACGCCCCGTGTACCTGAGGGTGAGAGACGGGAGCTCCAGGCCGGTTCCCGGTTCCCAGCAGCTCGCGCGGCCCTGGTCCCCAGCTCCCACTCACGGCAGCGGACTCGGGGGGCCTGTGCCGGGGGACCCCTCAGGAGTGGGGCAGTGACCCCAGGAGGATGCAGAAGGTTCCGCGGAGCCTCAGCCTCCCTGGGCCACGAAGCCAGCCTCCACGGCGACGGCACCCCGCACCACGGCCCCACGGCAAGCCCTGGTGCGCCGTTCCCTCACCGTCAGCTCACACGGGCGGTTCCGGGCGGAGGGGCGTGGGGTCCGTGACGGCGGACCAGGCGTCTGTGCGTTGAGGCCGGGGGACCCCACCCACGCCCGGAGCTCAGCCGGGGCCTCCACGGAGACCTGGTTCCGAGCTCCTGCTTGGCCCCCAGCGCCCGGCCTCCCCCCCAGGCCTCCCTCACGGGCCCGTCCAGGGGAGACTCGGACCGGACACCCCGGGCAGCGGGCCGCACCCACTGGAGAAGGAGGAATTAACCTCCACTCACGGGTGTTTGGACGCGGGCGCCCGTGGGAGGGGCCCAGCCGCGGAGCCTCCCCGTCGCCTCCCCGTGTTCTGGGTCAGAACTTGGCGCCAGGTCCTCCGGGTCTGGAGGCAGAGAGTGCCAGCGTGTGGCCGAGCCCTCGCACCCGCGCCGCGGCTGACTGCGGGAGCTATTGGTAGCTGCAATGGCGCCCTAACCGGCCTGTAATTTCCCCAATAATTAAAAGCGCTTTGTAAATACTGTGGAGGGAAGGCTGGTTAGTTCAATATCGAGGCTAATTGTGCTGTGATTCATTTCCACGGCCGGCGGACATTTGTCAGATGAATGGAAACGTCCTGCAAACGCATCCGTTACGCAGCAGCGCATGTTACCACGTCATCACGCAGGCAGCGGCGGGAGGCTCACTCCTGGGCCCTCACGGCTCCACCAGCGGCCGGGCCTCAGGGACGTCCCCTCCTGGGCAGACGCAGGACGGTCCACGGGAACGACAGGACCATCCACGGGGGGAGGAGGAGGACAGGACCGTCCGGGAGGAGGAGGAGGAGGAGGACAGGACCGTCCGGGGGAGGAGGAGGAGGAGGACAGGACCGTCCGGGGGAAGAGGAGGAGGAGGACAGGACCGTCCGGGGGAGGAGGAGGAGGAGGAGGAGGAGGAGGAGGAGGAGGAGGAGGAGGAGGACAGGACCGTCCGGGGGGAGGAAGAGGAGGAGGAGGAGGAGGAGGAGAAGGACAGGACCGTCCGGGGGAAGGAGGAGGAGGAGGAGGAGGAGGAGGACAGGACCGTCCGGAGGAGGAGGAGGAGGACAGGACCGTCCGGGGGAGGAGGAGGAGGAGGACAGGACCGTCTGGAGGAGGAGGAGGAGGAGGAGGAGGACAGGACCGTCTGGGGGAGGAGGAGGAGGAGGACAGGACCGTCTGGGGGAGGAGGAGGAGGAGGGGGAGGAGGAGGACAGGACCGTCCGGAGGAGGAGGAGGAGGAGGAGGACAGGACCGTCCGGGGGAGGAGGAGGAGGAGGAGGAGGAGGAGGACAGGACCGTCCGGGGGAGGAGGAGGAGGAGGAGGAGGAGGACAGGACCGTCTGGGGGAGGAGGAGGAGGAGGGGGAGGAGGAGGACAGGACCGTCCGGAGGAGGAGGAGGAGGAGGACAGGACCGTCCGGGGGAGGAGGAGGAGGAGGAGGAGGAGGACAGGACCGTCTGGGGGAGGAGGAGGAGGAGGGGGAGGAGGAGGACAGGACCGTCCGGGGGGGGGAGGAGGAGGAGGACAGGACCGTCCGGGGGAGGAGGAGGAGGAGGACAGGACCGTCCGGGGGGAGGAGGAGGACAGGACCGTCCGGGGGAGGAGGAGGAGGAGGAGGAGGAGGACAGGACCGTCCGGGGGAGGAGGAGGACAGGACCGTCCGGGGGAGGAGGAGGAGGAGGAGGAGGACAGGACCGTCCGGGGGAGGAGGAGGAGGAGGAGGAGGACAGGACCGTCCGGGGGAGGAGGAGGAGGAGGAGGAGGACAGGACCGTCCGGAGGAGGAGGAGGAGGAGGAGGAGGAGGAGGAGGAGGAGGACAGGACCGTCCGGGGGAGGAGGAGGAGGAGGAGGAGGAGGAGGAGGAGGAGGAGGACAGGACCGTCCGGGGGAGGAGGAGGAGGAGGAGGAGGACAGGACCGTCCGGGGGAGGAGGAGGAGGAGGAGGAGGAGGAGGAGGAGGACAGGACCGTCTGGGGGAGGAGGAGGAGGAGGGGGAGGAGGAGGACAGGACCGTCCGGAGGAGGAGGAGGAGGAGGAGGAGGACAGGACCGTCCGGGGAGGAGGAGGAGGAGGAGGAGGAGGAGGAGGAGGAGGAGGAGGACAGGACCGTCTGGGGGAGGAGGAGGAGGAGGAGGACAGGACCGTCCGGGGGAGGAGGAGGAGGAGGACAGGACCGTCCATGGGGGGAGGAGGAGGAGGAGGAGGACAGGACCGTCCGGGGGAGGAGGAGGAGGACAGGACCGTCCGGGGGAGGAGGAGGAGGAGGAGGAGGAGGACAGGACCGTCCGGGGGAGGAGGAGGAGGAGGACAGGACCGTCCGGGGGAGGAGGAGGAGGAGGGGGAGGACAGGACCGTCCGGGGGAGGAGGAGGAGGAGGACAGGACCGTCCGGGGGAGGAGGAGGAGGAGGAGGAGGAGGAGGACAGGACCGTCCGGAGGAGGAGGAGGAGGAGGAGGAGGAGGACAGGACCGTCCGGGGGAGGAGGAGGAGGAGGAGGAGGAGGAGGAGGAGGACAGGACCGTCCGGGGGAGGAGGAGGAGGAGGAGGAGGAGGACAGGACCGTCCGGGGGAGGAGGAGGACAGGACCGTCCGGGGGGGGGAGGAGGAGGAGGACAGGACCGTCCGGTGGAGGAGGAGGAGGAGGAGGAGGAGGAGGACAGGACCGTCCGGGGGAGGAGGAGGACAGGACCGTCCGGGGGGGGGGAGGAGGAGGAGGAGGAGGAGGAGGAGGACAGGACCGTCCGGGGGGAGGAGGAGGAGGAGGAGGAGGACAGGACCGTCCGGGGGAGGAGGGGGACAGGAAAGGACTCTAGTCTTTGAGCAGGAACTGCGTGATTGGGGCCCCGAGCCCATGGAAAACGTGGGGTATCTCCATCTCTGTCCAGTCGACGCCAACGGAGCGTGAACCCTGGGGCCCACACGGTTGTCCCCCGCGAAGGTGCCCAGCCGGGCTGCAGTCCTGGCACCATGTTGTGGAGAACACGCCCCAAGACCCCACTCACCCTGGGACCAGCCCACGTGCCGGGGCTGTAGCTCGTTGCACAAAACACCTGTGAGAGTGTGCGCACCTGTGTTCACTGTGAGTGTGCACGCGTGTGCATGCCTGTGCTCACTCTGAGTATGCACACATGTGTATGTCTGTGCTCACTGTGAGTGTGCACACATGTGCATGCCTGAGCTCACTCTGAGTATGCACACATGTGTATGTCTCTGCTCACTCTGAGTGTGCACGCGTGTGCATGCCTGTGCTCACTGTGAGTGTGTACATGTGTGCATGCCTGTGCTCCCTGAGCCCCTTGGCCCCAGGGAGGTGGTTGGCGGCTCCCCTCCCTGGGACACTCGGTGATGAAAATGTCACCAGCGTCGGCCTCGCCCTCAGATAATTCCTTTTAAAACAATGACGTCACGTGGACAGAAGTGAGCTGTGCCCGTCTAATGGATGAAACTTCCCCCAAACTTAGACATCAAATGTTTTATTAATATTTTCTATCATCCTCACAAGTTAAACCAGCCGTGAAAATTACCTTCAACAAAAAGTTGGAAATGTATTCACTTCCTGGAGCCGCCGCGCAGCCCTTCTGGGCTAATTTAATCAGAAGGACTGCGTGTGCGCCATTCGCCCTCCGACACAAATATTGAAATCTTTAATTAACGTCAGTCAGGCCTGGAGACGGATTCCCACCAAACGCCGCAAGTCACCGCAAGTCGCCAGCGCCACTGCCCCCCTCCCCTCCCCTGGGCTTCAGGCCGGCCCTCAGGGCCAGGCCACCCTGAGGCCCCCCGCGGCCACTCACAGCCGGGGGGGGCGGGGAGGGGACTGGACATCACCTGTCTGTGTCCAGGGGCCTCAGGCTCCCCCCTCCCCCTCCCCCACCCCCCCTCCTCTCATCAGTCCCTGTTGACTGTCCGCTCAGAGACACCAGCTCACGGAGTGTTCGCACTTTAACGAAGTGACAGCCTTCCCTTGGGAGCGATCGCGGCCCATCTGTCGCTGCAGAGTGAGGCCGAGGCCGCAGTACCCAGGAGGCCACACTCAGAGTGAGCACAGGCATGCACACACATGCACAGAGTGAGGCCGCAGCACAGAGTGAGGCCGCAGCACACAGTGAGGCCGCAGCACAGAGTGAGGCCGCAGCACCCAGTGAGGCCGCAGCACAGAGTGAGGCTGCAGCACACAGTGAGGTGGACTCTGTGTGACCTCGCCCCCAGGGTCCTACCCCGTCTGGCGGGTGGCTTCCCCAGGAGGGGCCTGGGCCCAGGCTCGGGTGCGGCTGTGGGAACGGGGTGCAGGGGCCGCTCGCTGCAGAGCCCCCCCCGCCCTCGTGCCCCCCACGATGAGCTCTTAGCTGGAACCGCCTGGTGGGCAGCCAGGACCCGTGGGCGGAGCCGGGGCCGACATCGCCCCGCTGGTGTCCGGTTCCTGCTGGCGATGAGGTGGGGGCGGGGCCCTAACACTCCCCACCCAGCTGGGCGCCCCACACCGGGCGCAGAGAGTTACTGCTGCAGACGGCGAGGGGCGGGGCTGCTCTGCACGTGGCCTCACATCGGGGGACCCCGCGGAGGGCACCTGGGGGGACAGTGTTGGGGTTCTGAGCCGCCTCCGTGGCATCAGCGCCGGTGCCGGGCGCGTCCACACCCACGAGGTGACCCCCCACTTTCCGGCGAGGAGACGGGGGGGGGGGCCGCGTGGCTCCGTGGGCAGCTCCCAGGGAGGAAGCGCAGCTCTGCCTCGTGTCCCTCGGTCCCCGCAGACGCCCCTGAGCACGTGGAGGCCCCGGCCTTACCCCTGCGCCGAGGCCCCGAGGGGAGAGGAGGGGCCGCTCTATGGGACACGGGGGGCGGGGGGCGGGGGGTCATCCTTCTCGTGGCCCCACTGCCCATCACAACAGGCCACGGAGGGAGGGCCTGGTGCCTGCCGTCCACCCTGCCGTGCACCCTGCCCGCCTCGTCCCTCCCTCTCCAGCCCCCTCACGTCGGCACCGTCTGCCTGGGGTGCGCTGTGGGCAGCCCCGCCCCAGGCACGTCCAGATGGGAGCCTGTGCGGCCGCCATCCATCACGCTTGGACCGCGGCCCGGGCGGTGCTGCGCCCACTCGGGGGCCGGCCGCAGCCCCTGCGGGGCCGTGATGGATGGCGAGGCAAGCGCTGTCCGAGACGCTGATGGATGCGCCGGACCTTCCTGGCAAACGCGCTGTTTATCGGCGCTTAGACCCAGCCCAGCGATCGCGTTCCGGCGGCTGTTCATTACCCCGGGGGGCGGGGGGGGCGCTCTCCAGGGGCCGGTCTGTCCGGGGGAAGCGGCCGGGCCTGTGCTTCTCCCCACGAAGCGGCTTGTCCCAACGCCAGCCTCCCAGGGTCAGAGGGGCCCCCTCCTGAGGACGAGTCCCTCCCGGGCAGCGATGGTGGCAGGAGCCTCACCTGTCTCGGACCCGCCTGCTCCGGACCCGCCTGCTCCGGACCCGCCTGTCCCTGACCCGCCTGCTCCGGACCCGCCTGTCCCTGACCCGCCTGTCCCGGACCCGCCTGTCCCTGACCCGCCTGCTCCGGACCCGCCTGTCCCTGACCCGCCTGCTCCGGACCCGCCTGCTCCGGACCCGCCTGTCCCTGACCCGCCTGCTCCGGACCCGCGAGTCCCCTCGGAAAGCCATCGGGGCGGACCCTGCAGGCGGCTCCCGACAAGAGGGAAAGTCCGAGCCGCCCTGCCGCAGGCTGCCGCAGCGGGGTGAGGGGCCGGGAAGGCTGATGCCCGGGACACCCCAGGGGGCTGCTGGTCCTCAGGGTCTGGGGAGCCTCGGGCAGCTTGGGCAGCCACCCACCGCCGGACACGCTGCGCCTGCTTAGCGTGAGCTTCCGGGGGTCCGGCCCCAGGCCCGGAGGTGGTCTGTCCGGGACCGTGGTCGCCCTCCCGTTACCACGGAGGCGCCCAGCGCGGGGCGGTGCGGGCGCGGCCCAGGTTAGTCTCAGCACTCGGCACGCGGAGTGTCCGGCCACTCGGGGGCCTGTGTCCCCTCAATGAAGCGATAGGTCTGAGGTCTGAGGTCTGAGGTCTGAGGTCCGAGGTCCGAGGCCGGGCACTTGGAGGGAGGTCTGAGGTCCGAGGCCGGGCACTTGGAGGGAGGTCCGAGGTCCGAGGCCGGGCACTTGGAGGGAGGGCTGAGGTCCGAGGCCGGGCACTTGGAGGGAGGGCTGAGGTCCGAGGCCGGGCACTTGGAGGGAGGGCTGAGGTCCGAGGCCGGGCACTTGGAGGGAGGTCTGAGGTCCGAGGCCGGGCACTTGGAGGGAGGGCCGAGGTCCGAGGCCGGGCACTTGGAGGGAGGTCCGAGGTCTGAGGCCGGGCACTTGGAGGGAGGGCTGAGGGTCACAGGTCAGAGCAGACTTCCTTATAAAATATGTTTCCATTCATTTCAGAGAGGAAGGGAGAGGGAGAAACATCAGTGATGAGAGAATCATGGATCGGCTGCCTCCTGCACGCCCCTCCCTGGGGATGGAGCCCGCAACCCGGGCCTGTGCCCTGACCAGGGATCGAACCCTGACCTCCTGGTTCACAGGCTGATGCTCAGCCCCTGAGCCACGCCGGCCGGGTAGAGCCGGTTTGAGGACAGAGCCCGAGGTCACTGGTGGGCCCGCCCGCCCAGCGCTCAGTCGAGTCTGCGTTCCGGGACAGGGGTCCTCGTCGGAGTCGTTATAAATCGCCTGCTTCCTCACGAGATGATTCCTTCTCGGATCCGCATCCTCAGGAGGAGCAGGCGCCGGCGCATCGCCCAGCCGCCCGGGGAGCGTGGCCGTGACGGGCGGAAATCTGGGCTCGCAAAGGGATGGGGTCGGGGACACTGCTCACCGCGAAGGGGCAGGACTCTGTGGCCGAGAGGACGCGCGCACACGGGCTTCTTCCAGTGGCACTGCCCAGCACGCGGGGGGGGGGGGGGTGTTTAAAATGCACGTGTTCTGGGGGCGGGGAGAGGTTTGGGGGGCGGGGCGGGCGGCAGGGAGCCGAGAGCTCGGTGATCTGTCAGGGAGGCCCGATCGATCTGCAGGAACGGAGAGTCTCCAGGGCACAGGCAGCACGTGCAGAGAGGCCGGCGTGGCTGAGCGTCGACCTATGACCCAGGAGGTCAGGGTTCGATTCCCGGTCAGGGCACAGGCCGGGCTGCGGGCTCCATCCCCAGTGGGGGGCGTGCAGGAGGCGGCCGATCCCTGGTTCTCTCTCATCACTGACGTTTCTATCTCTCCCTCTCCCTTCCTCTCTGACATCAATAAAAACATTTAAGAGAGAGAGAGAGAGAGAGAGAGAGAGAGAGAGAGAGAGCAGGGAAGGGAACGCGGGGGAGGCACTGGAAGGTGTCGGGAAGCCTCCTGAGAGGCGGCTCTGAGACAAAGACTTGACTGGCCTGTGGCTGCGCTCATCCCCCCAGAACACGAGAGGAGCGACTCCCTCCGAGGTGCTGCTCCTTCCGGGAGCGACTCCTTCCTGTGAGCATCAGTGCAGCAGCTTCCGGAAATGACGGCGCCGATCTCTACTGACACCGACCGTTTCCCGAGAACTGCCCCCACGTGATGGGTTACTCGCGGTCAGAAGAGAGCCGAGGGCCGAAGCGCGGGGCCTCCCGCTCTGCGCTCTGCGGGACCTGCCCGGGCCCTGGAGGCGTGCCCGCGGCCGTGCGTCACGTCCTCCTCCATCGGTCCCTGTGAACCGCGCCCGCGTCCGTCCTTTCTGTCGACGAACAGCCGCCCTTTCCTTATCTGAGTGTTAGTCTGGTTTCTGTTTCTGTTTCTCCCGCGTGGACCCTGCCTTCCCACTGCGTCCTGGCAGAGCCGCAGGTCTTCATGGCTGTGGGTCCGAAGTCCGGTGCAGGGACCCCGGGCTCCTCCACGGTTCCAGGGACACCTCTTCTCATACCTCGCACCCGCGCCCACGTCCGTTCCTGTGCCCGCGGCGGGCGTGGGCGTCGCTTCACCCGTCTCACAGTGGCCGCACGGGCCTCCTCGTGGCTGCGGAGACGGCCGCTCCGGGAACCTTTATCCCCAAACCACGTGGACTGGGCGTGGGGAGCGCAATGGAGGAGCCCCCTGAGCGTCCCGGGGGCCTCCTCAGCAGAGCCGGGCGCGGGGCTGGGCCGCCCTGCTCCTCCAGCACAGGGCGCCACCTGCGCCAGCTCGGGGGGGGGGGGGGGGGGGCAGGTGTCCGGCCGTGAGGGAGCCTGCTCCCGGCGCGGCCGAGCTGGGTGCGCAGCAGGGCCCCGGCACCCTGTCTCTGCGCCGGCTTCTCAGCCGGGATGTTCGGAGGCCCAGTCGTTCACAGCCCCGGGCGCTCCCTGGCCTTGGTCTCGGGTCAGGATGGGGACACGGCCATCTCTGAGGGCGTCCATCAGCCCAGCATCTGAGGCCGCTGCCCCTCCCCTCAGCTGGCCCCGAGCGGCTGCTCTGAGAACACGGGACGGGGATGGGTGGACGGGCAGTGGGGGGACGGGCAGTGGGGGGACGGGCAGTGGGTGGACGGGCAGTGAGTGGACGGGCAGTGGGTGGACGGGCAGTGGGGGGACGGGCAGTGGGTGGACGGGCAGTGGGGGGACGGGCAGTGGGGGGACGGGCAGTGGGGGGACGGGCAGTGGGGGGACGGGCAGTGGGGGGACGGGCAGTGAGTGGACGGACAGTGGGTGGACGGGCAGTGAGTGGACGGACAGCGGGTAGATGGGCAGTGGGTGGACGGGCAGTGGGGGGACGGGCAGTGGGGGGACGGGCAGTGAGTGGACGGGCAGTGGGGGGACGGGCAGTGGGGGGACGGGCAGTGGGGGGACGGGCAGTAAGTGGACGGGCAGTGGGGGGACGGGCAGTAAGTGGACGGGCAGTGGGGGGACGGGCAGTGAGTGGACGGGCAGTGGGTGGACGGGCAGTAAGTGGACGGGCA
This sequence comes from Eptesicus fuscus, assembly GCF_027574615.1. Lineage (NCBI taxonomy): Eukaryota > Metazoa > Chordata > Mammalia > Chiroptera > Vespertilionidae > Eptesicus > Eptesicus fuscus. The sequence continues at coordinate 107,425,607 of NC_072479.1, read as the reverse complement.
GTGGGGGGACGGGCAGTGGGGGGACGGGCAGTGAGTGGACGGGCAGTGGGGGGACGGGCAGTGGGGGGACGGGCAGTGAGTGGACGGGCAGTGGGGGGACGGGCAGTGAGTGGACGGGCAGTGGGTGGACGGGCAGTAAGTGGACGGGCAGTGGGGGGACGGGCAGTGGGGGGACGGGCAGTGGGGGGACGGGCAGTGGGGGGACGGGCAATGGGTGGACGGGCAGTGGGGGGACGGGCAGTGGGGGGACGGACAGTGGGTGGACGGGCAGTGGGTGGACGGGCAGTGGGGGGACGGGCAGTGGGGGGACGGGCAGTGAGTGGACGGGCAGTGGGGGGACGGGCAGTGGGGGGACGGGCAGTGAGTGGACGGACAGTGGGTAGTTGGGCAGTGAGTGGACGGACAGCGGGTAGATGGGCAGTGACCCCTCACAGATGCTAGGTAGAGAGCTAGGTCGATGGGGAGATAGCCAGATGCTAGGTGGGTCCACACAGAGAGGGAGGTCTATACAAAGGTTTACCCCGAGGCATTGGCCCCAGTGCCATCAACACGGGGTCAGACCGCCTGCTTCACTCACCCACCAACTCAAATGCTAATCTCGTCCAGAACAACCTCAGAGACACGTGCAGAAATAACGTCACCCAACACCCCTCGGCTCAGTCAACTTGACACAAAAATTGACCATCATGGTCACCTCAGTGAAAGAATGATGTTGGTAAGAATATCAATGGTGATGATGATGATGATGGTGATGGTGATGATGGTGATGTGATGATGATGATGGTGATGGTGATGATGATGGTGGTAATGGTGGTGATGATGATGATGATGATGATGGTGTTGATGGTGATGGTGATGGTGTGGATGGTGATGATGATGGTGGTGGTGGTGATGATGGTGATGATGATGGTGGTGATGATGGTGATGATGATGATGATGGTGGTGATGATGGTGATGATGATGATGATGGTGGTGGTGATGGTGGTGGTGTGGTGGTGATGATGATGATGATGATGGTGTGATGATGATGATGGTGGTGGTGATGATGGTGATGATGATGATGATGTTGATGATGATAATGGTGATGATGATGGTGGTGATGGTGATGATGTGGTGATGATGATGGTGGTGATGATGATGATGATGATGGTGATGGTGATGATGGTAATGGTGATGGTGATGATGGTGATGGTGATGATGGTGATGATGGTGGTGATGATGGTAATGGTGGTGGTGATGATGATGGTGATGATGGTGATGATGGTGATGATGATGGTGGTGATGGTGATGATGATAGTGTTGATGGTGATGGTGATGGTGGTGATGATGATGGTGGTGATGATGGTGGTGATGGTGGTGGTGATGGTGATGATGATGATGGTGATGATGATGGTGATGGTGGTGATGGTAGTGATGGTGATGATGGTGTTGATGGTGGTGGTGATGATGATGGTGGTGTTGATGGTGATGGTGATGGTGATGGTGGTGATGATGGTAATGGTGATGATGATGATGATGATGGTGGTGATGATGGTGATGGTGGTGGTGGTGATGATGGTGATGATGATGGTGATGATGATGGCGGTGATGATGGCAGTGATGATGATGGTGGTGGTAGTGATGATGATGATGATGATAGTGTTGATGGTAATGGTGGTGGGGGATGATGGTGGTGGGTGATGGTGGTGATGGTGATGGTGATGGTGGTGGTGGTGGTGATGGTGCTGGTGGTGATGATGATGATGGTGGTGATGATGGTGGTGATGATGATGATGGGTGGTCAGCGTGCCCCTCCTCCATGGCAGACCCGGCCCAGCCGCCTGCAGATGCTCTGGGCACCCCCGTCCCTCCCGCCCGCCCCCCGCCCGACAGGCGCTGTCTGCAGCGGCCGACACGGGGGACGGCGGTAATTCCTCTCTCCAAGCGGCTCACCTCCTGATCGATTTCTCAGCCGCTCCGGCTTCCCCCAAATTGAAAAGGGTTTTACACAATTGACAGGGGATAAAACAGGCCTATCCGAGCGATGTTTCTTCTCGAGGGAAAGGCGGCTCCATCCCCGCACCCCGCTGGCTCGCCGCAGGGAGGGGCACCCGGGCCCAAATCCACGTTCTCGGAGCCGCCCCGGTCCCTGCAGGGAGCTGGGGGGCCGGCTGCAGCCTGGCCTTCCCGGGGGTGAGCGTGGGAGTGCGGTGACCTCACCTTTTATTTTATTTTTTAAAATATATTTTTATCGATTTCAGAAAGAAAGAGAGAGGGAGAGAGAGGTAGAAACATCTATGATGAGAGAGAATCACGGATCAGCTGCCTCCTGCACACCCCACACTGGGGATCGAGCCCACAACCCGGGCCTGTGCCCTGACCGGGGACCGAACCCTGACCTCCTGGTTCCTAGGTCGATGCTCAACCCCTGAGCCACGCCGGCCGGGCAAGGTGGCCTCAAACGCACTCCAGCCCTCGGTGACCCCATCTTCCTGGGGTTCGGCTGGACCCCAGCGCCTGTTTCCAGCAAAGGCAAGGAGTCCGACGCGTCTCCAGGACGCGGGGACTTCCCCGTCCCTCCCCCGGCAGCGGGCGCTGGGGTGTCAGTCAGGGGGCAAACATGTCGGGAGCCTTTGCCCCAAAGTCCCAGCACGTTTCACAAGCGGGGCTCCCAGGCCAGGCCGTCGGCCCGAGGTCACAGCCCGGGACGCGGATGAGCCAGGACGGGGCCCCCCGGGTTGCCTGATGCCGACGCCTCATCCTCTCGGCCACAGACAGGACTTCCCGAAGCCGCCAGCCGGGAGGCCAGCCCGCAGCGCGTCCCTCCGAACGTCAGAGCCCCTTCCAGATAGGATCTGCCTGCGCTCCCGGCCGGGGCCGCGGACTCCTGATTAGATCCGTTATAATCCTGCCCTATCTGCCCGTCTCGGTAATTAGCCTCCCCGGCCGCCGGTATCTGCCGCAGACGCCGGATCCGCCCGGTAATGACTGGGGGGGAGGAGGCCGCCCTAATCTCCCAGCCGCCAGATGGAGACGCGGCCGTTCCCGGGATTAGAGGCGCGCTCTGACCTTGGGCGGGAGTCCGCGTTCCATTGGAGACATCGTTGTCCTTCAAAGGAAACGGCCCGAAACGGCATCAAGGCCCACAGGACGCGGGCGGCCGAGGGCGGCAGGTCCCAGCCGCCTTGTTAAAGGAGCATGACTTCCTGCAAATGCACCTGGAGATCCCGCCAGAGCCGCCGTGCCGGCTCCTCTCCCGCCGGCTGGGCCCATCCCGGCACGCAGGCCTCAGCAATCATCGGACGCGTCGGGGCTGATTATTTGTGAATAAAATCAAACGAATCAGGTCATCGAACGGCAGACAGACTGTCTGAGGTCCCGCCCCGACCGATTCCCAGGGTCTCTGCTCCGGGCGGATGCGCCCGCCGAGGCTCGGAGCTGCGGCGGCTCCTGGAGAGGAAGGTGGGAGGCAGTGCCCTCGGGAGGTGCAGGGCACGAGGGACAACACGGCCCGGGGAGGGATGCATCCTCCGCCGCAGCCTGAGCCGGGCTGGGGCCAGCACCCAGAGGCCCACCTCCAGACGGCGACGCAAACCTGCCAGACACCTGCCCCACGCCTGGCCCACGCCTGCCCCACGCCTCCCCCACGCCTCCCCCACGCCTGCCCCACGCCTCCCCCACGCCTGCCCCACGCCTGCCCCACGCCTCCCCCACGCCTGCCCCACGCCTCCCCCACGCCTGCCCCACGCCTGCCCCACGCCTCCCCACGCCTCCCCCACGCCTGCCCCACGCCTCCCCCACGCCTGCCCCACGCCTGCCCCACGCCTCCCCCACGCCTGCCCCACGCCTCCCCCACGCCTCCCCCACGCCTGCCCCACGCCTGCCCCACGCCTGCCCCACGCCTGCCCCACGCCTGCCCCACGCCTGCCCCACGCCTGCCCGAAACCTGCAGGGCTCTGCTCAGGGGCCGCCCCTCCCCCACCCACACGCCTGGGCAGGCGGCGTCTCTCTGTGACCGGGTCCGGGGGGGCTGGCGCAGTGAGGGGTGGCCCTGCCCGCAGGCCCAGGCGCCGGGCGCTCTACACGGTGCACCTGCCCAGGTGAGGGGCATCGTGGGAGCCGCAGAGCCCTGGGCGCCGTGTCCTGGCTTCTGTGCGGGAGGAACAAGCCCCGCCCACGGGGAAGTCGGTCTCCTTCCACTTTCTCACCGGCCGCGCCCCCTGCACGCCCCACGGAGGACCCAGCCCGGAACCGGGCAGGGGCCCTGACCAGAACCAAACCCTGACCTCCTGGTTCCTAGGTCGACGCTCAGCCCCTGAGCCACGCCGGCCGGGCTGCGTCTGATTTAAAAAGTGACTCTGAGCCTTCGTGCCGGCGTGGCTGAGGCGGTGAGCACGCCGCGTTCATCCGAGACGGGCTCTTCCTCGTGGGGTCACGACACGCAGCCGCCGACGCCGTGGAAACCCCGGGGGCAGGTCACCCCCAAAGAGGCAGCGATTCCGGCCGCGTTCTCTCCGAAGGAGCCGTTTTAAATCGCAGCCCGGCGGAGAGGAGCTAACTGCGAGGGACGGACTGGCGTGGGGGGGGGGAGGGCGGCCAGGCCCCTCAGAACAGCCACGCGTGTTCCACCCTCGCCCCCCCCCGCACCCCCCCCCCCCCCCCCCGGGCGCTGGCTCAGGTGTCTGTTTCCATGCCGTCCAGCGCGTCTGGAGGAGAAACACGCCGGGCTGCGGGGGAGCGGGAATCTGATTAGGCCGCGGCCAGGGCGGGCTGCCCGGAGCGGGTAAGTGGATTTGAGAGGCACCGTGTCGGCCGCTGAAACGCGTGGAGTGTGTGCGAACATCCATCGGCTCAAAATTGGCTTTGGATGCCGTCTGCTCCTTAATCAGATTGGGCTTCACGGAGCTATCCTGCCCGGCTGGCGGCTGGCGGAGGCTCTGGGGCCTCCGCGCAGGTCTCGGCTCCTGGGCAGGGTTGTGTGTGTGTGTGTGTGGGGGGGGGGGGCAGAGGGCACGCTGAAGTCCGGGGCTCTTTGGCCCCAAGTGTGTGCACTGTCAGCAAACAGCCAGTGTGGGGGGGAGGGTGCTGAGCGGGTGGGGTGTTGCCCACCTCTGCCCTCCCCCTCCCCCTCCCCCTTTCCTCTTCCCCCTCCCCTCCCCCTCCCCCTCCTCTCCTCTTTTCCCCTCCCCTCCCCCTCCTCCCTCTCCCTGCCTCACAGGGTGCTGCAGTCCCTGCCAGGGGGCCCCTGGTTCTGGGACCCAGCAGTGAGCAGGGAGACAAACCCCAGCCTCTGAGGGGGGGGGGACTCAGCAGACCTAAGGGGAGGGGCCCTGGAGACAGTGGCACAAGGGGGTAGGGGGTTCCAAGAGCCCAGGGTGGGGGGAGAACCAGGGGGCCCCAGAGACCAAGCAGGCCTGGGGGGAGCGAGGCAGGGAGGAGGGAGCAGAATTCGGACCAGGGGGCCAGGGGCTTCCCAGAGCGTCGTGTGCCCGCGGAGGAGGGTGTGAAGGAGTGGACCCTGATGGAGACACCGTGCAGAGCAGCGCAAAGGCCCTGGGGCAGGGCCGGGATCCAGTGCCCTCGCCCGGGGGTGCGGGGGGGAGGGAGACTGCTGGACCTGGCTGGTGGGTGGGCCCTGGATGGGTGGGCCCTGGATGGGGGCCCTGGATGGTGGGCCCTGGACGGTGGGCCCTGGACGGTGGGCCCTGGATGGGTGGGCCCTGGATGGGTGGGCTCTGGATGGGTGGGTCCTGGATGGGTGGGCTCTGGATGGTGGGCTCTGGATGGGTGGGCCCTGGATGGGTGGGCCCTGGATGGTGGGCCCTGGATGGGTGCCCTGGATGGTGGGCCCTGGATGGGTGGGCTCTGGATGGGTGGGCCCTGGATGGGTGGGCCCTGGATGGGTGCCCTGGACGGTGGGCCCTGGACGGTGGGCTCTGGATGGGTGGGCTCTGGATGGGTGGGCCCTGGATGGGTGCCCTGGACGGTGGGCCCTGGACGGTGGGGCCTGGATGGGCGGAGCGCAGCCTCAGGAGCACGGAGGGCGCGGTGTGAGCAGACGTTGGTCAGCACGAAGGTGAAAATGTCCGACAGCGAGGCAGCGAGCCCTGGACACGGCGGAGCGAGGACTCGCCGCCTCTGCGCCCCGAGGCCCGTGCGGGGCTGAGGCTGCAGGAGGATGAGGGGAGGCGGGGTCGCGGGGGCCTGAGCCGGCGAGAGACAGAGGACTCGCCCGGGAGGGACGTGAGAGGGAGCCCGTGTCTGACCCCAGGGCAGCCGGCCGCTCGGGGACCGGCCTCGGCGACAGGCTCTCAGGCCGGGAGACAACCCAGCCACATCCAGTTTACTCGTTTCTTAGGAATCGTTTGTGTTGGTGTCAGAGAGGAAGGGAGGGGGAGAGATCAATAATGAGAGTCATCGATCGGCTGCCTCCACGCCCCCCACTGGGGACGGAGCCCGCAGCCCGGGCCTGGGCCCCGACCGGGGATCCAACCCTGACCTCCTGGTTCACAGGTCGACCCTCGACCCCCGAGCCGCGCCGGCCGGGCTGGGCCGCACAAAACCCAACTGCGAACCCGCGTGCTCTGGCCCAGGTGCCCCGTCTGGGGAAGTCGCGCCCGTGAGCCGACGCCGCTGCCGACGCCGCTGCAGCCGCAGAGCGCGGCGTGTCCTGAGAGGCGCTGGCTTCGCGCCCACCGGTGGGAGGGGTTCGTGGCGGCCGGTGCGGCCACACCGGGCCTTCTGTGGCCGCCACACGGGACGGGCAGGCCGGTGCGGACGGAAAGATCTCGGGAAACAGCGCTGACGTGAAAAACGTGAGCAGCACCTCGATGAAGCAGGTCCACGTCCGGCAGGTCCCGAGGGGGGGCCGCCGGCCGGGTGTCCTGTTCGCCCGCAGGCGCGAGGCGGGAGGGCGCGGAGCACGGCTCACCTGGGCACCTCCGAGGAGGGGGGCAAGGATGGGGGATTCCACACACACACACCCACCCCCCCCGCCGCACCCCGAGCTTCGTGCCTCCCGAGGGGTCCTCCCCGAGACTGAGCAGCCGGGACCTGCCTGCGGCCACAGGATCCTCGGGGGGGCGCAGCGTGGAGAGAGGGGCTCCCACCCCCGGCCCCCGGGCCTCAGCCCGACGCCACTCACGGCCCAGAAGCGACGGGTCTGGCACGGCCGTGGGCATCGACCAGGCCTCCTTCAAAGCCGCTGCCGTGCCCGATGGATGGCGGTGACGGGAGTAATTAAAGCCGCCGGATTGAGGCGCATTAGCGGCGCTTAGCGCTTCCCCGACGACGGAAAGCGGGATTAACGGTGTTATCCCCGCACCGCGGGGCTGCGAGCCGCTTAGGACTGTCTCTCCCCGACGCACGCGTGCCGGCAGGGTGAGCACCGCGGGCAGGGTCACAGGGTCAGCACCGCGGGCAGGGTGAGCATCCGGGCAGGGTCACAGGGTCAGCACCGCGGGCAGGGTCACAGGGTCAGCATCGGGGGCAGGGTCACAGGGTCAGCACCGCGGGCAGGGTGAGCATCCGGGCAGGGTCACAGGGTCAGCACCGTGGGCAGGGTGAGCATCTGGGCAGGGTCACAGGGTCAGCACCGCGGCTCCCAGGAAACCTGGGCGTCCATGGACCCAGCGCGGTCTCCGCGGGGAAGTCCCCCCCCCCCCCCCCGGGCGGCCCCTGAGCAGCGCTCTCCGCGGGGCAGCCGTCCCCCCCCCCCCGTCCTGTCCTCGAAGGGCCTCTCGGGGTCCCTCCTGCCTCCACTCGGTGTTTCTGGTGAAAGAAGATCGGAGACGGAAAGGGCGGGACCTGGCAGAGAGCGGTGGCGGGAGAGACGCGGCCCCATGGCCGACCGGGGTCCTCGCCGGGGCTGAGGGTGTCCTTGAGCGCAGGGCCCGGTGTAGCCCCCAGGAATCCGAAGGGGATGGGGGATGGGGGATGGAGGATGGGGGATGGGGGATGGGGGACGGGGGACGGGGGATGGGGGTTGGGGGAGGGGGGACCTCCACAGCGACCTCCCCTACCCGCTGGGTGCTGGCCATGCACAGCCTCCCTGGCCCCCGTGGCCCGCGGGGCCCCTCACCCAGGGCTTCGGACAACCCTCCCTGACATGGGGTCACTGCGGGCTGGGCTTTTCCACAGGCTGGGAGGCCCCAAAGACAGGCCAGCTCCAGGCTGCTCCGTGTCCCTCACACGTAGGACATGCCACACACATGCCAGGACTCGTCTGTAGCGTGAACGAGCGGACGGGTGGCTGAACGAAGAGTTTATGGGAGAAGGCTGGCGGTAGGCACGCCAACGCGTCAGCCGCAGTCTTCAATGTAAATTCGGTTGTTCACGCCGCAGGACTACTTAGACGATCCACTTCCTCTCGGCCACGCGCTGGTCACTGGCCATCGTCAGGAACCGACTGTCTGCGTTGTAGGACTCACGTGAGGACAGTTGTGTATTGAATTTCTCTCACGTGTTCAGTGGCTGAGGGGTCTGTCGTGATGTCCTCCACTGACCTCGAAATCTTGGTGATTCTCTACCGTTTTCTTCCGTCTCCACAGAGGCCCATCCACTTCAGTCCTGTTTTTAAAGAACCAGATGTTGTTCCCTTGATTCTCGCCATGGCTTCCCCAGTTCCCACTTTATTGGCTTTTGCTCGCACCTTCACTGCTGCCTTCTGGTCGGGGGTTCATTTTGCTCTTTTGCTGGCTCCTCGAGGGAACAGGTGATGATCAGAGAGCTTCCCTCCCGCATTCGGAGACGCCGGGGTCGTCTCTCGGGCTCTGCGTTTTGGAAATTTCCGTGGAGAGCTGCTCTTTCACCCACGGTAATTTAGGAGTGTGCTGTCTAATTTCCATGCATTTAAAGATGTTTTGGCCATTGATTTCCAGTTTGATTTCTTTATGGTCGGAGAGCACGCTGATTGATATCAATACCTTTAAATTTGCTGGGTTTGTCTTATGGCCGGGAGGGAATCGATCCTGATGAATATTCCTGAGCACCTGACGAAGGACGTCTGCTTTCTGTTCTGAGGGTGTCGATGAGGTTCTGATTCTTGATCCTGCCGCTCCGACCTTCCCGTCCTCGCCGACGCTCTGTCCTGGAGTCCGTCGCTGGCCGAGAGTCCGACATGCGAGTCCCCGCGCTACCCGTGGCTCCCTCTCTCCTTTCCTCAACGCCATCCGTGTTTATTGAATTTGTAGTAAAATATACATTAGATAAAACTTGTCATCTCAATCATTTTATAAAGATTTAAAAAACAAGTTTTTTAAAATTGATTTCAGAGAGAGATGGGGAGAGGGAGAGAGAGAGAAACATTGATGAGAGAGAATCATTGATCGGCTGCCTCCTGCTCGCCCCTCACGGGGTCTGCAACCCGGGCCTGTGCCCTGACCGAGAATTGAACCCCGACCTCCTGGTTCAGAGGTCAACGCTCAGCCACAGAGCCACCGGCCGGGCTGCCGTCCTCACGTTCAGATGGTATCGCATCGGCTGCTGGGTGGTCATTGCGGTTTTAAGTGTCCGATGTCACTTACAGAATCCTCCTGCGTGAGATGTCACTCACAGACCCCCCCCCCCGCCCCGTGCCCGGTTTCTGCTCTTCCCTCTCCGCCCGTGGACCCCGATGCCCAGACTCCGCGGCTGTGACCACGTCTCTGTGTGAAGAGCTTGCCTCGCCGCCGTCGGGCAGACCCAGGGCGACCAGCTCTCCTCCTCCTTCACCCGAGAAGGTTCCGTGTCCCCTCGTCCCCGGAGGGCAGTTCTGTCCGCGTCGGGATTCACATCAGCAGCCGCGCAGCGTGGTGGCCCCTCGTCCCCACGGTTTTCGATGAAAAACTCTCTGTCCCTGCGATCGGCGTCCCCGCGGCCGGACAACCCAGGGTCCGGGCACCTGTCACGGCTTGAGCCAGTTCAGGGTTGCATCACACGAGCGTGTATCCAATGCTGCGGGCACAGGGAGAGCGGCAGGTCACCCGCACCCCTCTGCTCCGCCCGCCGTGAGCCGCCGCTCCGTTGGGTGAAGGACAGAGATGACGGGGAGGAGGCAGAGGGGGCCCGGTGGGCGCTCACGGGGGACGGCCGGAGCCCTGCCGAGGCTGTGGGTGTGCCCGGGCTGGGCCGTCACAGGGCGGCGGCTCTGGGCTCTGCCACCGGCTGCTCCTCTGCCCGGGTCACAGGAGCTCCCGGACGGACGGTTGGACGGGCCGCGTTCCCAGGGGAGAGCCCGGCCCGCGTGCGCCTCCAGCGGGTGAGAACGCGCCTCTGTGATCAGCACAAGCCATCGAGGCTGACGGGCGGGACTCCCATTTCTCCCAGTTCCAGCGGCCCCGCCCCCGGCCCAGTCCTGCCTGTGGGTGCCGGGCGGCTTCCTCCTCCGGGACGTCAGGTCTGTGGTTACGAAGGTCCGGGTGGGCTTCCCGGGGGGATGTCTGCTCAGCGCGGCTCCTCGGGGTCCCCCCTCCCCCCTCTGGGCCTGGCTGGTAAGAACCCGGCGCCTGTGTTAGTTCCCGCAGGTCCCGGCGGCTCCGGGCGCCTCTGTTTCCCGCCGACTCTGCCGTGTGGAGACGGGGAGTCCGCGGTCGGCCCGGCTTCACCGACTCGGCGCCCCGCTCTCTCAGCTCCGCATCGCTCCGGGCACAGGCTCCGGGCACAGGTGCGCGGGCAGGTGAGCTCAGGGCTCCGCCGACCTGGGCAAGGGCCCGGCTCCAGCCCCTCCGGACGTGGGTGCCTCAGGGTCCCCCCTGTGCAGGCCTCCGAGGGCCCAGAGCCCCCTGGGCTGCCACAGGATCCAGAGGCCGCACCCCACTTAAAGGGCGGGATCACGCCTGCCACACACCTGGGTTCAGTTAAAGCAGGGATCACCCCAGCTTCAGGGAGACCCGCAGAATACAAGTGAGGGGACCCCCCTCCAGCCCGAGACCCGGCCGCAGCCGCCCTGCGCTGACCTCCCCTCGGCCCGGCCTCGCCCCACGTCTGAGGACCTGCTCCTTGCTGGGCCCTTGGCCAGTGGGTCCCCCCCCCCCCCCCCACGGCTCCCAGACCCGCCCACGCCCACAGCCCGGGCCTCCGGAGCCTCCGGAGCCGCACCCCCCTCCAGCCGCTCCTCCATCTCTGGTCCCTCCCTCCGTCCCGTCTCTCGGTCTGGGGACCGTGGCCATTGGGAGGGCGGAGCGGGGGGAGGTCCCCTTGGCGGCCTCGGCTCTGATCGCCGGGCTGTGCGGAGCGCTCCGCGGGGACGGGACCCGGAGGCGCTGGGAGCGGGAGGAAGCGGCCGCTGCACGGGGTCCCCACGGCGCCCGGCTCCCGGCTCCGAGATGAGGTGCGGGCAGGGCAGGTTCCTTCTCAGGGACACGCTCCAGGCCGTGTGCCCAGCCATGTGCCAGCCGTGTGCCCAGCCGTGTGCCAGCCGTGTGCCCAGCTGTGTGCCAGCTGTGTGTCCAGCCGTGTGCCAGCCGTGTGCCAGCCGTGTGCCAGCCATGTGCCAGCCGTGTGCCAGCCGTGTGCCAGCCGTGTGCCATCCATGTGCCAGCCGTGTGCCCAGCCGTGTGCCCAGCCGTGTGCCCAGCCGTGTGCCAGCCCATGCAGCCAGGCCAGCTCTAGAAGCACCATCCACCTCCTCTCAGCAGATCTCAGAGGCCAGGCCTGACCCAGCCCAGTGCCCAGGCCCCGGGGGAGGGACCGGCGGCCAGGAATGGGGACCACGCAGACGCCCCTCGGGGCGAGAACGGACCGTTGTCAGAGGAGAGCGCAGGCAGCGGTCAGAGGGGCAGGTCCGGCCTGGCCGGGAGTCGGGGTGCAGGGCCTCACGCCTGGGCCGCCCCCGGGCTCGGAGTCGGGGCGGGTCGGGGGCACCGCCGGCTCTGAGGGCGTCCGAGCCTCCTGCGCCGCGGGCCGGCCTCACCGGGAGCGGGTGCCCCGGGCCGGGGTGGTCGCCGTGTGCTCCTGCCCCACGCCGCCCCCTCGTGGGGGAAGAGGGGAGAGGACACCTCAGTCCGTCCTCAGGACACGGCCGCTCCCGGGCCCGGCGGGCTGGGATCTGGGGGCCTCCCGCCCCCGGCGGGCTCTGCCGTCCTCTCTGCCCAACAAGTAAGACGTCCACGGTGATGTATGGCCTCATTACCCGGCTCTCGGGAGCCATGGATTTTCCCGCGATTTACATTTGGGGGAAATTGATCACCGCTCTCCTTCTCCCCGAATCGGAAGCAGAACCGCGGGTCCCGCTTCTCCTCCTCCCCCTCCCCCCGCCCCGGGGTCCCTGGGCCGCACAGCCCAGGGCGGGCTCCGAGGCGCCCACTCAGCCACAGGAGCCTCCGTCTCACAGGGCGGCTGGGCATCGGGTAGAGGCCAGACCCCGCCCCCCCGCCCCTGGCCCCCACGGGCGCAGGGCTGTGTCCTCAACCCCCTGCCGACTTCTGTCTCACTCTGGGCCCCCACACCTCCCGCCAGCCGGGGGCGGGCAGGCACCCTCCCCCAGAAGCAGCTCCGCGTGGCAGTGACTCACTGGAGCCCCCTCAGCGGCCGGGAGTAACCGCGCCCCCACGCGGTCCCGGGCGAGACGGGCTGCTCCCACTGCCTGGCGGGTTTAGGTTTGTTCTTTGCATCAGCACAGGAGAGGCCGAGGTCAGGCCTCCTGGACCAAGGGTTTCACCTGGGGGTGAGCTGCGACTACGGACGCCCTGGGGGGGGGGAGGGGGGCAGTGAGACCCGGGCAGGCCCCTCCCTGCGACCCGGCAGGGCTGTGTCCAGCTGCCGTGCACGCGGCAAAGCCCGCCGCTGCCCAGCCCGGCCCCGCGCCTCCCGGAGGTGCCGGTCGCCTGCGTCCATCCCCTGGCGGAGCGAGGACCAGCCCCGGGGCCCCCAGGAGGCAGCCGAGCGGCGAGGGCCGGGCTCTCTGACCAGGTGACCCGTGGCAGCCCGGGCCCTGGACCTGCAGGAGCCAGAGGTCCCTCTTCTCGTGATGCCCCCCGAAAACGCGGGCCACACCCACGAGGTGGTCACTGAATTCAGTCCCCAAAGGGAGGCAGGGAGGAGCTCGCACGGTGAGAGACGGGGGATGAGCACGGCGAGAGGCAGATGGCAGCGTGGTTTCCCCAGAGCCACATCGACACCCGGAAAAACTAGGAGAGGGGTGACTGTGTAAGAATAAAGAGGCAGGAGGTGGGTGGGTGGGTGGGTGGATGAAGGTGATAGATGGATAGAAGATGATACATAGATGATAGATAGATAGATAGATAGATAGATAGATAGATAGATAGATGATAGATAGATAGATGATAGATAGATAGATAGATGATAGATAGATAGATAGATAGATAGATGATAGATAGGTAGATGGTAGATAAATAGATAGATGATAGATAGAGGAACGAGATTTCCAGTCTTGTCTAAAGTTAAGTTTTAGCCTGTCCCAAGATAGATAGATGAGGATGATAGAATGATAGATCTACAAATGAATCTATATTGAGATAGATCAATATACCCACCTATCTATCCATCTATAGATCTATTGATCTATCTATCATCTATCTATATCGAGAGAATTCAAAACTTTATTTCAGAGTGACCAATTGCTTGATACAAAATTGAGAAACTTCCCCAGTAGCTACTTCATCTTAAATCACTCTTGCCATTAAAATGCTTTGTCTAATTCTATCAACGTTTTAGAGAATAAAGAATCAGAAGTCATTTAAAAATTTGGAAACCTCTCTGTTTCGGATTTGTAACGGACATGACCAAAATATCACACACACCACACACACACACACACACACACACACACACACACACACATACACACACACACATACACATATACACACACAAACACACACACACACACCCCACACACCACACACACATACACACACACACACACATACACACCACACACATACACACACACACACACCCCACACCCACACACATATACACACACATACACACACATACATACACACACACACACACACATACACACACACATACACACACACACACACCACACACACCACACACACATGCGCTCAGCCAGGCGTGTATCTTTGACTCTAGGCACAGAGCCCCGGGCACCTGACCAGGAGGGCATGGACGGGCACCGGACTGAGTGGCTCCGGCGCAGACATCTGGAATTCGAACACGGACTCGGCCCATGGATGACAGAGGAGACATTCTGATGATTCGAGGCCGGTGAAACGTCGCCTCTTAAAGCACGAGGGCCGCACACGGCCCCCCACAGAGAGACACGGTAACAACAAAACACAGCACACGCACAGCACAGGGAGCCACGCGAGTCTCTAGTCCACGAGACAGCATCCTCTTTGCATGTTTGGCCCGTGTTCGCGTGTGAGGCGCCCTGGAGGGACCCGGAGCTGCGGAGCCCTCCCCCCACTCGCCACCTCCCGGGGCCACTCCCAGAGCCCCCCTCCGGCCCCACACGCTGGCAGTGGCCCCCGCCCCCCACACCCACAGGCTGCCTGCGACCGTGCACTCGGAGCAGACACCCCATTTCCTGCTGAGAAGAGGGGTGCCCTGTCCGGTCTGACTCAGTGGGGAGAGCGTCGGTCAAGGGCACGTACCTCAGGCTTGATCCCCAGCCCTGGTTGGGGTGCGTGCGGGGGCAATTGATGTGTTTCTCTCGCACCGATGCTTCTCTCTCTCTGTCTCTCCCCCTCCCTTCACTCTCTCTGAAGATCAAGGAAAAATATCCTTGCGTGAGGCTTAACCAAAAAGAAGAGGAAAGAAAGCAAACAAAAAAAATGTGGTGTTGGGAATAAATTTTAAAAAGTAATAATCCATATAATAAAAGCCTAGCGACCACTATGGCGGAATGACCAGAACGACCGGTCGCTATGACGCGCACTGACCACCGGGGGGCAGACACTCAATGCAGGAGCTCCCCTCTGGTGGTCAGTGCGCTCCCATAGGGGGGCGTGCCGCTCAGCCAGAAGCCGGGCTCACAGCTGGCGAGCACAGCGGCGGTGGCGGGAGCCTCTCCCACCTCCACGGCAGCGCTAAGGAGCAGCGAGCCGAGCGCTAAGGAGCGAGAGGTCCTGGACTCCGGGAGGGATGTCCGCCGAGGGGTCCCGGACTGTGAGAGGGCACAGGGATTCGTCCCTTGCACGAGTTTCATGCACCGGCCTCTGGTAATAACAATAATTGTAAGTGCCTGGGACCCATCTCACTACCTGTTACCATGAGAACGGGTGAGTGATTGATGGCCTGTCGTCGAGCTATTTAAAGAAGAATGGATCGGAATAGCTTCACATGTGTTACTAGATGCAAAGCAGGGCGTGTGCTAATGCAAGGCTCCCACTTGGGTTTGGTAAGACGGTGACGTGCACATGTACACGCACCCAGACGTGCAGAAACATGTGGACAGCGGCAGGTGAGGGGAGGGCCATGCGGGTGACGGGTCACAGGGTCACCTCCGTCCGGAGGCGGGGGGCGGGCGGGCAGCTCAGGGCTGTTCCTACAGCCTCTCACCCACCGAATCGGCTAGCCTTCCTTCCCCCATGCAACGCTGGCTACATACATGTGCACACATGTGCACAAAGTATGTGTGTGTGTTCTCATTGACAACTCGTGTAGACACACGTGCCCATGCACTCACGCCCGCACCCGGAGCGTCGCTGAGGGCAGTCCCTGCGGCCCCGCCCGGGTGAGAGGAGGGCGGCGCCCTCCCTGTTCCTCCCTCCCTTTGCTGGGTCACCGGTTACCACGCGTCTCTCAGGTGCCGCGGCGGCGCCAGCTCCCCCCAACCCCCGGGAGCAGGACAGGAGGGCGCTGCCCGCCCAGGAGGCCCAGCCGGCCCGGACGCGGGGGCCCTGGAGGTGGGACCACGGGCCCTGGGAGAGCACGTGACCCAGCCTGGAGGAGAGCCTCTCCCAAAACCAGGGAGAAAGGCCCGGCTGGTATGGCTCAGGGTGCGGCCTGCACGCCGAGGGGTCTCAGGTTCGATTCCGGTCAAGGGCACGTGCCTGGGGCGCAGGTTCCATCCCCGGCCCCGTCAGGGCCCCCGTGGGAGGCAACCAGTCAATGTCTCTCTCACATCCACGTTTCTCTCTCCCCTTCCTTCCCTCTCTTCCACTGAAAATTAATGGGGAAAAATCCTTGGATGAAGAATAACAAAAAATAAAAGGAGAAGGAGAGAAGAATTTAAGCAAACAGACCGAAGGGTGCTGTGGCCGCGCCCGGGCCGACCTGCCCCAGAGTGCTGAGCCGACCTCGTGGCTGCGCAGACACGCCCCCCGTCCCCCCCCCGCCCCCCCGGGCGCCAGGGCGCGGCTGCACCGACAGGACCCTCGGCTGTGGCAGAGGCGTCCTCCCTGAGCGAGGGCGGGCGGCCTGCCGCGAGGGCGGGACCTGGCCGGCCACACGGAGAGCACGTTCCCTCCCCGCAGCCGCGCACACAGCAAGGCCAGAGGCGCGGAGACCTCGGTGTCGAAGCCGAACCTCACAATCTTAGGAGAAAATGTGCTTTTTCTTTTTTTTTTTTTTTTTAATGTTTTTATTGATGTCAGAGAGGAAGGGAGAGGGAGAGAGAGAAACATCAGTGATGAGAGAGAATCCTGGATGGGCTGCCTCCTGCACGCCCCACCTGGGGGACGGAGCCCGCAGCCCGGGCCTGTGCCCCGACCGGGAATCGAACCCTGACTCCTGGTTCAAAGGTCGACGCTCAGCCCCGGAGCCACGCGGGCGGGCGGGACCCGCTGTCTTCCTCACCGCGGGGCCGTGTCTACTCAGCTCAGCGCTGGGACCCGGGGGCAGAGCGGGGACGAGCGGGCGGGTGGGGTGGGCGTGGCCATGCCTGTGGGCCGGCTCGGCGCGTGGGGAGCCCCGTGTCCAGTTCCTGTGGCTGCGGGGACACGGCGCCACGAGCCGGCGGCTGCAGCAGTCCATCCTCCCTCGGCTCTGGGACCAGGAGCCGGGAATCCGGTGCGGCCGGGCTGTGCTCCCTCAAAGGCCCGGGGGTCCTCCCTGCGTCTCTCCAGCTTCCGGGGCCCAGGGCTCCCGGGGTGTGGCCGCGTCCCTCCAGCCTCCGCCTCAGCCCCCTGTGTCTTCCCCCTCTCCCCTCCCCCCCGTCTGCGTTCTCCCCTCTCACAAGGGCACCTGCTGTTGGCTGAGCGCCCCCTGACCAGGTGACCTGGTCCTGAGACCCTTTCCCGATGACGTCACACACAAAGCAGATGACGTCGCATCCGCTGGTTCCGGAGACTTGTCTTGTGGGGGCCCCCCCCCCGCCCCCCCGCCCTCCGCGCTGAGTAGGTTACACGTGGGGCCGTCCCAGCCGCCAGGTGGGTCAGGGCCGACTTCCCTCTGTCTGTCCTTCTGTCTGTCTCTCCTCAACGAACGCCTCCCCTCGCCCGCCGAGGAGCCTGGCCCGGCCCCGAGCCTCTCTCCGGTCTCAGACGGCGGACGGCCGAGCCCACGGGGCCCCCGGCCCAGCGACACGTGCCCGGTGCTGTCCCCAGGCCGCTGTCCCCAGGCCCCTCCCCTGCCTAGATCAGAGCCCCCTCAGAAACACGCGTGGCATCAAAACCAAACCAGGAACGAAAGGCAGGAGGGCAAACCGCCGGTGCAGAGGCTGCGGCCGAGGGCTGGCACGGGCTCAGCGGCACTGGCCTGCCGGCGGGCGGGCACCGGAGCGGCCGGGCCCATTAGCGCGCTCTGCCCGGGCGGCTGGATGGGAGGAGGCGTGGCTTCTCGCCCTGGCGGCCATCCCGCTGTGTTATTGTGCCCGTAGCCCACTCACCAGAACCAGCCACGTGGCTTCCCTGCACGGGCGGGGACCCTGCACCATCGACAAAGTCCTCCAGGCAGCAGGCTGGGCCGTGCTGGGCTCGCAGTGCAGGCGTAATGGTTCCAGTGACAGTGGCCAGGCCATCTCTGCTGACCTCTGCTTTACAAGGGTCACTCCAGCGACTCTATAAAGAATGGCCAGGTCATCTGACCCTGTGTGAGCTTGTGTGTCCACCCTGCTGGAGTGGCCTCACAGTGAATGATGATTAGAAGTCAGAGCATCCATCGACCCACCCATCCATCCATCCATCCATCCATCCACCCATCCTTCCTCCATCCATAAATCTACCAATCCATCCATCCATCCATCCATCCATCTATTCAACCACTCTTCAGCCACCATTCCGTCCATCCATCTACCAATCCATCCACCCACCTATCCACCAATCCATCCATCCATCCATCTACCAATCCATCCATCCACCTACCCATCCTACCATTCATCTATCCATCCATCCATCCATCCATCCACCCACCCATCCATCCACTAATTCATCCATCCATCCATTTATGAATCCATCCATCTATCCACCATCCATCCACCCACGATCCATCCATCCATAGAGAGGTTTAGTCTTCCAGCCACCAGTGAGTTAGAAGTGGAGTCCTGGGTGCCACGCCTTCCAGTCCTGACTCCATGACGACCGTGGAAAAAGAGGGGAGGGTCATTCATGAACCCTTCAGAGGAGTCCCCATTGATGCTCTCCGTGGCCGTGAAAATAAAGACACAGAGTCGCCTCTGAAATTAAGGGAGAGGAAATAAAAAAGATGAATGGTTTCAAGTTCACGTTTAAAGATAGAAAACAAATAAGCTATTAATTTTAAAATAAATTAAATAAACAAACTCAGAAAATGCCATCTCTTTCCTGAACTGTCATAGATAAGGAACGAATGTGTTATTTTAAAGACTGCCTCTCAGCTGACACTATAAATTCCATTTATATTCCAGTGATTAAAGCAAAGTGATTTATTAGCGTTTCATGAAGGCATTTTCTCCTGTATCTCAAAACATCGACGGCATCAAAAATGCTCATTTACGGCCACTGTTTCCATATTGTTGGTGTTTTATCTTGTTTTGTGATTTATCACTGTTTTCCCTGCGATCCTAATCTCCACGCGCACTGCTGGGTCTGTGGGAGCAGAAGCACCCCCGTCCCCACGCCCAGTCGCTTCCCTCCCCGACTCAGGAGGAGTCGGCAGTGTCCGCGCTGGGGCGGGGGGAGGGGGCGCCCACCCCGCACCTGGCCTGCGAGGGAGGAAGACACGCACGGGAGACATGAGGCCGGTCCCGTGAACGCTGCCCACGGACGGCCCCTTTCAGGAAGCTCGCAGCTCGCATAGGCATTGCCACCCGGCAGCCTTCGTCCTCAGCTCCGGCGGCAAACGCCTAGGGTGACGGGGTCAGGCTGAGCACAGCTGAGGCCGGAGCGGGTGTGGAGAGAAAGAGGGTCAGTTACACGGATTCAATAAACTCACGGTTCCAGTGAAGCACAGGTACACGCACCCCAGTGTCAAATGCACACACACGAATGCACACACACACACACACACACGAGTGAACATACTTGCACATGAATGTACACACGTGAGCACAAATATACATGAGCACGTATGGGTGCACATGCATAGATGCACATACACACGTGTGAATCTACGTGCATAAACATGCACACGAATACACACATGTACATGGATGTGCACACATACATGAGCACACACACAAAGGGTAGAACAGTTACTTCCAGGGGAGGCAGTCCACAGCCAGGCAGCTTCCCTTTGAGACCGGGGTGCACCGGGCAGGGCCGGGGGGCTCCTCCTTCCCCCAGGGCCCAGGGCTGTCCGGGGGGCCGGAGCCTGAGGACTGCTGACCGGCCTCCCTCAGGCCCGCCCGGCATGGACGCTTACAGAACCCACGGGGGGGGCGGGGGCCCGCCGGGCCTCTGGCGCCTGGGCCTGAATCCCGGGTCTCTCTCTTGGGGGGTGTGTGTGGCCTCAACCAGCCTGTCCCTCGCCCCTTGGCGAGCCGGGCACGTCCCCAGCCGCTGTCAGTGGGCGCCAGGCCCCGCTCCTCCGTGAGGGCCCCGTCCTGGCCTGCGGCTCCGCGCTCCTCACCAGGACCCACACGCCCTGCCCTGGGGACTCGGCTCTGAGCGATCGGTGCCCTCATTCCTGCAAGGAGCCAGCGGGGTGCCTGATGGGAGGGAAGACGGTGGCTGCCTCCCCACACTCCCCTCCTTCCAGAGGCTTCCATCGCGCTCACCTGTGCGCACCCTGTCTCTCCAGCAGCCGTTGGCCCTGGGGCAGGACAGAGACGGCCAATGAGGGTGAGCGTGGAGAGCCACCCGCTTGGCCTTTTTGGTGGAGCCTCATTATCTTATTTTTGTGGAAATGACATCAGGCATTGAAGAAAGTTAAATACGGGAGGAAAAAATACCCCAACCCTCGACGGGAAAGAGCTAATCTTCGTGTCAGAGCGTCCCCAGGGAGCGCCGGCGGGCGGGTGGGAGACAGCAGGAGGGAGGGCGTAGTCGGCCTATGCGTGACTTTAAATCAGGTAATTCCATTTCAATTACATTTAATACAGGAAACATAGCGAGAAGCGAAACAGGAAATTGCTCATCGGCAGTTCTTCACCGCAGAAAGGAGCTTCCGGAGGGTCTCTTTTAGGAACAAACACTGGGAGCAACGATGAGTGTGAGAGATTTCCATCTGCATGAGTGTGAGCGTGTGAGTGAGTGTGTGAGTGTGTGAGTGTGTGAGCATGTGAGCGTGTGTGTGAGTGTGGGTGTGTGAGTGTGTGAGCGTGAGTGTGTGAGTGTGTGTGTGTGTGTGAGTGTGTGAGCGTGTGTGTGTGTGAGTGAGTGTGTGTGAGTGTGGGTGTGTGAGTGTATGTGTGAGTGAGTGTGTGTGAGTGTGATTGCATGTGTATGTGTGTGTGAGAGTGAGTGTGTGAGTTAGTGTGTGAGTGTTAGAGTGTGTGAGTGTCAGTGTGAGTTTGTGTTAGTGTGAGTGTGCATGAATGCGAGTGTGCGTTAGTGTGTCAGAGTGCATGTGTGTGCATGTGTGTGTGTCTTAGTGTGAGTGTGAATGAGTGTGTGTGTGAGTGTGAGGGTGAGTTTGTGTTAGTGTGAGTGTGCATGTGCATGAGTGTGAGTGTGTGCGAGTGTGCGTTAGTGTGTCAGTGTGCATGCGTGTGCATGTGTGTGTGTGTGAATGAGTGTGTGAGAGTGTGTCAGTGTGAGTTTGTGTTAGTGTGAGTGTGTGTGCATGAGTGCGAGTGTGAGTGTGCATTAGTATGTCAGTTTGCATGTGTGTGCATGTGTGTGTTAGTGTGTGTCAGTGTGTGTGAGTGTGTGTGTGTGTGCATGTGAGTGTGTGTGTGTGTGAGTGTGAGCGAGTGTGGGGTGTGCACGTGTCCGTGGCTCTCGCTGACCGATCAGCTCTGGGTGGGGAGACCAGCAGTCCGCCCTCCCTCCCTCCCTCCCAGCGCTCGGCGGGGTCCCCGCTGCTCCCACTGTATTTCTGTTACTGTTAAGGCTGTGGCTCCAGGGCCGTTTAATCTCATTCCCGCTGGAACGTGTGTTGCTCAGCGCCCACGGCTGACACGCGGCGCGGTTTGCCGACGCTCCTCCCTCACTGATTTGCGTGCTTGTTTGCGACTCGCCGGTGCCGCCATCGCTCCCTCCAGGTGGCTTGCCTGCATTTCCGGAACTTCCGCTCACTCGGGGGTTTGCCGTCGTCACCACATAAATATTTAACCCCCCGCCTTCTTCTGTGAATGAATCCAGCGGCTTTAAACGTACGGAGTCACGTTTCACGTCAGCCCCTCCCCATGTCTTCGTGACCACAGCTCACACCTCTGATCAGAGGCCCCTCCCAAGCATGAGTGTGAGTGTGAGTGTGAGTGTGAGTGTGAGTGTGAGTGTGAGTGCACTGGAACCTTCTGGAAGCATTTCTGCCATCGCGCAGCGCTCACTGGGGTGGGCAGCCACGCCCCCCTCAGAGCTGAGCTGTGTCCTGTGCTCATGATTTCCTTGGCCTGGTGGTCCCTGAACCCTACCGTCCTCGGGACATTTTGGGGACCCAACACCTGAACCTCAATATCCAAGCAGTGAATTCTCTTTGGGGACTGGGGGCAGGGCCACTGCCTCCTCAGGCCTGTGTCCACCGGACTCTGGTTCTTGGTCAAAGCTCAGGACAAGTGGCTCCTGGCCACAAACACTCTCACTCACACACACGTGTACACATTCTCTCTCTCTCTCACACACACAGTCACACACACTCATTCACACTCACACACACTCACACTCACTCTCACTCACACACACGTACACACATTCTCTCTCACACACACAGTCACACACTCACTCACACACACTCACTCACACTCACACACACATTCTCACACACATTCACACACTAACTCACACAGAGTCACACAGAGTCACAAATACACACACTCACACACTCTAACTCACGCAACTCTCACACACTCACACAGTCACACAAACTCACACACTCTCACACTCTCTCTCACACACACACAGGCACACTCTCATTCACACACGCACACATGCACACGCACACATGCACACACGATCTGATTGGCTCACACGATCTGAGTCTTCCTTCAGCCTAGTCACTCACTCAGACACCGTATTCCAATTTCCTTCAGGCTGATCTAGTGCCAGAAAGTGCTCTGACGCGTTACAGAGGCCCCGCCCTCTCCGTCCGTCAGGGGCACAGCGATGGAGGTGGCTGTCAATAGCGCTATCGCTGTACCAGCCGGATGGCACCTGACCTCTGACCTGCGTTAGGGTCCAGCTCTCGGGAGCTCCAGGCCTCCCCCGTGCTCCGGGACAGGCCCGCCCAGCCCCGAGGCCACCCTCCAGGCTCTCCACGGCGGGGCCTCCACCCCGGGAGCCGTCCGCCCGCCCGCCCGCCCGGCGGCACCATTCCTGGCCGCCCGCGGGCTCCGAGGGGCTTGGGCGTGTGTCAGGCGGGAGCCCCACCCCAGGGAGCCGGTGACGGCCCCCCGCTGTCCGGACGCGGGAACAATGGGAAAGCCACATGGATTCGGCTGGAAGAGCATTAAGGTTTATTGACCAGAGGCGTCCATTGATTCCCGGCGGCGAGGTCAGGCGGCCCCGTCCCTCCCGGACGCACGCGGCCCTCGGCCGAGGCGGGAGTCAATATTTGCTCTTTTCATGCTGTCGCTCAGCGGCCGGGCCACCGCCGTCCACGCTCAAGGTTAATCCAGTCGGCAGGCAGGGGACGGAGTCGGGAAGAAGACGCCGCCGCCCGCGGCGCCCACAGCCACGCCCGAGAGGAGCACACGCTGGCGCAGCCCAAGGTCAGACACCCGGCAGCGGGCGAGGCCCTGCTTCCTTCTTTAAAACAATTCCTCTGTTTTTATTGATTTCAGAGGAAGGGAGAGGGAGAGAGAAACATCCGTGATGAGAGAGCATCATGGGTCGGCTGCCTCCTGCACGCCCCCCACTGGGGGTGGAGCCCACAACCCGGGCCTGTGCCCCGACCGGGAATCGAACACAGGAGGTAGGGACCCCACAGGATGTGACCTCCTGGTTTGTAGGTCGACGCTCAGCCACGGAGCCACGCCGGCCGGGCCCAGTCTCCTTCTTGACTGGAAGAAGCCGCGGTGGTGAATCCAGACGCACCCCCCCCCCCCGGCCCCCATAGTCACCGTCCCCCAGCGGACCGGGCCCGATTGCCCCGCCGAGGGGCCCAGGACGAGCGGGGAGGCAGGGACCCCACAGGATGTGCTCACCCACGTGCCCCTGGGGCTGGGGAGGACCTGCCGCGCCTGTGCCGTGGGGAGTCCTGGCCACGTCCCCCCGTGAGAGCCCGGCGAGGAGGCCCTGTGTCACCATGGCGACGGCCCGGGGCCCCGGGGCCTCTCTGCCTCCAAGGGCCTGGGACCAGCCCATCCATCTGCTGCGACTGCCGGGCGTGAGGCCCAGGACGCCTTCCTCCCTGCGCTCCGGGCACCGGGGTCCGACCCTCCTCTCTCCTCCGCCCCCGCTGGCAGCCTCTGACAGCCTGACCCTCCCTCCATGCAGACAGCCTGACCCTCCCTCCATGCAGACAGCCTCACCCTCCCTCCATGCAGACAGCCTGACCCTCCCTCCATGCAGACAGCCTCACCCTCCCTCCATGCAGACAGCCTCACCCTCCCTCCACGCAGACAGCCTCACCCTCCCTCCACGCAGACAGCCTCACCCTCCCTCCACGCAGACAGCCTCACCCTCCCTCCATGCAGACAGCCTCACCCTCCCTCCATGCAGACAGCCTCACCCTCCCTCCATGCAGACAGCCTCACCCTCCCTCCATGCAGACAGCCTGACCCTCACCCTGCCTCCATGCAGACAGCCTGACCCTCCCTCCATGCAGACAGCCTCACCCTGCCTCCATGCAGACAGCCTCACCCTGCCTCCATGCAGACAGCCTCACACTCCCTCCATGCAGACAGCCTCACCCTCCCTCCATGCAGACAGCCTCACCCTCCCTCCATGCAGACAGCCTCACCCTCCCTCCATGCAGACAGCCTGACCCTCCCTCCATGCAGACAGCCTCACCCTCCCTCCATGCAGACAGCCTGACCCTCCCTCCATGCAGACAGCCCTGGGCCGGCCGGGGAGCAGAGGGGCAGCCCAGGGCAGCACCTGGAGCCGTGGGGTGAGGATGAGGCTGAGCTCCTGGCGCAGAGAGATGTGGGGACAGGTGCCCACTCCTCGGCTCGTGTTCAAGGAGAGACGCGCGTCCACCTCACAGCGTGGGGGGAGCCACCAGACGGGGAGTTTGAAGACGCAGACGAGGCAGAGCTCATGGACCTGCCCCTGAGAACAGGCCAGGGCTGGCCCCACGCCCAGGACCCGGCCTGTCCTTCCGGAACAGCCCCAGGGAGGACACACGCTGCCCCTCAGCACGTCCAGGCAGGCCCGCCGCCAGGAGAGGGCAGGACCACAGAGCCTAGCACAGCAGGGTCCCCAAGCGCTTACTCAGGGAGGGAGGGAGGGAGGAGAAGGAAGGAAGGAGAGGGGCGAGGAGGAGGGAGGGAGGGAGGATGGAAGAGAAAGGGGAGAGGGAGAGTAGAGGGAGGAGGAGGGAGGGAAGCAGGAGGGAGGAAGGGTAGAGGGAGGAGGAGGGAGGTGGGAAGAGGAGGAGGAGGGAGAGGGAGGAGAGATGGACTGGGGAGTGGTGTTCTGGCGACAGGGCCCCGAGGCCGGACAAGCTGCTCCTGGGACCAGCGAGGGGACCCCAGCGTGGACCCCCCCCCCCCCACAGCCCGGGGAGTGGAGGCGTCCCGGCTGGGAAGAGGCCTCCTGTGTCCAGGCCAGAGGAGGGCCCTGGGCGCAGCGTGGCCGATGCCAGGGGTGCAGGCGGCGGAGTTCCTGCCCGGCGAGCCGCCCTGCCCACCGGGAAGGCACGGGGCCTCGCGGGTCTCCCAGGACCCCCGCCCCCACCCTAACCTCCTGGGGAGCCGGAGCCTGCACCCCGGGCGGCCGGCCTGGATTTCAGGACGGGGAACATGGAGTCGGCCAGCAGATTCCGTGAGCGGGTGACGTTCAGGGCGGCCGGGGGCCCACCCCGCGCTCCGGGAGATCGTGGGTGGATTTGTGAGACGGAAATTCAATGTTTGCCAGCTGCAGGGTCAGCACCGGGGGAGCTGCTGGAACGCGCTCTTAGGAGCCTCGGTTTACCCAGCCCCCCCGGCCCTCCCCCTGCTCCCCGCTCCGTCTGCCCGCTGGTCCCTGTCGCCCAGGGCGGGCGGAGAGGCGCCGGGACAACGTGCAGCGTGAACGGAGAGCGCGTGGACGGGGGCCTGCAGCTCGGGGCCGCCTCTCCGGGACGCTGGCTCCGGGCGCGGGGCCTGAAGGCTGGTGCTCCTCCAAGGCCAGGCCCGGCGCCTGCAGCAGCGACGCCCCCGGGCGATGGGGAAGGAGAGTCCCGGAGGGACGTCCCCATCCGGCCGGCTGTGGCCAGACGCGAGGGCCCGGAGCGGAAGGAGCCTTTTCAGGAATCTAACCTGGAGCCGGAAGGGAAGTGCACAGGAGGCGGCTCCCGGACGGGCCGCCAACGCGCACCTGCCAGCTCGGGGCCCGTTTACCGCGGCGCCAAGGGAGACACGCCAATGAGTGAATCTGCCGGGGACGCCGGCGTGTGAGGACAGCGGTGAGACATCGACGGGGCGAATGTGAGCAAATGGAAATCCGCGTGCTCAGAAGGACGGTCTCACAGAGACGCCACTTTTCAATTAATTTGTAAATTTAGCAACACAATGAGCGTGAGGGTGCTTTCTCTGGGGTGAGGGGGGTGGTTAACACTGCAGTGTGCCTGTGTGTACTGTGCGTGTGTGTGCGTGTGTGTGTACTGTGCGTGTATGTGTGTGCGTGTGTGTACTGTGTGTGTGTGTACTGTGTGTGTGCCTGTGTGTACTGTGCGTGCATGCGTGTGCATGTATGTGTGTGTACTGTGCGTGTGTGTGTATGTACTGTGCGTGTATGTGTATGTACTGTGCGTGTATGTGTGTACTGTGTGTGTATGTGTGCACGGGGGCACTATACATGCATGTCTGCATTGTGTGCCTGTATGTGTGCACACACGTGTGCTATGCATGCATATCTGCATGTGCGCAGTGCACATGTATGTGCGCACACGTACTTTACGTTTGTGTTGTGTGTGCATGTGTGTATTGTGTGCATGCATGTGCTGTGTGTGTTGTGCTGTGCATATATGTCTGCATTGTGTGCATTGCACTGTGTGTGTTCATGTCGCAGGATGCCCCTGGGCCAGGGAAGCTGCCCCATGAGCTGCCACGTCCCTGCGGACCAGGCGAGTGACCACGCGTGTGGAGGGACTGGTGTCCAAAGGGCTCCGCAGCAGCAAGGCGTCCCCGTGTGCCTGTGGCCTAGCCCGCAGCTGCTCATTGGACGAATGTAACTAAGATGCACGCTGTGTTTCATGCATTATGCACACGGTATGTGTCACTCTCCGCGTTAGTGTGTCTAAGAAGGTGACATCTGCAATTTGTCATCATAACTGGCAGTAGTTGCAAAAATGCGATTTTCATTGTATTTCACATATTGAAACGAAACTCTCATATCATCATTGGACATTTTTTCTGCAGGATCTAAATACACAGCCATCATCTGTTTGTTAAAGAATTCAGTGAGTTCTTGATTTACAATGGAAACAAACAGCACTCATTGTTACCTACTTTTTGAAATTGATTTGAGAGAGAGAGAGACATTGGTGTGAGAGAGACGCGTGGGTCGGTGCCTCCGCGTGGGCCCTGACGGCAGGTGGAACCCGTAGCCTTTTTGGTGGAAGGGAAGATGCTCCAAGCAACCGAGCCCCTGGGGACAGAGGGGGGACAGAGGGGCAGGGTCCCCTTACAGCGAGGCTTTCACCTACTTTTATATTTCCACTAGAGGCCCGGTGCACGGAATTTGTTCGGGAGGGTGGGTCCCTTAGCCCGGCCTACACCTTCTCCAATCTGGGACCCCTCAGGGGATGTCTGCCTGCCGGTTTAGGCCCCAGCCCTCTCACAATCCGGGACTGCTGGCTCCTAACCGCTCGCCTGCCAGCCTGATTGCCCCCAACTGCCCTCCCGTGCCACGACCTGCCTCCTCTGCCGGGACCCGCCTTCTCCGCGCTGTGTGGTGTAACGGACAGGGTGGAC
Organism: Eptesicus fuscus; assembly: GCF_027574615.1. Lineage (NCBI taxonomy): Eukaryota > Metazoa > Chordata > Mammalia > Chiroptera > Vespertilionidae > Eptesicus > Eptesicus fuscus. The sequence goes on along the minus strand of NC_072479.1, from coordinate 107,398,138 downwards.
GGAGGTAAGCGTGCAGTTGTGAGGATGAAGAACAGAGTTGGCTCTCGTATTATTACTTACTAGTTATTGTGTTATTTCCTTGGGAACAACTTCTTGCTTCCAGGGTTCTGCCATCACCATCGTGACTCACTATCACAACATGAACGGATGTCTATGTAAATGGATGCTTTTAATATCCCCGTGGCTCTAACGCTGAAATTCCTCCCAGGTCGAGTTATTGTCACAATGATTATTAGCAACACGACATTGAAAGCGTATGGATCTATCGCACACCTGACAAGTAGTTACTACGATTAAAAGTTATTTTTTAAAACATGCGTCTCGTCACGCGATGAACGGGCATCTCCCCACAGGACAGTCAGGCCCCTCAGACAACAGAGGGCTGCAGGGCGACCGCGTCAGCCTCAACCCCATTCCTCGTTTGTCGGTGATTCTTTAATCTGAAGAACCGGGGAGGTGCTCAGGCACATGTGACAGCAAAGGGGCCTTTGTCACCAAGTGCGTGTCATTCCGTGGGAATTGCATGTAGAGGTGTGTGGCAGAGACTGCCCTGCATGTGCCCACAGCCCGTGCCCCGTGCATTGTCCGCGTGCTCCCTTCCCTGGAGGCTGTGACGTCGGAGGCTGGGACACGGAAGGGGCTCAACCTCCTCACACCGTGGGGTGACCCCGGGAAGCCCAGCAGACAGCCCGTGTGGGTGAGGGCGTGGAGGGTCTGCCGAGCCGGCTGCGGTCTGGCCCCGCCTGCGGCCGTCACCAGGCCCGTGAGGGAGGACGCCTCCGGGATGCCGGCCACCGAGGGATGTGACCGCGGGAGCCGCGTCGGTCACTGAGGGACGTGATGGCGTGACCACAGCTGTCAGCAGCCCGAGAGCCCGGACTTCTGCGAGCCAACGAGCAAGGGACCGATCAGGCCACAAACACCACGCGACTGTGAACCCCGAGGACGGAGCCTCCTACCGAGAGGGCTCCTGGGCTCAAACTAATAACACAGATGCAGCGCCTGGCGGCCATGTCCGCACCCGCCTCCCTCCCGGGCACTCTGCCCTCCAGGGGGCGGGCACTGAGCTCCTTTAGAGCAGGTCCCGGAACCCTGGGCCAGCCAATGGGACGGAGGCTCCCCCCATCCAATCAGAGCTGCCCAGCTATATCCCCCCCCCATTCATCTTCATTGACCAATCAGAGCAGCTCCATTCTGACCAATCAGGACGTGCTTCCTTGCCTTTTGGGCCAATCAAACTGTGAGGATTTGGAGTCCTCATTTGCATGAGGACGGACCACTTAGGGAGCTGGGCGGACTCTCCTGTCGCTGTAAGCCAGCTCCCGGGGGCTCTGGGGTGCACTTTTCTCCCACCAGAGACGGGCGGTTCCCCAGCTGGGGCTGAGGCAGCTCCGCAGGCCTGCTGGGCGGAGGGGGGCCGGCCGAGGCTGACCAGCAGAGATGGGGGCGCTGAGCGGGGTGTGCAGCCTCACAGAGGTCTCTCCCGAGGGCTGCCCCGCCCAGAGCTGCCTCGCAGCCCATGCTTCCTCACCCCGAATGCAGGTTCCCCGAAAAGAGGGTCCCTTTTCACGGCGCCCCGCCCCCCATGGGGATTCCTGTTGGCACTGAATTGGCACCGATGACCATGGTTGACAGGATCTATAATCAGACATTATCACTTACAAATTAAAATAGATTTCTCGTTGGATTATTCAAATAAATTGTTACTACAATGATTTCACATTTTCAATAATGTGCGTGGCCGTCTGAGTGTAGTTGAAAGGAAACCGGTGAAAACCTGCCCGACTCTGCGAAGTGACTCGGTCGGTGCTCGGTCATTGGGAATTCTCACTTCTTCTTCCTCCAAAACCATCAATATTTTGAATTGTCTTTTAGTTTAAAGGCCTCGGGGTCAGAAGCCTGCAGCCACGTGCGGCCTCAGCTGGGCGGCCTGTCGCTGCTGCTCCGTGTGCGGCTGGTTCGCTGGGAGTGAGTGTCTGCAGGGCCGGGCAGCGGGGCGTGCACGCCGCCCCTCGGGCACGTCTGGGGTCTCTGCCGCGGAGAGTCCTCTCCCAGGGCCTTGGTGGTGAATCTGTCATCTGTCTCATCTTCCCTTTCCTCTCGCACCCTGGCTACGCCCTACGATGACCCGCCGCTCCTTCGCCCTGCAGAGCTGGTCCCAGGTGCCTGCCCCCCCCCCGCCCCCGCCCCACCGGGACCTGATGGTCGCGCACTTGGGAGCCCGTCTTTCTCTGGGCTCCTTTCAAATTCTCACCTCGGCTGATGGGCCTTCGGCTGCGTTTCCTGAGGGCGAACTCTCGTCCCCAGGGAGGTGTTCACCAGGAGCCTCAGAGTGAGGGGCCCTGTGCCTCGCGGCCTCAGAAAACTCACCCACTGTCTCTGCTGCCTGCCCCCCACTCTCCTGGGTCTCTCTGGGGCGACAGTTAACCCACGTCCGGTCTTGGGCAGCTGTCCGTCATGTCCCTCATGGCCCCCCAACCCCCGGCCTCTCGGGGAGACCTACTCCGCTTACCATCCGTTTGTGACCATTCTTTCTCTATAAGAAGTAATGATTTCCCCACTCCTTAAGGTTCCTTCCTTCCTCCTTCCTCCTCCCTCCCTCCCTCCCTCCCTCCTCCTTCCTTCCATCCAGGGGGAGGTGGATGGCTGGGTCTTTCCTCGGGAAAGCCCGTCGGATGGACCGTATTCACCTCGAGGCCCTTGTCGTCCGTCAGGGAGGCCGCCGCACGGGGTTGGACCCGCGGATTCTAATCTCCTGAGGCGCGTCCCTGTGCAGGTGCTGATGCCCGGCCCCCGGGGACCCCAGGAAAGTCTCGGGTGGGGGAGACGCGGGCCTCTGGCCTCCACCTCCAGGACAGCGAGGGGGCAGGGGCTGCACCCCACTCCCACCAGCGCTGGGGGGGGGGGGGAGATAGGGCAGCGGTGCCTGCGGCTGGAGGAGGCGGAGGCAGGGAGGGGTCGGCGGCCCGCAGAGAGCCCTGGGCATCGGCCACCCTCCCCCGGCCAGGGCGCCCCCCACCCCCCACTCCCCTCAACGTCTGGCTCGGCTCCCTAATAGAAGCTGACAGAATGCAAATGCGTTTCTAAAGCAACCGGCAGAAGTGGCAATTTTTCTCATTTAGTCTCGGGATGAGCTGTCTGTCTCTGGGGCAGTCTCATTAGAATTCCGAGGCTGGTTTTGTCCATCAACACGAGATTATTGGTGAGTGTGTGTGGGGGGGGTGTCCCCGGAGCCGGGCCGGGGCTCCCGGGGCGCTCTCTGCCGCACGGGAGGAGCCAGCACACAGCCCTCCGCGCCCGGCCCTGGGGCCTGGCTGCCCGGCCGGCTGCACCTCAGCCCTCGGACACCTCGGCCCTCGACCCTGAAGGCAGGGCCCACCTCTTGTCAGAGCTTTTGTTGTTTAAACTTTGCAGGAAGATGTGTTTACTGATGTCAGAGAGGAAGGGAGAGGGAGGGAGAGAGACATCCATGATGAGAGAGAATCATGGACCGGCTGCCTCCTGCACGCCCCCCACTGGGGATCGAGCCCGCAACCCGGCACGTGCCCTGACGGGGAATCGGACCGTGACCTCCTGGTTCAGAGGTCGGCGCTCAGCCCCTGAGCCACGCCGGCTCCCTGCCGCGTCTTGTCCATGCAGCCGCGACGGGACGTCCGAGTGGCCGATGCCGGCCGCCTGCACTCCGCCCGGAGTCGGCCTCTTTCTCAGGGAGGCCTTTGCTTCTCCTCCACGTTTCACCGACCACGGCCACATCCCTGAAAACCACGGCCACATCCCTGAAAACCACGGCCACATCCCTGAAAACCACGGCCACATCCCTGAAAACCACGGCGGGCCTGCGCCGTCTGAACCTCCCGGGACGGGACCTGTGGCGGGGACCTCTCTGGGGTCCCCATGCGGCTTCGGGACGGAGCCGCTTCTCCCAGACGTGGGGCTGACCCCTCTCCATCCCTGGACACACAGCCCATCGCCTCCCCTGCTGGGGACGGGCCGGGCCCAGGAGCCGGGAGGCCCGTGCCGAGCCCCGGCGGTGTGTGTCCCCGACTGAGCTGGGCCGCCGGGTGGGGGTGCAGGGTGGGGGTGCCCAGGCGGGAACCAGCCCCGTTTCCCTGGAAAAGGCCAGGCCGGGCCGAGCGGGCGGGACCCGGCCGTCCTCACTTCCTCCTCTGTGTGTGGACGTGGCCTCCCTCCTTGCAGCACCTGCAGGGTCGTAGGTCATCGGGGCGATGCTGAGGAAGAGGGCGGCCGCTCTGGGCCAGCTCTCCACCTCCTTTGAGCTTGTTTGTTTGTTTTTAACCCTCACCGAGGACATGTTCCACTGATTTCAGAGCGCGTGGGGGAGAGAGGGAAAGGCAGAGAGAAACATCGATGTGAGAGAGACACGTCGCTGGGCTGCCTCCTGGATGCGCCCATAAGGGCCTGGGCCGGGAAGGAGCCTGCAGCTGAGGTACGTGCCCTTGACCGGAATCGAACCCGGGACCCTTCGGTCCGCAGGCCGATGCTCTATCCACTGAGCCACACCGGCCAGGGCCCGGTCTCCACCTCTGCGTGAGCCGTCCTACAATGAGCCCCTCTCCCGCACGCCCACATGCACCGGCTCTGTCTGTTGGGGACCCCGAGTCACAGCGCTGAGGGGTGGGGGCTCTGCAGGGCCCCTGTGTGTCCACCTTCCTCCCCACCCCGCCCCCCTGAAGGCGGCGGCACCTTCTACGTGACAAGACCCCGTCTGTGAAGTCTGAGGGCTGGGCGTGGGGCGCGCTGCCTGCATGAGCCCCGTCTCTGCAAGCTGCCTCCCCCGAAAGGGGGTGTTGCCGGACTAGACAAGGGGCCCAGGCGCGCCCCCACCTCAGCCCTTCCCTCCGTCTATCGCTCTCTCTGCTCCTGGTGGGCTGGGCCCCCTCTGCTGCCCTAAGAGCCAGCAGGAGCCAGCAGGTGCACCCCAGCCCACCTCGGGGTACACGCCCCCCCTTCCCCAGGAGCACAGCCCTGCGGGGACGGAGGAGGGAGGACCGTGTGGGCCGGGCGCACTGAGCCGGCCCGTCGGCTGATGTCCAGTCCAATTTTAAATAGTTGCTCCGAGAAGTTTGCAAAGTCCAAGGTTACAGGCAAATAAAGGCAAATGGGCCGTTTTATGGTTTCCCGTCGGCCACCGCGCGGGGTGCGTGGCGCCTCGGCGGGAACGGTGGTTCCTCGGCCGCGTCCGCGTCCCGCTGGCTCGGCGCTCTGTCCTCGCCCTTCACGGGCCGTCACCCCCGTGGGGGCTGCTGTCCCCCGGTCAGTGGGACAGAGGCCTGGCTTCGGACGGTGACCCCCGGGAACCCACAGAGCGTTTGGCCGGCCCGAGCCCCGGTGCTGGCCCGGCCGGGCCCCCTCTGCTCCCGGCTGCCAGGCATGTCTTCCCACGGTCTGGGGTCCCCACAGCAGCCAGGGGGCCCACGACCCCTACGTCAGAGCCGTCCCTTCTCTGCACACAGCGGCGCCCCCCCCCCCATACCGCCTCTTTCCTTACAAAACTAATTTTGTCTCTAACACATTGTAAACTAAATGACATGTTTGTGATGCATTCTGACACCGTAAGACTCTAAAGAGACGTTAGAAAGCGATTTTGGCAAAGGCAGGGCCGTGGCAGCTGTGGGGAGAGGGAAGCTGGAGAGCCGGCGGGGAGGGTGTGGGGGCCGGACGGGGCGGCTCGGGGTCCGATCCTTAGCCCGGGTGCTGGGGAAACGGGCGCCCCATTTTCCACGGCCCTTTCACTGTTAGACACGCACACGCACACGCACACGCACACGCACACGCACACGACACGCACACGCAGGATAAAGGCACAGTGAAGACATCACGGGTGAGAGGACCCTGTAAACACTCGGGCAGCGACGAGCGTGCCGACCTGAGCGAACCAGGTTCACGTCGGGGAAGTGTCTCCACAGGAGAGAAACCCCAGAGGAGTCGCAGCCCGCCCGGCCCCGCGGGCGCTCAGTAAAGGGCGTCGGTGTTTTAAAGCCCGCACGCTCCATATTTCCCCTTTAAAAGGAGGCGCGGACGGTTTTATGGGCGACTTTTACCAAATAGTCAATGAACAGATCATTCCAATTTCATAAGGAATTTTCCAGACAATAAAAAACGAAAGAACTCATTTTATGAGTTGAGTATAATCTCGATCGCAGCCGGGCAGGAACGGTGCGAGGAAAGAAAGCTGCGAGTCGATATAACTCATGAGCAGAGATTTTAAAAAATCAATCAAAATATTAGCAGTTCAAGTGCAGTAATCCATTAAAAACTGCTCACGGCCAATTGGGTTTCTGAGGAGCGAAAGGACGCGTTCACGCCACAGGCCGCCTTTCTCCACGCGAGAGCCGCGCCGTGGTTGGGCGACGTGCATGCAGGAAAGCGCTTTGGGGAGATTGAACCCCATTTTTGACAAAAGCCGTAAGAAAAGGATGAGCAGGCGGGCGCGTCCCCGACGCGGGTTCTCTATGAGAGTTGGCAGCCAGGACCAGCCTCCGCGTGACACGTCGGACACATTCTCTGTAAAGTCGGGAGACGTGAAGGATCCTCCCATCAGGGCAGTGAGAAAAGAAAAGCAGGTAATACGAAGATCGAAGAGAAAAAGATCGTGACGACTGGAAGGTGTGACACAGGCGTACGGTTCAAATGGACAGACGTTCCCCGAGGGGCTCTGTGTAAAAATAAAAAACTTGAAGCCTGGAGATGCCGGTGTCGGTTAAGGGTGAACCAGGAACTCGTTATCGAGAGATCTGTTCTGTCCGTTTAGGTAAAGTCTCGGTAACTCGAAAAGGTCCATTTTCCCACATTTACCCGTAAATCCGATGCACGTCTCATAAAAAATCCTAGTAACAGTTCTGGTGGAAATGGGCAAACTGAAGGGAGAGTGTGCACGTTCAGGTCTGTGGCATCCATGAGTCGTGCCTCAGTCACGGGCCCCGGGAAGGTGGGAAGTAAAAGGATGGATAGACGGCCTATCAGGCAAGGCTAACCCCAGAGGCCCCGGAGAACTGCGTGGACAACATAGATACACCTGAAGCCAGAAACACCGTTTCCAGCAGAGAGGTTACGGCACGGAGATGGGAGTTTTAGTGTGATGATAAGATCTAGCAATATTTATCGTGCGTACTCTTAATAAAAGAGCTCCCAAACGTATAAAGAAATTAGTGGACCTACTGGGAATAAAATAACAAGCTGTCATTTTAGTGGGTATTTAAGTACATCCTTCGGATAGGCCAGACTGAGGAAAAACACACACACACAACCCAGCAAGGAGACTTAATGTACATGGGAAGAATTATGCAACGAACAGATAAAGAATAAACGTTTTTTCCAAGCACACACAGAAAAATTACAAAAATCAATCACGAAGAATGGCTCTTACATAACTGCTAGAGGCCCGGTGTGCGACTGAAATCGTGTGAGGAGGCTCCCCACGGGGGGCCAGGACCTGCGCCTGACTCACAGCGTCCCCCGGCCCCCCTGCCTGAGTCCGCTCTGGGTCTGCACCCCGTCTCTGCCTCCGTCTCTGCTCCGGGCCTCACCTGTGTGCACAACCTCCTCCTGTCCGGTCATGACCCGTTACAGCGTCCCGGCCTAATTTGCATATTACCTACCTCTTTATATAGAGAGAGGCACTAGAGGCCCGGTGCACAAAATTTGTGCATGGGAGGGGGTCCCTCAGCCTGGCCTGCACCCTCTCCAATCTGAGACCCCTCAGGGGATGTTCGACGGCCAGTTTAGGCCCCATCCCAGGCAGTCGGACATCCCTCTCGCAATCTGGGACCACTGGCTCCTAACCGCTCACCTGCATGCCTGCCTGATCGCCCCTAACCACTCTGCATGCCTGCCTGATGCCCCTAACTGCTCTCCCCTGCCTGCCTGATCACCCCTAACCATCTCTGCCTCAACCCCGCCACCATGACTTTGTCCGGAAGGATGTCCGGAAGGTCGTCCAGAAGACATCCGGTCTAATGAGCATATTACCCTTTTATTAGTATAGATATGTATGTATATGCATGAAAAAATCCTATATAATAAAAGGGTAATATGCAAATTGACCCTAACGGCGGAATGACCTGGAACGACCGGTCACTATGACGTGCACTGACCACCAGGGGGCAGACAATCAACGCAGGAGCTGCCCCCTGGTGGTCAGTGTGCTCCCACAGGGGGAGCTCCTCTCAGCCACAAGCCAGGCTGACGGCTGTGAGCGCAGCGGCAGTGGCGGGAGCCTCTCCCACCTCCTCTGCAGCGCTAAGGATGTCCGACTGTGACTCAGGCCCACTCCCATGGGGAACAGGCCTAAGCCGTCAGTCAGACATCCCCCGAGGGCTCTCAGGCTGGCAGAGAGATGCCTGACTGCCAGCTGAGGCCCGATGCCCCAGGGAGCGGGCTTAAGCTAGCAGGTGGACACCCCCTGAGGGGTCCCAAACTGTGAGAGGGTGCAGGCTGGGCTGGGGGACCCTCCCCTTGAGTCCCCCTCCCCAAAGTGCATGAATTTCATACACCAGGCCCCTAGTATATATATATGTCAGAAGAAGAGATCTGATCACCATGCAATCCGGATAAAATTTAAAAACAAAAGATAAATTAAAAACTACCCCCATAAAGCCACCTGTAAAAAACACACAAGGATGAAGAGTTAGAAGCAAAAGGATAATTAACAGGAAACACTAAAAAGTTTTTAAATCTAAAAGAATGCAGGGAGACGTGAACAAAAGCATAGAGGGCTCCAAAAACAGACTCTAAACGACACGTTGGCAGACCTACACACGGGCTCACCGATAAGTACATTACGTGCTAACGGTCCAAAAATTCCAAGGAAAAAAGCAGAGATTATTAGCGTGAATATAAGAAAAACCAGGCCTAACACTATTGTGCCCGGGAAAGAAATGCTTCAGCTCGAAGGGCACAGACAGGTAGAAAGTAAGCGAAGTGAGGAAGCCTAAAGCCAGAGCAGACAAAACAGACTCTGACAGATCACCAGAGCTAAAGAGGGGCATTTCGTTAACGACAGAGCGTCAGCTACGTGGGAAGCGATGACCACTAGGAATCTGTGTGACGGTAATAACAGAGGCTTTCAACACGCAAAGCACACATAACATGGTTCGAGGGAGACGTGGACAGCTCCACAGTCACGCCCCTCTCAGCAGCTCACGCAGCAACTCAGCAGAAAGCCAGAGACACAGGCAGGATGTGACCGGGACAGCAAACACGTGATCGGGTGGACACGCATAGACACGAGGCAAAAAGTGTCCGCATTAAAAGAAAATGGAGCGCTTTCATATCCAGAGCAGACTGTTTGAACATCTGCCTTTTGCCAATGCATAGAAAACTTTATAAAAAAGTTAGCAAAGGCCGGAGGGTGGGTACAGGCCGGGAGGGTCGATGGGGGAAGGGGCATCCGTAGCACTTTCAACAATAAAGATTTTTTTTTAATCAGTAAAGAGGAAACATGTGAACGACGTTACCCAGCAGCCTGCCCTCATGGACGCGTATAAACACCACACCCAGAGTTTACAAAACACACTTCATCTCCAGAGCGTGGGCGATGGTTTTGCGAGTGGGCATCCATGCCAAGCCACGTCCATCCTGCCTTTATTTTTTTTAAACTTTTATTATTTATTTATTTTAAATATATTTTTACTGATGTCAGAGAGGAAGGGAGAGGGAGAGAGAGACAGAAACATCGATGATGAGAGAGAATCATGGGTTGGCGCCTCCTGCAGGCCCCCCACGGGGCATCAAGCCTGCAACCCGGGCCTGTGCCCTGACCGGGGACTGAACCCCGACCTCCTGGTTCCTAGGTCGACGCTCAGCCCCGGAGCCAGGCCGGCCGGCTGGTGCTGCACATTCCACAGGGGCAGGCAAGTCCGTGTCCGTCGTAACTCTGAGGCCATTTTCAAATGAGCGGCTGGTCTCACCGCTTTCTCTCTCACGTCTTCACTTTCCGCTTGGTGGGCACCTGCCGGTGTCTGTACTGTTTCCTCCCGTGTCCGCGCTGGGTTCACGCCACGCCGCGCTCCAGCTCCGCACGGGGAGCCGCCGTCGGCCTGCTCCACCGCTCGCCCCTCCGGCACAGCCGCCTAAGGGAGCGTCGTCCTCCAAGCACCGCCACAGCGCGCACAGCTTCCAGCATCCTGCGCTCTCATTATTATTCAACTCAAATATTTAAATTAATTTAAATATATGCAATTTTAATTTCCTTTTCAAAAAAACTCACAGATGAATTAGAAAGTATTTCCAAATATTTGGGGACTTTTCAGATATCATTTCCTTATTGATTTTTTAAAAAATGTGTCTTTATTGTTAAAAGTATTCTAGTCGCCTCCCTCCTTTTCTCCCATTGACCCCCTCCACCCCGCACCCACCCCTCCCAGGCCTGCACCGCAGCATTGTCTGTGACATGGGCTCTGCATACATGCACGTGAGTCCCCCTGTTAATCTCTCCCACCCACCCGACCCCCACCCCGCCTTCCCTCTGCGATTCGTCAATCTGCCCCATGTTTCTCTGTCTCTGGATCTATTTTGTTCACTTTGTTCTAACTTAATTCTGTGGTGATCAGAGAGCGTGCACTGCATCGTTTTCATGCTTTGAAATGTTTTGAGATTTGCGTTTTGTCCGGCATTTGGTACACTTGCGTTATCATCCACGTGTCTCGAAAAGTTAGCGTGCAAACCACGAAGTTAAGACGGAATCTATTGCAATCGCCAGAATCCATAGGCTGCCCAGCTGTGGCAGGACCACTCGGGAAAGATTTGGGCAACTTAAAAGAGCATAAACATACTAGAGGCCCGGCGCACAAAATTCGTGCACGGCGGCGGGGGGTCCCTCAGCCTGGCCTGCACCCTCTCCAATCTGGGATCCCTCTCGCAATCCAGAACCACTGGCTCCTAAGCGCTCACCTGCCTGCTGCCTGATGGCCCCCAACTGCTCCCCTGCCGGCCTGATCCCCCTAACTGCTCCCCTGCCGGCCTGATCCCCCTAACTGCTCTCCTGCTGGCCTGATCCCCCTAACTGCTCCCCTGCCGGTCTGATCCCCCTAACTGCTCCCCTGCCGGCCTGATCCCCCTAACTGCTCCCCTGCCGGCCTGATGGCCCTAACTGCTCCCCTGCCGGCCTGATCCCCCTAACTGCCTATCTGCTCTCCCTCACTCTCTGCGCCTTCAGACCCCGGAGCAGGAGTGCTGAGAGCTCTCCGCCGAGGCCCCGTCCCCGTCCTGACACCCCCCCTCCAGGCTGGGCGGCGCCCCGGGCCTGCACACACTTCTGCGGGGGGCGGGGGGCGCTGCCTCAGTCCGTCCTGACACCTCCCTCTGGGCCAGGCAGCGCAATCCCCACCCCGTCCCTGCCCACCAGCTCCTGTGCACGCGCAACTTTGACCGGTCGTGACTGGGACGCCGTTAGGACCAATTAGCATATTACCTCTTTGTGTGTGTAGATCCCTGCTCCGCGCTTTAGCCGAGACACTCCCAGGTGCTCATTTTCATTGTTTGGAAGGTTCTGGAAATGTAAACGAGACATTGGCCTGTGTTGTGTGAGCTCCTTTCTCCTTCCTCATTTTCTGTTTATTCATTCTGTCCGTGACGGGAGGGGAGCAGTGAAATCTCCGTTTTTCATGGTTGACTTGTCTGTCTCCCTCGCATCTCCAGGAGGCTGTGCCGCATGCGTTTGTCTGTTTCCTGGCGCCCACGCTCATTATTCTCGCATCTTCCTGCTGCGGCGGCACCGCCTCGCTGTTGAGCGTCTGTGTCGGCGGTCACGTCGCTGTGGGAAAGTCCTTCTGTCCAATACGAACACCGGTTCCTGACCTCTGCTTCCTGGGCGCCTGCCGCCTGCTCCCTGCCCCGCGCTCAGCCTGCGCACCGGGCGCCCGGGGGTGTCTGTGCCGCGCGTGTGTGTTCGTGCCGCCTCTCCCGCCCGTCGGCACCGCCTTCCGACGGGCGTGTTTCCTCCGGTTACGCCGCCTGTGACCCTTGCTGGGCGTGGACGCAGCTGCCACCGCGCGGCCTCTGTTCGCGTGTCTCTCACTTTCTACGTCCTTCCGCCCTGGCCTTGGTCTGTGGTCTTCGATGTCTCCGGGCCCGGGCTGGGCGGCTCAGTGGGCCGGAGCGCCGTCCGTACACCCAAAGGCGGCAGGTCCCATCCCATTCCCCGTCAGGGTACACGCCTGGGCTGTGGGTTAGATGCCCAGGCAGGGAGGGGATGGGAGGCAACCGATGGATCTCTCTCTCTCTCTCTCTCTCTCCTCTTCCCCCCTCCTTCCCTCCCTCCCTCTCAAAATCAATAAAAACGCATCCTCAGGTGAGGATCGAAGGAAAAACGTTTCTAGCGCCAGCCCAGGTGCACTTGGGCGTCTCCGGGGCGGTTTCCCGGCGTTACTCGTGCCTGTGCTGGGGTCACACTGTGTCATCTCAGCCCGTTCCAGCCTTCTGCCTGCACCCCTCGTCCTCCGGGCTCACGCCTTTCCGCAGAGGAAACAGAGCCTCTGTGCTCCTTAAGCTAAGGATTCAGCGCCGCGAGCCGCGCCTGGACCAGCGGCTGCAGCCTAAAGAGCGCGTGCGGCTTGCACACACGTCCTCATTCATGTTTGTTTACCATGTCAGGGTCTGTGCACGCAGTCCTACTGGTGGTGAGTTTTCTCAGCTTCATTTTTTTATAGAGAGAAACATCTGTGATGAGAGAGGGTCATGGATCGGCTGCCTCCTGCACGCCCCCTACTGGGGAGCAAACCTGCAACCCGGGCCTGTGCCCTGACCGGGAACCGAACCGGGACCTCCTGGTTCCTAGGTCGATGCTCAACCACGGAGCCACGTGGCCGGCTGGGCTCTCAGCTTCGTTTTAAAACCTGAAATGTCGCCTGGCCCGCGAGGCTCAGGGCTTGGCCTCCGTCACGGCGGCCCCTCGGAGGCGCGCTTTCCTCCTGCTCCTCCAGGAACCCGCCTGGGCCTCGCCGTCCGGAGTGTGGTGCCGTGGCCTCGCCGTGGCCTCGCCGTGGCCTCTCGTGATTGTCCCGCTTTGTTGGGCTCGTTGATCTGCACAGACCTTTGCGCTACGGCTTTCCCCAGAATGCGAGAGTCTTGGCCATTATTTCTTCAAGTGCCTTTAAAAAAAAAAAAATCCTCGCTCGAGGATATGCTTCCATTGAATTTTAGAGAGAGTGGGAGAGAGAGGGTAAGAGAGGCAGAAATATTGACGTGTGAGAAACACGTCGATGGGTGGCCTCCTGCACGTGCCCCGACCGGGGCCTGGGCTGGGGAGGAGCCCTTGTCGGGAATCGAACCCGGGACCCTTCGGTCTGCAGGCCGACGCCCTACCCACTGAGCCACACTGGCCAGGGCCAAATGCTTTTCACACCAGGTTCTCCTCTCTGGCCAGGGCTCGGATTCCACGCCGAGGGGCTGCTGGATCGGCGGCAAAGGCCTCGGCGGCCCTCACGTGTCTCCTCCCTCCGTTTTCTGTCCGTGTGTCCGATGGGAGCTTCTCCGTCTGTCCTCCGGCGCCCCGACCCCTCCCTGCTCTCCGCAGGCTGCGGCGGAGCCCACCGGAAATGGTTTCATTTCGTCGCTGACATGGTAGTTTGAGCCTCTCGAAGCACATCCTATGTTTTTATAGTTTTCCCTTCTCCGTTGAAATTCTCTCCTCAGTCACCCCGTTCTACCACACGTCCCGTTAGTTACTGGGCAGATGGATGCGAGCCTGCAGCAACCTCTGTTTGCCTTTCGAGGGGAAACGGGCAAAGCCGAGGCTGTCTTATTGGGGCACCTCCGGAGGGGGCGGCTCTTTGGGGAAGAGAGTAAGGCTGGGAGACAGGCAGCAGGAAAGGGGGTGGGACCAGCAGAGGAGCCTCAAGCAGGAGTCTGGGGAGCTGAGGGCTGGGCCGTGGGTTGAGCTTCCGGCTGGGCTGTGGACTGGGGCTGGGGCTGGGCTGGGGCTGGGGCTGTGGACTGGGGCTGGGGCTGGGCTGGGCTGGGGCTGGGGCTGGGGCTGGGGCTGGGGCTGGGCTGGGGCTGGGGCTGGGGCTGGGCTGGGGCTGGGGCTGTGGACTGGGACTGGGGCTGTGGGTTGGGGCTGGGGCTGGGCTGGGCTGGGGCTGAGGGCTGAGGGCTAAGGGCTGGGACTGGGGCTGTGGGTTGGGGCTGGGGCTGGGCTGGGCTTGGGCTGGGGCTGGGGCTGGGCTGGGGCTGGGCTGGGCTGGGGCTGGGCTGGGCTGGGGCTGGGGCTGGGGCTGGGGCTGGGGCTGGGGCTGGGGCTGGGGCTGGGACTGGGGCTGGGGCTGGGGCCTGGGCTGGGGCTGGGGCTGGGGACTGGGGCTAAGGGCTGGGACTGGGGCTGTGGGTTGGGGCTGGGGCTGGGCTGGGCTGGGGCTGGGGCTGGGGCTGGGCTGGGGCTGGGGCTGGGGCTGGGCTGGGGCTGGGGCTGGGGCTGGGGCTGGGGCTGGGGCTGGGCTGGGGCTGGGGCTGTGGACTGGGGCTAAGGGCTGGGACTGGGGCTGTGGGTTGGGGCTGGGGCTGGGCTGGGGCTGGGGCTGGGGCTGGGGCTGGGGCTGGGCTGGGGCTGGGGCTGGGGCTGGGGCTGGGGCTGGGCTGGGGCTGGGGCTGTGGGCTGGGCTGGGGCTGGGGCTGGGGCTGGGGCTGTGGACTGGGGCTAAGGGCTGGGACTGGGGCTGTGGGTTGGGGCTGGGGCTGGGCTGGGGCTGGGGCTGGGCTGGGGCTGAGGGCTGAGGGCTAAGGGCTGGGGCTGGGGCTGGGCTGGGGCTGGGCTGTGGGCTGGGCTGGGGCTGGGGCTGGGGCTGGGGCTGGGCTGGGGCTGAGGGCTGAGGGCTGAGGGCTGGGGCTGGGGCTGAGGGCTGGGGCTGGGGCTGAGGGCTGGGGCTGGGGCTGGGGCTGGGGCTGAGGGTTGGGGCTGGGGCTGGGGCTGGGCTGGGGCTGGGCTGGGCTGGGGCTGGTGGACGGCTCACCCCCAGGCTCCCCTCGCGCAGAGCGGGCTCAGGGCCTGACACACACACTGAGCTTTGAGGCCGTTGCCTCCTTGGTGGTTTCTAGCTGGAGGCGGTCCCTGAGGACGGCCGGGTCCTGTTGGGGTAAATGAGGCCTCGTCCGTTTCTGAGGGTTTGGAACATCACCCTCCGAGGGAAGGAGAGCGGCCTTTCGTCCTCGCCGCCCACGTCTGGCGTTTCCTGCGGCTTCGAGCACCTGTCCCTGCTGGTGGGAAACCCCACGCTGCGGAGGCTGAGGAGCGGCTCACTTCCGGGGTGCTGGCTGGTGCCCCGCCCCCTGCCCGCCCCCAGCTCTGTCGGAGGCTGTGCATCAGCCGGCCCCCAGCTCTGTCCGTCCTGCTGTCCTGTGTTTGCTTCCGGCTGCGCCCGCCTGTGTGGGGAGCTGCCCACCTGGCCCTGGGGCGGAGGCCACACTTAGATTTGGGGCCTCACTTTCTAGGCCTCTCGCTTCTGACACTAACCTTGACCTTCAGTTCCTCTGCCCCCCCCTGTCCCTCCGTCCGACACCTCAACCCAGGGCAGCGCCCACTCTCCGCCGCCTGGCAGTGCAGGAGGGACGCCTGGGTCAGAGGCACCAGCCTCAGTCCCGTCCCCAGCGCCTCTGCTCCGGTCTATGCCCCGCCCCCTGGCCTCCCTCTGCCCCTCCCCCTGGCCTCCCTCTGCCCTCCCCCTGGCCTCCCTCTGCTGCCTCAGTTTATTCTCCATCCAGTTGGCCTTTCGTTGGGACATCCCTCCTGGCCCTGAGGAGCTGGGGGAATCGGGGACCTTGGACCCAGAGGAGGACCCTGGCACGGAGGGGCACCCTGTTCCGCCCCCCACACCGTCCTCAGGGTCACCTCACAGGCCTGTGACCACAGACCAGCCCCAGGCCCCCACCCACGGCCACTCCCTGCAGACACGCCCTCCCGGGCCCACAAACCCCTCCTGTGCCCCCCCACGTCCCTGCCACAGAGGCTCCCTTACCCCCGGGAAGGGCCCGCCGGCCCCCCGTTACAGGGACTGCTCCCCACACGCAGCCAGCAGCCGGGGCCCCAGCTCACCCCATGATTGAGGGCCTGGCGGCTTAACGAACGGGGAGTTTGCGCATCCCAAGCGGGAAAGCGAGTTTAATTATTGAAAAGTCAGGAGGCTCGCTCCCTGGTGACTGATGCCGCCAGCCGCCCCCCCCCCCGCCCCCCACGGCAACATCGGCCGTTTGGGGTTAAACTGATACCTTGTCCAAACGGAGCTCATCAGCGGTTCTGTCATCGGCGCAGTTAGTGATGGCGGGAAGGGCGGGAAGGGCCAGGAGCTGGGACCCGCGGGGATTGCAGCCCCGGGAGGGGGAGGGGGGTGGGGGAGGAGGAGGGGGAGGGGGGGGGGGAGTGAGCGCTGCTGCTGAGGGGTCTGCGTTCCCGGAGGGGCCCCGGGCGGGGTGGGGGGCTCGCTGTCTAGGGGGTTCAGAGAGGGAGGGGGTTCAGACACTGTGAGGGCAGCCGGGCACGTTCTTTTCTTTCTTTTTTTGTTTTAAATATATTTTTACTGATGTCAGCGAGGAAGGGAGAGGGAGAGAGAGAAATATCAGTGATGAGAGAGGATCACGGACCGGCTGCCTCCTGCACACCCCCCACGGGGGATCGAGCCCACAACCCGGGCCTGTGCCCCGACCGGGACCGAACCCTGACCTCCTGGGTCACAGGTCGATGCTCAGCCCGGAGCCCGCGGCCGGGCCAGGGCCTGTTTCCTGGATGGAGTCAGCGTCCTCCCGGCTCACGTCTGAGCTGAGCGGAGGGAGGAGGCTCAGAGGCCCCTTTACCGTCAGGAAGCCGGCTCCCCCTCCGCCCTCTGCCCTCCGCCCTCCGCCCTCCGCCCTGCAGCCAGGGAGGCAGGGCCCTCAGGGTCCCTGGCCCTGGGCTCTGGTCCGAGCCCGTGTGCCTGGGAGCCGCGCTGCCCCCACGCCAGGCGCCCTCCCGGTCAGCACCTCGCCCCCCCGGCACCTGCAGCTGGGGCTGCGCCTGAGTCTGGTTCGTCCAGGTCCCTGCAGGGGAGCCCGGGCCCCCCCCCCCCCCCCCCCCCCGGGCTCGGCGGGACAGGCCTCGGGATGGGTCCCCGAACCCTCAGCAGTGCCCCCCCAGGTGAAGGGGCGTCTGGGTCCCCTCCTGGAATCAGAGCACCGCCTGGGCCCGGCCCAGCCCCGCCCTCCCGGCCGGAAGGAAGGCTGTCTGTGCGCCTTGGGCTCCGGCTTCAGGGACCTTCCCGGAGTCCGGCCCTTTGGGAAGGTGTCACCTGCTGCGGCCTCGGGACGGCCCCTCCCCTCCCCTCCCCTCCTTCCCTCCTCTCCCCTCCCAGCGCCCTCCCCTCCCCTCCCCTCCCCTCCCCTCCCCTCCCCTCCGCTCAGCACCTGCCGCGCCCTCTCCCCCCCTCCGTGCGCCCCGCGTTCAGGGAACATCGCCCGCAAACGCTCCCCTGAGCCCCGCACCAGCCCCAGCGGGGCCACTGGAGCCCCGACGAGGAGAGGAGAGAGCCCGAGGCTGAGCGCCATCGCCGCCCGCAGCCGCCCGGAGCCTCCCGCAGGCGCAGCACCAGCCGGGCCGACCCTGGGGCTCGGACGGCCGCCCAGCCCCGGGGAGGGTGCCCGCGGGAAAGGCCATGTCGGTGGGAGGTGTCAGCGGTCAGGGTGAGGAGGCCCGGGGGGCCGAGAGGTCCGTGTGCCCCATCCCAGCTGCCCGCCCCGGTGGGGGCAGCAGGGACCCTGTGGGGCCGGTGAGCACTGAGGCCGGAAGCGCACTCTCCCCTGAGAGGACCCATGGGTGCCCTGGTCCGCAGGCGACACCTCCGTGAGGGGAGCTGAGGAGACGGGTGCTGTTCCGCACCCCTCTGCCCCGTCCTGCCCCGGGCACCGCGACCAGGGACCCCCTGGGGCCGGTCCTCAGGCAGCGCGGGCTGTGCTCCCAGCCGTTAGGAGGGCAGCCGCGGAGGGGGCTGCTCCTGCCCGACCTGCCCACGGACTGAAGCGGGGCCTGGTGGGCGGGGCCTGGTGGGCGGGGCCTGGTGGGAGGAGCCCAGTAAATGGGCTCTGGTGGGCGGGGCCCTGGTGGGCGGGGCCCTGGTGGGAGGAGCCCAGTAAATGGGCTCTGGTGGGCGGGGCCCTGGTGGGAGGAGCCCAGTAAATGGGCTCTGGTGGGAGGGGCCTTAGTGGGTGGGGCCTTAGTGGGTGGGGCTCTGGTGGGCGAGGCCCTAGTAGGTGGGGCTACGGTGGGCGGGGCCCTGGAGGACGGGGCCTGATGGGCAGGGTGTCCTCCTGTTGTGAGCTCTGTGCTATGAAGCCCCTCCTCTTTTCCAGCCGGGACGTGTTTCCCTGGATTCCTGGGCGGTGGAGCCATGCAGGGGGCGGAGCCATGCAGGGGGCGGGGCCATGCAGGAGGCGGGGCCATGCAGGGGCGGAGCCATGCAGGGGCGGCCTGACCTGCTTTCCCCTGGCACAGGGACACCTGCGAGGACGGAGTGGGTGCACCTGGCCATGCCTCCAGCCCTGTTTGTGCTCCGATTGCAAAGCCCCAGGGCTGCTCGCCCAGGTGTGGCCCAGCACCAGGCCTTTCCGGTGTGGGCACTGGCCGCCTGGGAGGGGCGGGGCGCACCGGGCCCGGGGCAGCGCCAGGCCTGCACTCCGCCCTCCCCCTCCCTCTCAGAGGCCAGGGCTCCGTCTGCCCGCTCACAGCTCCGAGGGCGGAGAGGGTGAAATCTAACACAGGCTCCTCATGGCCCCAGACCCCGGGCGGCACCGGCTCTGGGGGTCAACAGTGCACAGAGCTCCGCTGAGAGCACAGGTGCAGCGCCCTGACCCCAGCCCGGCCTTAGGGGTGCCTGACGAGGGGGCGTCGTTTGGGTGTGGGTCGCCTCTGGGAGCCCCTGGCCTCGGCTCTGCCCCCCGTGTCCCGGGACGTGTGTGGGACCCACAGACCCAGCGGGGACCCCGGGGAGAGGGGACCGGAGGTGGTCGCCTGCCTTCCCTCCGGTCTGACGGGGACCCCTGCGCCCCAGGGAGCGTGAGGGACAGTGAGGTGCCTGCTGTCTGCGGGGGCCACACCTCGGCCAGTGGCAGGACCCGGACCCAGCCTGCAGGTGGGGGACGGGGGCTCACACCGAGGGCCAGGGAGCCCCCAGCACCTGGGGGCCAGGCGATGGCCACTCACCTGGGCTGCCTGCAGGGAGCATCCTGGGGCGCCAGGAAGACGCGGAGGCTCGTGGCCCTGCGTCCTCACGGCCGGCCCAGCCCGGGAGGGGCCCATCCTCACGGGGCTCTGAGCTCCGGCCCCTCTCCCAGGACCCCGCGGCCAGCGAACAGAAGCCATGCGTGTGAAAGGATGTTCTCTTTATTTCCATAATTTAGCTGAATCAACACAAAATCGGAGACTGTAAAACAAGAGAAAAACGTGTAACATCGCATCCTCCGGCCTCGGCCCTCGGCGTCTGCGCTCGCTATTTCCAAAGGGGAGGTGGAGGGGCGCTGGCTGGCGGGGGCGAGGTGTGCTGGGCTGGGGGACCCCGGGGTCCCGTCCGGCTCCCGGAGCCGGGCGGCTGCTGGGGACAGCGCCCCGGGCAGGGGCGCCGCCTCCGTGACCAGAAACCCACGTCTCGGCTGGCGCCTTCACGCCCAGACACGCGTGTCTAAGTCTGCGGTGACCGAAGGGAAAATGAAACGCTCGCGGGCGCGGGGGCGGGTCTTAAATACGCGGTTTTCTGTCCTATCTTGTCTACGGGGGGGAACGGTGGCTATATAGCTGTGTGTTTTTTTACTTTTTTTAGTAGCATAGAACTAGCATAATACTCCTGTTAATGGACTCTTAGGTAGTATATACTTCACCAGAAACGCGGGGAAATGAAGGGGCCTGGCGCCGGGGGCCGGGGAGGGAGAGCCAGAACCGCCCGCCCTGGCCGGTGTGGCTCAGTGGGCAGAGCGTCGGCCTGCGGACCAAAGGGTCCCGGGTTCGATTCCGGTCAAGGGCACGGACCTCAGTTGCGGGCTCCGGGCCCTGGCCGGGCGCGTGCAGGAGGCAGCCCATTGATGTGTGGCTCTCACATCGATGTTTCTCTCGGTCTCTCCCTCTCCCTTCCACACTTCCTAAACACCAATGGGAACACATCCTCGGGTGAGAATTAACCAAAAAAAGGGCTCAGTGGCAAACCAGACCGATCCCGTCCCGGGGGGTCAGGGGAGCCCTCAGAGGGAGGGCCTGGGGAGACGGACGCCTGCCCTGCGCCCTCGCCCCGACCGCCGCCACCAGCCGGACTGAGGCGCGTCGGAGGAGGGGCACGCTGCCCTCCAAGTCTGTGCCCGTGACGGGTAAGAAGGGGCACCCCCACCAGGACAGGGGAGAGAGGACGGTCCACTCGGCGGCCCCGAGACAGAGGCCGGTGGGAGGGACACGGGAAGCGAGCCAGGCGCCAAGCCGGGCCTCCCCACGCACACCACCCCCCATCCCCCAACGCGTGAGGTCACGCCCTGGTCCTCAGCTCGCTGCCCCCCCACCCCCCGACCTGGAGCTCCCCGCCACGCCCCACAGAACCCTCCGGACCACCCCGACCAGGCCCCGCGCCCAGGGCTGCCACATTCATGGTTAAATAGGATTTTCTACAAATATACAACATATAAAAACTGTTAAATATATAACTTTAGGCTTTGCAAAATACATTTAATGATCTCTTTCAAACAAGGGTTACTTCAGTTTCCTTCCATTGCTTTCTGGAGCTAAATGGTGCATC
The DNA here is from genome assembly GCF_027574615.1 of Eptesicus fuscus. NCBI lineage: Eukaryota > Metazoa > Chordata > Mammalia > Chiroptera > Vespertilionidae > Eptesicus > Eptesicus fuscus. Next base: position 107,377,391 of record NC_072479.1, on the reverse strand, counting down.
GATGAGACGGCGGTCCCAGGAGACGCAGCATGCGCGCGGCAAGACCGAGCATCCCGCGGTCGGAAATGGGGCGACGAGGCGTGGCTACGTGGTTAAGACGAGTTTAGTACGGTCAGTCCATCTCGGCGTGGGAGGCGCCCGCGGCCTGTGTCCCCGTGTGGGGACGGGCCCGTCCCGCAGGGCAGCCGGCATCCTCCGCCCGGCCGCTCGGGGGCTCAGGGTGCCCCGCAGTGTTCGTGGGGCCGGGGCCGCCCCCTCCTCCGGGCCGGGGCCGCCAGCATGTCTGTGCCCGTGCCCCGTGGGACCCGGGCCTGGGCGTGGGGGCGAGTCCGCGTTAAAATAGATTTGCTCTTTGGTCTATCGAGTGTACTGAAGGGTAAGAAAATAGAAGCGACTCGGGCAGTCTGGGCGCCGGGAGGGGCCCCCGCTGCGCCCCAGTCAGTCCTCCCGACCGGCTGTCCGGCTCCGGGCTGCAGCCCCGTCGGCTCCTCCTCCTCCTCCTCCTCTTCGGGGGGCAGAGCCAGGGTCTGGCCTGGGAAGGCAGGTGAGGCCAGGCTCGGGGGGACGCGGGGCACCCCCACTGCGTCCCAGGCGGGACTCCTCGTGCAGCCGGACAGACTCAGCTCAGAAGGCCCGGGATGTGGCCGTCCGTCCGTCCGGGTCGGGCTGCGGAGACTCGGAGGGCGTCGGCGGCAGGAGGGCCCTGGCCCGGCGGCCGCTCCAGGGAGCCAGGCCCCTCCGCCCTGCGGGGCCTGCGTTTGTCAGGAGACCTGCGGAGCGAAGAGAAGAGAGCAGTCAGGTCTCCGGACGCCACGGGTCCCTGTCCGGAGCGACCGGAGCCCCGGAGACACCCCCAGGGCCGCCCGGCAGGGGCAGCCCCCTCAGTAGCTGCCCGCTGACCACCAGGACGGAAACTAGACGGAGGCCTGAGTGCCGGGCGGGGGTGGGGGTACGGGGGACACCTGCTCTCAGCAGCCCCCGCCCCCGCCCCCTTGTGACCTGGTGGGACCCCTCGTGCACGGCGACGAGAGGGCACGGCCGGCCGGGGTTGGGGTCTGGGTCCCTCCGCGGTGTCTCTGGGGTGCCTCCCGCCGTGCCCCGTGCACAGCAGGCGCTGCCTCGTTACCCAGAGGAGAGTGGGGGTGCCTGCGCGTGGGCCCGCGGAGCCCCTGGTGGCCCCAGAGCTGGGGAGTGGGGGGGGTGCAGGGCCCTGGTCCACGAGGCCCAGCACCCCCAGCCGCCCCGCCACGTCTGTCCCAGGTCCCGGCTCCGGGGCAGCGGGAATGCCGCCGTCAAAGGGGCAGAAAAGCCGCAGGTGCCCCCGGCTGGGCCCGCGTCCAGCACCCTCTGCCCATGTCCCCGCCGGGCTGCCTCCCCATGGGGCCACGTGGACACGGCCACGGGCGTCACACCGCCCCATCCAGACCGGTGCAGCTCCGGCTCCTGTCCCAGCGGCCGGGGGGGGGGGAGGGGGGCCTTCCCAGCCTCCTCCGGGTTGGCAGCGCCTGTCGAGAGGGTCTGTGCTGAGCAGCACCCAGAGGAGGGAGCTCGTCAGCGCTGCGGGCTGACCGGGCGCTCACCACGCAGACCGGGGGCGCGGGCAGGTGCACAGGTGGCCCGGCGCGTCGCTGACTCAGCGCCCTGGCCCCAGCTCCCAGGAGGCGCGGCAGGGACGCTGGCATGGTGTGCACGCCTGAGCCCAGGTGGGGCTGGCCCTGGGGGGGGGGGGTGGCACGGGAGGAGGAGGCGCAGAGGAAGTGAAACCCACTCAGGACGGAGCCACCACAAACCCCCCCAGGTCTGCCCACCCATTTCTTTTTAATTTTTTTTAAATTTTTATTGACTTCAGAGAGGAAGGGAGAGGGAGAAAGAGAAACATCAGTGATGAGAGAGAACCGTGATTGCCTGCCTCCTGCACACCACACGCTGGGGATCGAGTCCGCAGCCCGGGCCTGTGCCCTGACCGGGAATCGAACCCTGACCTCCTGGCTCACAGGTCGATGCTCAGCCCCTGAGCTGCCCACACATTTCCTTATTGGCCTCCGTGGACCTGGGCCGAGCTCCAAGGTCGGGGGTCGCCTCAGGTGCACCTGGCTTAGCAGTTACCACGCCTGCCACTCAGCCAGCTGTGCGGACGCGGCACCTGGAGGCCAGCGTCCGGGGCAGCAGATTGCGCTAACCAGGCGTCGGGCGAGTTCGGGTCAGCATTGACCGTGCAGCCCTGGAGGCAGAGAGCGGGGGCCGGGGGTGCGGGGACGAGGCGGGGGGCAGTACCACTGCTATTCAGATGCTACAGAGAGAACCAGACTGAGTCTCATTATTATACGCAGGCTGATAGCTGTAAACGTTATTTTATTGTTTAGTAAATAATTTCTCTTCTCTAGGAAAAAACGCATCTTGAATCTAATGTGGAAACATTATTTTTCTGCCCCAGCCAGTGTGGCTCAGTGGTTGAGCATTGACCTATGAACCAGGAGGTCACAGTCCAATTCCCGGTCAGGGCACATGCCTGGGTTGCGGGCTCGATCTCCAGTAGGCAGCCGGTCCATGATTCTCTCTCAGCATTGATGTGTCTATCTCTCTCCCTCTCCCTTCCTCTCTGAAATCAATCCAAATATATAAAAAGCCAGGGGCTGTCACGACCAAAACAACCAGACGGATCACCAAACAGCAGGCTGCGTGGGGTGACCAGGCCGGCAGGGGGGGCAGTTGGGGGTGACCAGGCTGGCGGGGGAGGGAAGCTGGGGGTGACCAGGCCAGCAGGGGGGGGCGGGGCGACCAGGCTAGAGGGGGGGCAGTTAGGGGCGATCAAGCAGGCAGGCAGGTGAGCAGTTAGTAGCTGCGGTCCTGGATTGTGAGAGGGATGTCCGAGGGGTCCCGGATTGGAGAGGGTGCAGGCTGGGCTGAGGGGACCACCCCCCTGTGCATGAATTTCGTGCACCGGGCCTCTAATAAAAACATACTTAAAGAAAAAAGCGACTTTCCTGTCTTTTTGGCTCACTTCCTCTCGTTGGCTCTGAGCTACCCTTTGAGTCTGTCTCCCAGGAGGAGTCTGAAGCCTCCGGGCCAGGCTGGGCCCCAGAGGACGCTCGGGAGGGCTGACGCCTGGGTGAGAGCCACGCCGTTTCCTCTCCGGGGAAGAAAACTAAGTATCGTTGGCGCCTGGGGCTGGGTCCCCATGAGGATCCGTCCCACCTGACACGGGTGGGGTGGGGGGGCTTGCTCTGAGCTCTCAGTTAAAGGAGGCGGTGGAACAATCTGCACCATCAACGCAAAAGCGTCCCTGAGCCGTGTCTGGTGAGCGGGGCAGGGCAGGGCCACCAGGCTGCCCGTGGTGTGGCCTTCCCGTGTAGATCACACTGTGCTGGCATCCCCCGGGTGCCTGAACTGGCTTCCTAGAACAGTGGTCGGCAAACTCATTAGTCCACAGAGCCAAATATCAACAGCACAGCGATTGAGATTTCTTTTGAGAGCCACATTTTTTAAACGTAAACTTCTTCTAACACCACTTCTTCAACATAGACTCGCCCAGGCCGTGGCATTTTGTGGAAGAGCCACACTCAAGGGGCCAAAGAGCCGCATGTGGCTCGAGAGCCGCAGTTTGCCAACCATGGTCCTAGAGCCTCTGGGGAAAGCCAGCCCCGCCCACACCTGGGCCCCGCCCACACCCAGGCCCCGCCCACTCCCCCGGGCCCACCTGTGAAGCCCTGAGCAGAGGCCCTGCCCCACGGCCGGCACGTGAGCTGCAGGGCCTGGGAGCCGCTTTAGTGGCTGAGTGTTGAGCGACTGGCTAAGCAGCACAGTGAGGTGCGATTATACATTTTAAATACAGAAACGTGCATGAGGGGCGTGTCCGAGGGCCGTGTCCCCCTGGCCCAGCCCCTCGGCCCCTCGGGGCTCACTCTCCCTGCGGTTCCACCTTCTCCTGACCCCAGGGAAGACGGGCCGTGTCCTCACACCTCTCTGCCCAGCCAGGTCACCATCAGCTCTGCAGGGGGGCTGCGCCCGCCCCCCGGAAGCCTCACTGGTTTCTGGAACCGCCCGGCGCGCCAGGCAGCCTGTTGACGAGCGCAGGACGGCTTGGCGGCCTCGGCCTCGGAGCCGCATCCTCCGTGTCCCTGGCTGGGCTCCCGGCAGCACCGCCTGAGGCTGCGCCCGGCCTGCTCGTCGCTGCAGCTCCCGGGCCGCATCGCAGGACCACAGCCCGGCCACGGGCCACGGCAGCACTGAGCCCGCCCGAGCCCGGTGCGAGCCCGGCCGGCTTTCCTTGTACCTGGCCACGGCCTCGGAAGGGTCTCCTCCCGAGGGGCCCTGACCTCACAGGCACCAGCCTTTCCCACGCCGTGACTCGAGGCGTGTGTTTGTTGTTCTGCTGCTCCCCCGGCGCTCTCTCCGCGCCCGCCGCTCGCGCTGATCTTACTCATTCGCTTCACTGAAGGCCTTCGGCCTCCCCTGCACGCCTGCTGGGAACTCGGAAGGCACGTTTCTCCACGGCGTCTCCTCCCACCTGGCACTCCCCCGGCGGCCGACTCCACGCCCCGGGGCGGGGCTGCTGGCCTGGGTTCATCCCGTCCAGGGGGGCACGCAGGTGCGGAAGGCCAGGCGGGATGTGTTTGCAGCTTTGCCCGCCATCAGGTCTCCTGCAACGACTCTGCTCGGCATTGCAGCGCGAACGCATCCTCCGAGGACATGTGTGTGAACAGCAGGGCCGGGTCCCAATAAAACTTTATTGACAAAAGCGGGTGGGGGCCGATGTGGCCTCGGGGCTGCAGCCTGCTGACTCTGGTCGGGGCCACGGCCTGTTTGCATGTGTGCAGCTTGCCGTGGAACGCAAGTGGAGATACTTCTGCATTCCTCCCGGGTCTCGTGTCATAAACGGTAATTAGTTTTCTAGGCGTTTCAGCGGATTCTCCAGGGCTCGGGACGCACCTGCCTGCCGCATCTGCAAGCAGCGACGATGCCGCCTCCTCGCACAGAACCTGCAGGCGGCTGCCTTCGCCAGGTCTCCCCAAAGCGGCCTCAGGGGTGACCCCTGGTCCCAGGGCCAGAGCGGGGCCTGGCTCCCCGCCCTGTGGGCTCAGGCCTCAGGAGGGCGCCGGGTCCCCAGGCCCCGCCTGCTCCCTGGGCGGGCGGCAGGTCCGCGTTCTCGATGCTGAGCAATGAGACGGTGTCGCCTGTGGCTCTGAGCCTCTCCTGGGTTAGAACCCAGTTTTCATTCGTCTCCTGCGGGGTCTGTCCCTCCTGACTCTGAAACATTGAAATGGACTTCCCTCTCCCACACAAACCCACGGCGCGGTGGCGTGTCTGTTCCTTTAAAGGGCGGCGGGCGCAGGCGGCTGTGGTTCTCTGCAGGTTCAGGTGACACGGGACCCATCGCCGCCACCACTGGGGAGTGCACGTTCCAGGGGAGGGGGTCCCCCAGATTTATCGGCAACCCCAAAACAGTGCGGGGTCCACGGCGCCTCGAGGGCGCTGTGCTGAACGAGGTGACCTTGCCGTGACCTTGTCTACCTTTGGGGGCACCTCTGGCATCCGGCTCCACTCGGCCCTAAAGGGCCTGGGCAGCGTCCCCGGGTTTGGGGAGGGGCCGCGCCTTTCCCCGGAGAGCGTCCGTTACCACGTCTCCTCTCCTTTGGCTGATTTTGGCACCCCTCCCCCGCATTTGGTGGTGAATACACGAGTGCGCAGTGCACTCCGGGACGGTCCGAGTCCCCATGCCGGCCGCTGGCCCGTCTTCCGGGAGATTCACCGTCCAGCTCACAAGACCCCACGTGACGGAGGCGAGAGCGCACTCCTGCAGCCTCCCAGATGCAGGACCGCCCCCAGGCCTCCGCACAGTTCACGACCACTCCTCCTCCTCTCGTCCTCAGGCGGCTTCTCCAATCGCTCAGGTTCCTCGTTTTCATTCTTCCTCATTTAGGAATAAGGTTATTTAAAGGCAGGCGCACACTGGGGAGTCCGCCTTTCAGGGGATGGAACCCGGGACCCTTCAGTCCACAGGCCGACGCTCTATCCACTGAGCCACACCGGCCGGGGCGGCCCCTACAGTCTAAGTGCTGGGCCCACGTGCAGGCCCGGCCCCTCTGCCGCCAAACAGCGGCCTTGCGGGGTGTCCCGGGGTGCTGCTCCCTGAGAGCTGGGGGCCGGGGGGGGGGTCCATCCTGTATCCCAGCATCCAGTGTGGAGCCAAACAGGGGTGTGGGGTGGGGGAGGAGGGAGGGGTGTGGTGGGAAAGGGGTGGGGGAGAGAGCAGGGGTGCGGTGAGGAATGGTGGGGCAGGATGGGGGAGGGGAGAGGAGCGGCCAGCCCTTGTGCACCCCTGTCCTCTGGCCTCAGGGACACCCCGCCCCACTGGGACGGCTCCCCGCCTGGGCGGCTTCCTCCGTTTGGGGATAAAACGACACAGACCCGCCGCTTTAGGCAAAGTGAGGCAGGCGCAGCGCACCCCGAACAGCCACGCGGCGAGGCCTCCATTCCGGACTCGGCCCCACGTGCCCACGGGAAGGCCGGGCTGGGCAGAGGGGCTGGCTCCTCTCTGCCGAGAAGATGAGGAACGTCAGCTCAAGGCCGCTGCTGGGCGCCGGCGCGGCCCCGAAGGTGGGTCGTCTGTCCCAGTGATACGGCGTTTGGGTCCAGAGCTCAGCCAGCCTCTTAACAAGCTTTGAAAACAGGTCACCTCGGGCCGGGCTTCCGTTAGAGCCGGGGACCCCTCGGCAGGTGCTCAGGGAGAAACGGCAGCTGGGCCCCCCCCCACGCCCTCACGCAGCTGCTCTGTGGGACCCACCCACGGGACCCACCCACCCGGCTCCTAGGGGGCCCCTGTCTGCAGGGAGCTCGCTCACCCGAGAAGGAGGCCGGGCCCCCAGTGCGAGCGACGTGCCCCGGCCTCGAGGACGGAGTCACGCCTCTCCCCGACGTGGCCCAGGCGTGGCCCAGGCGTGGCAGCGTCCTTCCTGCACCTGGACTTGCAGGCGCACCTGCCTGCGCAGCCGTGACAGCGCCAGGCGCCCCCCCCCCGCCCCCAACGCAGGTCAGAGAATGTGTCTTCTGAGCTGGAAGGCATGGGGGCTGCAGGGCCAGGGCCAGGGTGGGGGGCACCCCCGGGCGTGCTGCTCGGCCGAGCCTACTCCCCCGCCAGGGCCCCCGGAGGCCGGGCCCCTGCGCACCGTGGTGGTCTTGATGCGCCCGCCGGGCTGCGTGCAGGTCCAGCCGGACCGGTTGATGAGCAGGTCACAGCCCTCCCCCTCCAGGCAGGGCCGCATGTCGCACCACTGCTTCGTCCTGATGATCCGAGCTGCGGGGAGAGGAGAGAGCCGTCAGTCCGGCCGCCGCGCACGGACGCACCCACACCCGACTCCCGCAGGGGCCTCGCGATGCCGCCAGCTCCAGGCGGCGTCTCGGCCACCGCACACGGCACGGCCCCAGCACCGAGCCCGCGGGGAGAAGCGGGGACGGGTCCTCACGGGCCAGAGGAGCTGGGGAACCGGGTCCGAGTGAGGACAGAACGGACCCGTGTTCGCGCACCTGCCCCTCACCCAACGCGCCAACGGCGTGCCCGCGCCCCGTGTCCTGCCGCGTCCTGCCCTGCCTCAGCCACAGCGCCTGGCTACATGGTTCACACACACACACGTGTGTGTACACGGACGTGTGTACACACAGAAATGAACACGTCACAAAATGCACACAAATAGGTATACACACATGTAAACACAGATACACCAACATGTGAAACAGCACGTGTGCACACACATACACATGTGCACACACGTACACGTGTGTGCATGTACCTCCACCTGCACCCACAGCCAGGCGTGCATCCTGGCACGCAGCGGGCCGGTGGGCGTGTTTGCAAAGTGAACACACAGTGGACACTGGGAGTCACGGGGCGTGCGGGCCAGCCTGCAGGGGGCGCTGCAGACACGCGCACACACACGCCTTTTGTTTGCCAAGGGAGCCGGGCCCGCCTGCCCGGCCCACTTCCTGCTGGAGGCCGCGGGGGGCGCAGCACCGGCCCCCCCGTCCCGGGGACAAAGGGCCTTTCATGCCCACACGTCACCACGTCATTCCTCTGCCCAGACTCCAAGGCAGCGCTTGGCCGGGCGGCGTGTCCGCGAAGGGGCGGTGCCGAGGCCTGTGGGCAGCGGCTGAGGCCGGGACGGCGCTCACAGCCCGTCCGTGCGTCACAGCCCGGGGGCGCCCACGGCAGGTCGGAGCTTGGGCCCTTCACGCCGTGTCCCCCATGCCTGTCCCCAGGCCCCGGAGAGCAGGTTAGTCCAGCCCGGGCCTCTGAGGGGACGGTGCAGCCCCGGGACCAGCCCAGCCTGGCCCCCCGCTCCCCTCCACCGCACACGCACATGCGTCCACACAGCACACATGTCCACACACTCACACACATCCACACAGCACACATGTCCACACACACATGCACACACGTCCATGCACACACATCCACACGTGCACACACGTCCATGCACACACATCCACACGTGCACACATGTCCATGCACACACATCCACACGTGCACACACGTCCATACACGCACATCCACACGTGCACACACGTCCATGCACACACCCACACGTGCACACACGTCCATGCACACACACATTCGCACGGCGTCCACGCACAGGCACCGGCCTGCGGGCTTCACGGTTCTCCCCAGTGAGGACCCCAGGGCTCGGGCCCAGCCAGGGTGACAGGGCCTGTGGGGCTCTGGGCTCAGGGGCTCCCTCCTCGGCCCCCCAACTCCCAGAACGCAGACCCTGTGCCGCCCACACACCTGTGAGCCACGGGGCTGAGGACATGCGCACCGCGAGGAGGGGGCTGGGACGCAGAGGGCGGCGGGAGGAGGACGGGGGGCGGCGGCGGCCGTGCCCGCGGGGGGGGGTGTCCTGGGACTGGGTCAGGGGACGGCTGAGGAGCCGTGGGCGCGACGGGCTGTGGGTCCCGGCCCGTCAGCCGAGAGGCCAGTGTGCCAGGCTGTGGGGGGCGGTGGCTGATTAAGCACAGGTTGCGGCAGCCACGGGGGGACATGGGCGGGAGGGAGGGAGGGTCCCAAGGTCGCAGCCTTAAGAGCCAGGGAAGCCCCTCCGTGGGCCCGGCCACACCCACCGGCCACCAGGCAGATGGAGGGAGTGTGCCCGCCAGGTGCCCGCTGGCTCCTCAGCCCCAGGGACCGGCCGCCCTCAGGACGCTCTGGGAGAGGAGGACGCGGGCCGCCCGGCCGCTCTGCTGTGAGGATGACGAGGCCGGGCCGCTCGGTCCTTCCAAGGCCTTCTTCTCCGGGCACTCAGGCACCTGCCGCCACTCGCCAGTCTCCGCGGCCCTTCGCGGCAGCCCATCCCACAGGGAACAGGCCTCGCGGGGGAGACATGGGACCCCCCAGCGCCGGGCCTGGTGGGACGTCCTGGGAGAACAGGTGCTCACACGCCTGAGGCCGCACCTCACACTGCCCGCGGGGAGCACGCACCCCCACCTGCATCCTGCACCTTCAACCCCCCGCCCTGCACCCCCTGCCCTGCACCCCCAGCCCCCCACCCCACGGCCCCCATCAGCCAGGAGGACTCGCCGCCGGAGCGAGCCCGCAGGTCCCCCGCGGTGAGCCCCGTGAGAGCCGTGTCTGCGGCACCATCTGCCTGTAAAATTAATGCTGCCGATTTGAATTCTATTGGTTTTGTTGTTGTGTTTGCGTTTAATTTTTAAACGGGTCTCAGTTTATTCCAGTTTGTCGTCTAATGAGGAGTTTGCTTATATTCTTGCAACATGACAGTAAAACGGCTGAGGTCAGCGTGGCGGCCCCTCCCTCAGACGGGGTCACGTGGCCGAGCTGAGGACCGGGCCGCCTGCCCGCGGGGCCTGTCGGGAGGGGCTGAGCAAGGGCCTCCACGGGGGATGCAGGCCCTCTGAGCAGGCCCTGCTGGCCGGCTGCGGGCTGAGCGGAATGCTGGGCGGCAGCAGGGGCTCCGAGGGCCTGCCCTCAGCCAGGAGGGCTCAGGAGGCCCCATGCCCAGCCCCAGTGCCCTGTGCCAGCCACCGGGAGTCACCCTGCTGCAGGCCCAGCACAGAGACCAGGAACCTGGACGCAGGCGTGTGCAGGGAGCACGGGTGTGGGGACCAGGACGCGGGCGTGTGCAGGGAGCACGGGTGTGGGGACCAGGACGCGGGCGTGTGCAGGGAGCACGGGTGTGGGGACCAGGACGCGGGCGTGTGCAGGGAGCACGGGTGTGGGGACCAGGACGCAGGCGTGTACAGAGAGCACGGGTGTGGGGACCAGGATGTAGGCGTGTGCAGGGAGCACGGGTGTGGGGACCAGGACACGGGCGTGTGCAGGGAGCACGGGTGTGGGGACCAGGACACGGGCGTGTGCAGGGAGCACGGGTGTGGGGACCAGGACGCGGGCGTGTGCAGGGAGCACGGGTGTGGGGACCAGCACGCGGGCGTGTGCAGGGAGCACGGGTGTGGGGACCAGCACACGGGCGTGTGCAGGGAGCACGGGTGTGGGGACCAGGACGCGGGCGTGTGCAGGGAGCACGGGTGTGGGGACCAGGACGCGGGCGTGTGCAGGGAGCACGGGTGTGGGGACCAGGACACGGGCGTGTGCAGGGAGCACGGGTGTGGGGACCAGGACGCGGGCGTGTGCAGGGAGCACGGGTGTGGGGACCAGGACACGGGCGTGTGCAGGGAGCACGGGTGTGGGGACCAGGACGCGGGCGTGTGCAGGGAGCACGGGTGTGGGGACCAGGACACGGGCGTGTGCAGGGAGCACGGGTGTGGGGACCAGGATGCAGGCGTGTGCAGGGAGCACGGGTGTGGGGACCGGACACGGGCGTGTGCAGGGAGCACGGGTGTGGGGACCAGGACACGGGCGTGTGCAGGGAGCACGGGTGTGGGGACCAGGACGCAGGCGTGTGCAGGGAGCACGGGTGTGGTGTAGCTGCTCCCTGTGCCTTTGATCCTCCCGACTCCCTCACCCCCAAATCTGAGGGCCTGGCCTCGGGGTGACCTTGCTGGCGCTGGAGCTGGTGGCCCGCTTCCAGGGACAGCCATCGGCCCGCGTGCTGCTGACTCGTCTGGACAGATGGACGGGCCCAGCGGCGCGGATGGCGGGCGCTCGGGGACCAGCTGCTCGCCGCACGCCCAGGCCTCGCCGCTCACAGGCTGCGGGCTCCCTGCGGAATAAGCTGTTTCTTCGTTTCCATTAACACAGGAATCGGCTTACTTTACTCAGCAACTCGGAAAAATGAGTCATCCAGAACCGAGCGGCGGGCTCCGGGCGGATGCTGGCCGCGTCCCCGCACAGCCACGGACCAGGTCCTCCACGGCGGGCGGCCCAGCAGGACCCGACCCCAACCTGCCCGGATCTCGCTGTGACGGGGGTCAGGCGACACATGGAAAAGGGCAGATGACACTGAATACGCACGGCTACATGCTGATCACACACCCATGCACATCCCACACACAGTCACACACACGCACACGCACACACACACACCCTGACCCACAGAGTCGCAGCGGGCCGGACACGCCCAGGGTTCCGGAAGAATCTACTGCGTGAGGATTGAGGCAGGACCCCTGCAGACGCCTTGTGAGGTTCAGGAGGCCCTGGCCCCCACCTTTTTGCTCCAGAAGCTCAGGTACCAGCTCAGGCAGGAGGGGGGGCCAGGAGGTCAGAGGGCACCTGGTGGCCCCAGAGCCGTCCTGAGGCGGCCGCCCCTCCCAGGGCGCTGGGGAATCAGACGAGCGCGCCCTGGAGGACGGGACCAGGACGGTGTAAGGACGGTGCCGGGTGCTGGGGCCCTGGGGGAGGCGGGGGGCTCGTGTCCACCCGCCCTGCCTGCAGGGTTGGCTGTCGCAGGTTCAGGAAAACGCAAACAAACCCAGGACCCCGGCGGGGACACGCCCACGCGTCTGCACAAAATTCATGTTGGTCCCCCGCCCCCTCCACCAGAGACCTTCTGAGCTCCAGAGTCACGTTGGACACGTCCATGCTTGGACCCACCAGTGAGTGAGCCCATGGGAGTGAGCAGGGCCTCCGGCCGGGGGTGCTGCCACCGGGGAGCAGCGGGGAGACCCCACCCCAGGGGAGCAGCGGGGAGACCCCACCCCAGGGGAGCAGCGGGGAGACCCCACCCCAGGGGAGCAGCGGGGAGACCCCACCCCAGGGGAGCAGCGGGGAGACCCCACCCCAGGGGAGCAGCGGGGAGACCCCATCCCCAGGGGAGCAGCGGGGAGACCCCACCCCAGGGGAGCAGCGGGGAGACCCCACCCCAGGGCAGCCCGAGGGTCCGGTGGCTCCCAGGCCCGAGAGCAGGAAGAAGCGGGCCTGGCTGCTCCCCGCGCCGAGCCCGTCCATCATCCTGGAAAAGAAAAATCCGCAAAACCCAGATTACGCCTTCAAACGAGACTGAATTTTCTTCCTACAACTTCGAGGCAGCATAATTGAGTGAGAACGGTCTGGGTAATTATTTTTCCTTTAAATAGTTACAGTAGAATGGATTAATTTCCGAGACGGCCCTCTGATTAGCGTGATTCATTAGCGGCGGGAACGGTCCCCCCGGCTCACGGCTCGCGGCCCGGGAAGGCCTCGGTCTGTGCTCATCAGAGGGCGCCGCGCAGCGAGGGCGAGCGGAGCCGGCAATCAGCTCAGACGGAGGGAAAGGAAAACACGCCGTCCTGGGCTACCTGCCTCCCCCCTCACGGGATTAGGAAATGCGGGAGAGGGAATCGCTCTTCTTGGGCCGATTCCCACAGACTGACAGGAGCTACTGAGGCGGGAAGGCGGGAGGGAGGGCGGCCGCTGTGTGATGTCAGCGTGGGCGGGGAAGGGTGCCCTCCTTTCGGGGGCACCGGGCTCCGTGCGGGGGTGGGGGGGCTCCGGCTCGGTGGGCAGCCACCCCCTCCTTCCCTCAGACAGGGCACACCCCTTCCCTTAGAGGGTCCGCCCCCAGAGGCAGGCCCTCCCGCTGCCCGTGGCCACAGGAGCTGTGTTGGGGGTCGGTCTCGGGCCGGGAGGGGGTGACTGTCTGGGGAGAGGGGCCCTGCCGGCAGGAGCCTGGACCGGCCTCCGTCACCAGCCTCCGCGGTGGCTCCTGGCGGGGACCAAGGACCCGCTCGGCAGGCGGTCCGGGCAGCTCAGGCTCTGCCTGCCGATGGAGGCCCCTCGTGCCCAGGAGAGCCGCGCCCACTCCCAGACCGGCTGCAGCCTGTCCCTCACCCAGGCCTCGCCCAGGGACAGGGGAGGGGGCTCCCCCAGCCCTTCTCCAGACAAGGGCGCTGTGGGGCACCCTCGGGTTTCAGGGTGGGGGCGGCGCCTTGGGGGACAGGGAGGCAGCTCTGCAGCCAGGAGGGGACTGAGGGCTTCGGGGTCTGCAGCCCAGTCTGCGCACGAGGCTGGCCACCAGCTCGCACCCCACAATCCCCTCGTGGGGGAGGGCGTTTCTAACATCAGCCTCTTGGACGGGACTCATGGAGCTTCGGGAAGCTGGGGCCCAGCGCCAGGTCTGGATGGTCAGGCCTCAGGGAACACAGCCAGGAAGCCCCTCCTCCCCGGGCCCCGCCCCTCCCCGGGCCCCGCCCCCCTCCCCGGGCCCCGCCCCTCCCTGGGCCCCGCCCCTCCCTGGGCCCCGCCCCTCCCTGGGCCCCGCCCCTCCCTGGGCCCCGCCCCTCCCTGGGCCCCGCCCCTCCAGGGCCCCGCCCCTCCTCCCCGGGCCCCGCCCTCCCTGGGCCCCGCCCCTCCCTGGGCCCCGCCCTCCCGGGCCCCGCCCCTCCCTGGGCCCCGCCCCCAGGCTCTGGTCCTCCTGCCACCTTGTCCCTGCAGGCAGCGGAGATGCACCTAATGGCACTAACGTGGATCAGGCCAACATGGATGCCGAACAAGAGTGCAGTCTGCAGACTGTGATTCAGTCAATAAACCTCCCACCCGCCTCCGTGGGGACGGGCGTCGCATTCCGAGGACGGGCGCCCTGGAAGGTCACCCAAGCTCCCTCCCAAAGCAGGCGGGGCCGTCCCGTCCGGAGCCCGGCCTGACCCACCAGCCAGCTCTGGGGCCCGCGGCGGGCGCCCTCCCCGCGGACACGGGCTCCGACGGTGGCCACTGGAGCCGGAACTCAGTCCTCGGCCCGTCCTCCCTGCACACGGACCATGAAGCCGGAGCGGACGGACAGACGGACGGCAGAGCCCGATGGGCCCACTTCCCCACCTGCCACCTGACCAGGGAAGGCTCCCCGCCCTGCCGTCCTGCCACGGAGCCGGGCGCGGGGCCTCCGACCTGGGACACAGCCTGCTGCCCCGGACACCCACCTGTCACTAACCCAATTCCCTGGTTTAGAAAGAGGCAGAAATGGGGGGGTGGGGGGGGAGCCCCAGCCGAGAGGAGCAAAGGGAAGCGGCGGCAGAGGGGGCGGCGGCAAACAGGCCGACGCTGGTCAGCGCACTTCAAAGACGCTGCCCTCGGAGCGGTCACAGGGACCGCGGATGTAAGACCGGCTCCAGAGGGCTCCAAGGAGCCGGAGCCGGAGCCGTCGGGAGTTCAGAGCGAGGCTGCGGAGAAGGGCACGCTAGAGCAGGGCTTCTCAACCTGACAGGGTCGCCTCAGACCATCGGAAAACACAGATATTTACATTACGACTCATAACAGCAGCAAAATGACAGTTATGAAGCAGCAACAAAAATAACGTTATGGTTGGGGGTCACCGCATGAGGAGCTGTATTGAAGGGCCGCGGCGTCAGGAAGGCTGAGAACCGCTGCGCTAGAGCGACTCGGCTGAGACCCCGTCCAAGACCCAAGTGAGGAACCTCTGCACGTACGGCCCGTCGGCCTCGGGGGCCGGCCCTGCCCCGGCTCGGTCCGCGGCACCGACCCCCAGCCCGGCCTTGAAGGCAGCTCCTCACACCCACCCAGCGCGCCTGGGCGCGGGGTTCCAGCCCCGTTAGGAAGCAGGAACCGGGGCGATGGCAGGCGGGAAGCTCATGAGCTGAACTCGAGCGTCCGTTCCAATCGCCCCCGAGCACCCACACAGCTGCTGCCACCCAGCATGGCTCTGAACCCCACCTTCAGAAGCAGGTCTGGGAGGGCCCCTGGCGGGATGGAGGCGGGACACGCAGAGGTGGTGACCGAGGAGTGGGCCACACCCTGGCGTCAGAACACGTGGCCGCCGGGGGGGGGGGCGGGGGGGCAGGGGGCTGGGATGAGCCCGGGAAGCTGCCTCCCCGGCTGGAAGAAGTGACCTGGCGCCGTGATTCTACGTCCCCCCTGTCCCCCCCAGAGCGCCCACGGCACCCCGAGCTCTCAGGAAACAGTATCCATCCACCTTTCATCTCCTCCCCACAACGTGTGCAATCTCACGGGCGTGCTGCGTATCGCTGTTTTCTGGGTCGTTCAAGGGAAAACGATGCTTTCCAGAAAGCGCAGGCAGTTTTCTTTGGGCCTGAAAACAGGGTTCGATTCTCTTCCTCACACTGTGCCCCCCGCGGCCCCGACGCCCTGCCACGCACACGTCATATTTAACACGAGTTTCAGAGACACACGTAGCAGGGGGTGCCATGCCACCTGCCCACATGGAAAGCAGGACCGTTTCCCACAAGCCACCGCTCCCTGTGCCCTCGGGGAAGGGCCTACGGACCAGGAGCTGAGAGGAAGGGAAGGATGAGGAACGCGGGCGGTCCCGGCCCAGCAGAGGGACGTCCACGGATGGACGTGCCCACGTTCGCTGAGAAGGGTAACTACCACGCGGTAACACCCGCCCCTGACGGATGTTGTCTCTGGTCCTCGGAGCAGGTGCTGTGCCCACTTCACAGATAAGAAAACTGAGGCTCAGGAAGTTAAGGGGCTGCTTCTGGTGGTACCAGGAAGTGGCCCAGAAGGCCTCGCTGGTCCTGGTCCAGTTGGGGACGTGGGGGACGCGGCTGAAGCCCTGAGGTCTGTGCCCCAGGCCCGACTCCCTGAGCGGAGGCGCAGCGCAGGTCTGACAGCTCTGGGTGCAGGAGGGCAGGGTGGGCCCAGCGCCGACGTGCCAGCGGCCACAGAGTGGGGCCCACACACCGCCTCCCCCCGCGGTGCCCTATCCCGGGCCGTTGGTCTGTCCGCCGGGAGGGCCACCGGGCCAGGGGCCCCGGGGAGCCAGGCCTGGGCTGGGCCCGGGGTGGGGCCTCCGTTATGTCCTCGTGGAATCGCAGCCGGAGATGTTGGTGAAGGGGGGCAGGGACCAGGAAGAGAGACCCCGTGCATCCTCGGCGTCCGGGGAGGGTCCAGCCGCACAGTCACCCGTGCGTGACCAGCCGGCTCCCCGCTGCCACGGCGACGGAGACGACGAGCTATTAGGTGTGACCGGACCCAGGAGGGGGCGCAGCGCTCCCACCCTGCCTCGAACCCGCTTCCAGAACTTCACGCACAGTCGCGGTGGGTAACGAAGGCCGGGACCTTACGACAAACGACGCTGGGGCTGCCAGGCACCCGCGTGGGGAGGAGAAACGGCCTGACCCCCCTCAGGCCCGGAACACGGCCCAGAGCGGGCGGCGACCTGACACCCGGGGGCTGTGCACGGAGGGCGCCCCACGACCTTGGCCGAAATCCTGCTTCCTGAACAGAACACAAACCGCTGAACGTGAGAAGAAAGGACGGATGCCCTCAGCGGGCTCGGAGGGAGACTGTGCCGGGGGCCACGCCCACCAGGAAGCGAACAGGCCGGGCCGGGAGGGGACCCGGCGCAGCGGGACCGGCACGGGGTGGCGGGCGCCATCGGAAGGCCTCTGGGAGCCGTTCGGAAAGACAAGCAGCCGTGGCCACGGGCGGGGCCTGAGCCGGCGCCCCGGGTGCCCTCCTGCTGGCCGGGGCCTGAGAGCGCGTTCGGCGACATCGCCCAGCGGGGAAGTGCAGCTCGGCCTGCCGGAAGCCAGCGCGAACAGGCGGGAGGTGGCTCAGCCGGCCGGGCTGCGAGTCACAAGTGCTGGCAAGCACGCAGAGCAGAGGGGCCTCCCCAGCACGGCTGGCGGCGGGCTCAGGGGGCCCTTGGAGGAATGCTCGGCCCCTCGGCCCCTCCCGGCACGCGCCCACGATGAACCGGCGCGTGTGCTACCTAAACACGCGCACAAACGCGTTCGCAGACGCGAGTTCACGACTAAAGACTCAAAACGACCTGAGCGCTCCTCTTCTGTGGACGCCGCCGCGGTGCGTCACCCAGGGCGCCGTGCAGCCTCCTCCTCCTCCTCCCTCCCGACCTCCCTCACTTCCACACCCACCCGGCTGCCTGGCCCTGCTCACCCACCGCCCCTGCCGGCACCGGGCACAGGCCCACAGGTGAGCACACACCTGTCCGGGGGGAGGAGGGCTCCAGGCCACACCCGGTCCTCCCCGTGGGCACAGAACGCCGCCCCGGCGGCTCAGGCCCTCCCCACGGGTCCGGGCACCTGAGGAGAGACCCAGCACCTCGGCCGCGGAGTCGCTCGTCCGTCACAGCTGCTGCTCCATCACCGCCTGACCTCTCCCAACACTCACTCTTGCTGCCTGGAATTTACTGTCCAGAGAGCAGCAGACGGATCTTTCTAGAAGGCACCCCCATCCTCCCAGCAGGTGGGAACCCATCCCTGGCCTGGGAGTCTGTCCTCCCACCTGCTGAGCCGGCAAAGGGGCAGGAATGCCCGGTGCACCCCGAAACCTGGTGCATCCCGAAGCCAGGTGCACCCCGAAACCCGGTGCACCCTGAAGCCCAGTGCACCCCTAAACCAGGCAGAGCAGCCCAGAGCCGGGCGGGCGGGCCGGCACGCTCCCCATCCCCATCCGCATGATCAAAGCTTTTGCTCAGATCAGAATCACACTGCTCCCTCCGGGTCCCGGCTGTGCTGTGTTTGTCGCGCTACTTAATTTAGTTTGAAATCTCAGGAAACATCAAAGAGAGCGGGAGGTTTTGTGCTCATCAAAGGGCGGCCTGCTTTGGGGGGTGTGGACACCACCGGTGCTCCCAGGTGCGGGGGCCCAGGGCCCAGCACTCACACCTCACCAAGGCCCTCCCACAAAGGACCTGACTCTGAGTCTGTCTCTGTCACCCAGAGCCCACACCCGGGAGGAGGGGCTAAGCTGCCGGAGGAGGGGCTAAACTCAGGGAGGAGGGGCTAAGCTCAGGGAGGAGGGGCTAAACTCAGGGAGGAGGGGCTAAGCTGCAGGAGGAGGGGCTAAGCTCAGGGTGGAGGGGCTAAGCTGCAGGGAGGGGGGCTAAGCTGCAGGGAGGAGGGGCTAAGCTGCAGGGGGAGGGGCTAAGCTCAGGGAGGAGGGGCTAAGCTCAGGGAGGAGGGGCTAAGCTGCAGGGAGGAGGGGCTAAACTCAGGGAGGAGGGGCTAAGCTGCAGGGGGAGGGGCTAAGCTCAGGGAGGAGGGGCTAAGCTCAGGGAGGAGGGGCTAAGCTGCAGGGGGAGGGGCTAAGCTCAGGGAGGAGGGGCTAAACTCAGGGAGGAGGGGCTAAGCTCAGGGAGGAGGGGCTGAGCTCAGGGAGGAGGGGCTAAGCTCAGGGAGGAGGGGCTAAGCTCAGGGAGGAGGGGCTGAGCTCAGGGAGGAGGGCCGTGTGTCCGGGCCCTGGTCCATCTCTGAGACTCGGCCCGGAAGCTGCCGGGTGGGCAGGTTGGGCTGTCCGGCTCTTCTCCCTCCACAAGGTCGTCCCGGGGACGCCGGGCAGGGCCCCTGTTCCAGACCCTGGCGCACCGGGCGACCTCTCCACGGACCAGGGTCCCCAGGGGACCGAGGCCGAGGCAGTGCTGGCCAGGACTCGAGGCGTCCCTGCTAATGGTCCAGCCGCAGCCGAGAGGCCCCCTCATGCTGGGGCGCATCAGCTCCCGGAGTCCTGGGGAGCATTTCCTCAAAGGGTTTCCAACACACCCCTCCCCGACCAGCTGATTAGCTCGCACGCGGATTAAAATGTCTAAGCGGGGGCGGCGACTCTCAGACAACGCACTGGACACTCTACAGGATTGTCAAGGGCCGCGGGCCGTCGCTCAGATCCAGGGGCTGCAGTGGCCCTATGCTCTCCCCCCCCCCACGACCCCCTCCCCCCTCCCCACAGGGACACGGGCTCCGCTCCTCTGCACTGAGCCGCCAGGTGTCAGGTGGTGTCAGGACGGAAGGACAGACGGCCCTGGGCACCCATCACAGCCTGGGCTGTGCCCTGGAGACACGGCAGGAGGCTGTCCTGTCCTGGGGGCCCCTGGCTGGCTGGGAGGGACGGGGTGCGGGGAGGAGAGGAGCCCGAGCTGGCCGCGGGGGAGGGCTCTCCGGCCGCCTCCGCCCCCTCAGACAGCGCATGTTCCGTGTAGCACCGACGCTTCCTTTGTTCCCTTCAGCCTCCAGCGTTTCATTCTGTGAGGCTATTGTACACGCAGCCGCTTCCCGAAGCCCACGTGCCCCGCGCACAGCAGCGCCATCGATCCCGCGGATCGATCCTGTGTCCTGCAGCCCTGCTGGGCGCCTGTGTTAGTTCTGTGTGTGAGTGTGTGTCCCCCAGGCTCCCGTAAAGGTCAGGCCAGCCGTGCGGAGCGCGGGTCCTCCTTCCCGACCCGGTGACTCCTGTTTGTTTCTCCCGCCCGGCCGCTCGGCTCCCGCCCCCAGGACCGGCCGCTCGGCTCCCGCCCCCAGGACCGCGCTGAATGGCAGGGTCGCCGGCAGAGGTGCTGGCCTTGCTCCCCTCCTCGGGGCAGAAGCCGCGGTCTCCCCAGGGACACGACAGGTGCGACACCACCCGTCCATGTCTGCGCAGGCCCCTCCCCACGCCAAGTCCTCCCCTTTTCCCGTTTGCTGGGTGTTTTTATCAGGAAAGATCGCCGGACTCTGTGGGACGCTCACTCTGCAGCTGCTGAGACGACGGCGTGAATGCGACGCCATGTCTTCCACCAACGTGGCCGCTGCTGGCCGTCCTGCGTTGCTCCGACTCTTCGGCACGCGCCTGGGTTGGACGCGCACGTGTGGGTTGAGGATTTGTGCGTACGTTCACAAGATTGTACTTTTATTGCGAGATCTTTGCCGATACCTCGGGTATCGGGGTAACACTAGCCTCATAGCGTGAGTAAAGAAGTGTTTCCTCTCCTGTTATTTTTATTTATTTTTTAAAGAATTTGAGAAGAATTGATGTTAATGCTTCTTTTTATAAAATACTAGAGGCCTGGCGCACGAATATTCGTGCAATAGGCCTTCCTTGCCCTGGCTGCCGGCACTGGTTTTCCTCTGGCACCCGGGACCCAGGCCTTTGCTCTAGCCGCCGCCTTCCGTCTTCGCTGCGGCTGGAGAGCTGCTCCTGTAGCTACATCCACCCCCCACCCTCCCCCTCATAGCAGGTGTCCCGCCCCGCCTGGCCACTCTGCGCCTGCATGCGTGCTGCCCAGAGGCCCGGAGCGGCTGGGGGGCAGGGCCGCCACCACCTTTGTCAGGTTAATTTGCATACTCACTCCTGATTGGCTGGTGGGCATCGTGAAGTGACGGCCAATTTGCATATTTCTCTTTTATTAGTGTAGATGTTTTTACTGATGTCAGAGAGGAAGGGAGAGATAGATAGAAACATCAAAGATGAGAGAGAATCATGGATCGGCTGCCTCCTGCACCCCCCACACTGGGGATCGAGCCCACAACCCGGCATGTGCCCTGACTGGGAATCGAACCCTGACCTCCTGGTTCCTAGGCCGACGCTCAGCCACTGAGCCACACCAGCCGGGCTAGTGCCTCTTTAAATGTGGTCGGATTCACCAATGAAGCTATGGGTGATGGGCTTCTCCCGCTGCGAAGTTGTGTTACTAACACACCGTCTTCACTCGCCGTGGACTATTCAGACTTTCCATCTCTTCTGGAGTCAGGGTGCGTGTTTCTGGGAACGCGTCCGGCTCGTCCGAGTTACCTCCCCTGCGGGCACCCGGTGGTGGTGGGGTTCCCTTTACCCTCTGTTCCTGCAGAGCAGGGCGAGGAGCTGAGGGGGGCCTCCTCTCTCGTGCCGGGTGCCGTGACTCGGTCTCTCCCGCCCTCCCCCTCGCTCATCAGTCTGGCTGAAAACGGGCTCATTCTGTCCGTCTTTCGAAGAACCGGCGTGCGGCTCCGCTGGTGTCCTGGGTTTCCGAGGCTCCGCTTCCTGCGTTTCCACTCGGACCTTCGTCGTCTCCTCCTCCTCCCGGGCCCGGGGGTCGCCTGCTGGTCTCTCCCCGTGCCGTGCGGCAGCTCCCTGGTTTCAACGACATCTCATTTACGGGCGAGTCCAGACACCCTGGTTTTCAGTAACGACCGTATTTAACAACCAGGTCGCTGCATGTCTGAACATTTCACCACGATTCTCGCAAGTGACCGCGAGCCGGGGGCAGCGTGGGGGGCGGGTCTGTCGGATCCGGAGAGCAGGCGACACCAGGGACGGAAGCCACACGGGGCTGGGCCTCCTCACAGTCCTGCCGCCTCTGCCCACGGCCCACGGAGCTCCGCGGCCCTGCCCGAGGCCACACAGCCGCGTCTGGAACACACACACACACACACACACACACGCACACACACACACACACACACACACGTCTAAACATACACCCACACACTCTTCTGAGTGCTGTCGGGCACCAACGCTTTTCCCGCAGTCGGGTGGCGCCTGCTGCCCGTCCAGGCCTTTCCCTCCGAGGGGCCGGGGTCCCGTCACTGCCGGGCTCGGGAGCTGAGGAACCAGGAACCGCCCCCCAGGCCTGCGGCCTCCTCTCCTGGCAGCTGAGCAAGGACAAGCCAGCGGGAGGCCGTGCTCAGCGGCCCCGGGGTCCCCGCCGGTGAGAGGCCAGGCCCGCGGCTCCAGGCTGTCCTTGTGTCAGGGGCCAGCCCCCCACTGCTCCTGCACCCACGTGGGGCACCTCGTTTAACCCACGCACACGCGAGTTCGCGAGTGAGCAGGGAGTCGATCGCTACCTGGGTAAGCCAGGGCACAGGGGCAGCTGGGCCGCCGTCCTGCTCACACCCCCCCGAACCGCGGGGCGGGCCTGAACCCCCGACGCACCCCTGCACCCGAGATCCCGCCCGCCCGACGTGGCCACGTTTTCTCTCTCGCAGACAGGACCCGCACCGAGGAAACTTATTATGCACACGGAGCAAAAACACAGAAGAGCAGGAATTAAATTAGGTGGCGGCCCGGAAACTGCCCACGGAGCAGAAATCGCTCATTTGCGTGGCCTCCCTGGGAAACGGCGGGCTTTAACTCGGGGCTCTGGGGCCCGCGCCTGCGGCGCCGGCGGGCTCCGGGGAGAGGGGCGAGGCCGTGTTTGCGGACGAACAGACCCCGATTCAATTAGTCATCCACCGTGACCCCCCCTGTCCCCGCGGGCTCTCGGAGCTAATGAGGCCGGGAAGGGAAGGCAGCGGCTCCGGGCCTCTGTGTGCCTCCCCCGCCCGACCGGGGAGAATCAGTCAGCTCAGGGACCGCACACCCGCCGTCACATGCGAGCCCTCGCGGTCAGGAGCCGGAGACGCGGGCAGGACGGGGAGAGAATTCAGTTCACGGGGAGCCGCGGTGGCCACGCCCTGGGCCCCAATGGACCAGGAATCCGGGGGGCAGAGCAGGGTCTGGAGCCCAGAGAGCGGCTCTGGGGCCGCCCGCAGGCTGTGTAACTGCACCCCTTTTATGGGATGCTGGTCACAGGAGTGGCAGGAGGGTGTTCACTTTTTTTTTTTAATTTTTAAATTGATTTCAGAGAGGAAGGGAGAGGGAGAGAGAGAGAAACATCAAGGATGAGAGAGAATCATGGATCAGCTGCCTCCTGCACGCCCCCCACTGGGGATGGAGCCTGCCACCCAGGCCTGTGCCCTGACCGGGGATCGAACCGTGACCTCCTGGTTCATAGGCTGACGCGCGGCCGGGCAGGAGGAATTTTAACGAGGGACAGACAACGTTTTCTTAAAAACAAAACCAGCTCCCGTGGCCGCACGGTTCGGGAGGGAGGTGGACGTGGGGGTGAGCACGCGGTGGGTAGACGGATTCCGAGTCATCGCACTGTTCACCCGGAAGGCGCCGGCGTCCGTGGCCGACGTTACCGAAACAGGTTCCGAAAAAGGAAACAAAACCGGCTGCAGGGCCGTGTTCCAGATCCTGAGAACGACCCCTCCCCCATCCCCCGCCCCACGGCAAGGTCAGCCCCGTCCACAGCCTCCGGGGGACCCCGACGTCCCCGACGTGCCTTCAGGGCTGGCAGCACTGGGCCGTGGGAGCCGTGGGGAAGCCAAGGTGGGGCCTGGGGGGTCCCCCGAGAGTCCCCGCGCCCCCAGACTCCTTCTGGCCACCCTGACTCTGTGAGCGCAGCCCCCACCGGGCTGGACCTGCAGCCGGCTCCGCCCCAGAGAGCACGGGCCGCCAGGACCGGGGGCGGCATCGGGGCCTGGGCCTTCCCCTCCCCGCCCCTTCCTGCTGGAGGCCAGGAGTCAGGTCCCAGCCATGGGCCCCGGGCTGACTCACGGCCCACCCGGCCCTGGACAGTCCTGGGACACACTCATCGGTGACATCGGCAAGAGGCCCTGGTCCAAGAGGCCTCCCTCCCAAGGAGCCTCAAGGCCCTGCTGACCCCTCCTGGGGGCCGGCTCACCCCACCCAGGCCATGAGCTCGCCTGCCCCACGGTGAAGCGCCATCACTCCCCACACCCCCCCCCCCCACCTGCTGGTGCTTCTTCCGGTGGACGTGCACCAGGCCTGCGTTCGGCGCCCAGGACCACGGCGCCCGTGTCCGGACGGCCTCCGCCACAGCAGACGGACCCCCGTCGACGCCCCACAGCTGCCGCAGGCACCTCCCTTCCTCCTTGGAAGACCATCGGCGACTCAGCTCCCACAGACACCCCGAGGCGCCGCCTCCCGAGGGCAGCCGTGAGCGTCAACTCCGCGTGTCTCACCGTAAGGAGGGGAAGGGGCCTGCCCTCTCTCTGCTGTGGCTTCCACGCCTCGTGAGAGGCACCTGGTGACTAAACCCCAAGACGGTTACCTCCTCCGCTTCAAACAGCCCCTGTTCCACCTGCAGGACCAGAGAGCGACCCTCACGGCGACACTCTGCATCCCCCCCCCTCCCTGCTGTTTGCACAACTCGGGGGTCATCGGCAGCAGCGAGTCTCTAGCTCGTGGAACGTGCCCTCCCCCCGCCCCTGCAGGCAAGCCTCCCCTGAACTCTTCGTAACGTTGGCTCTAAGCCTGTGCACAGGCTCAGGGAAAACACCGACAAGACCCTCCTAGGACATCTGCGGGCTGTCTGTCTCCTGCAAAGCACACACCCTGCAACTCTTCCAGACAAAACCGGTGTCTGCTCAACTTCAACAAAACCCCCTTCCCGCCCTGTGGCTTAGCAACAGCCACCTGCCCTGTTCTGCCGAGCCACCCACCGACCCTCTCCTCTCTCCAAGAGTAAAATAAACCTCCTCTCCGCACCGCCTCTTAGCCGGGAATTCTCACAGCCTGCGCCACCGGCCGCGCCCTCACCGCACCCACCGGACAGCTCGACTACCAGTGCAGGAGGCGGCCTGCGGCCACGCACCAGCTCCACAGCTCCTCCTCAGGGCCCGCGAGGGTGCCCGCGCCTGCCAGACCCCACGGGGAGGAGCGGAGCAGCTGGGACTACGCGTGCAGGACACTCGGGCACCACAGCGCCTCCTGCAGACAGCACGGCCCCGCTCCCCCTGCTCACAGCAGCGCCGGGCACACCAGCCTGCAGGCTAGTGAGTCCCGGGGAGCTTGCTGGGGACCCGTTCCCGGCCCCTCCGCGGCACCCCGCCCACACGCACGAGCCAACGCCGCCCTCAGGGCCAATCGTGCCGGGCGACACCGTCAGCCTCCGGCCTGGCCCAGAGGGCATCGGGGTTGTGGCTGCGTCAGGTGGACGCCCGCCACGCAGCCTCCGTGGCCCTCTCGGGTCCGTGGGCTCCTACCGTCCACGCAGGCGGGCCGCGCCCTCGTGGTGCCCGCGATCTGCCCCTTCCTGCAGGCGCAGCGAGCCGTCTGCCGGGCGATCGTCCTCCGAGGCTGGCTGCTGTCACGGTCCAGGGTCACAATCTCACAGGTGCCGGCGGCCAGCTGACCTGCAAGAGAGCAGAGACGGGGGCTGAGCGGCCGGCCCTGGAGACAAGCGGCCGGCCCTGGAGACAAGCCCCCCCCCCTGCCCCCGCCCCCGCCCGGCGGCCTGAGGCTCCTCCCCCGGCTGGGCTGGTGCAGCCCGTCCCTCCTGCAATGTGAGCCCAGCCCCCTCCGGGATCCCGGGACAGCCACGCAGCCCCGGCCTTCACACGCACGACCACCACGCAGGGTCCCACCCTCCCTGCCTGGCTCTGCCAGTCCTGCAGCCAACAGTAAGCACCTACTGTTTGCTGGGCCCTGGGAGCCCTGTGGGAGCAAAGCAGAGGCCCTGCACCCCTGGGTCACCTCCCAGCTGGGGTCCGCCCACCGGTCACGTGGGGACACGGGAAGTGGGGCTGTCCGTGCGCTCAGCACAGAGGAGGAGGCGGCGGTGACGGGAGGGGAGGCGGGCGCAGGTGCAGGAGGCAGTCCTGGTGCTGGCCGCAGCCTCTCCTCAGCCCCTTCCTCGTCCACACGGCGGTCAGCTCAGGCCCCCTCCTCCAGGAGGCCCCCCCCTGTTCTCCAGGTGCCCCCCCCCCCCCGCTCCCCGCCCTCCAGGCGGCTCACTGCACAGGACTGCCCCCGACGACTTGTCACGGTATCACCCCCAGTTCTGCCCAGAGCCCGGTCCAGGGCAGGATGAGGTGTGTGTGTGGGGGGGAATCTGGGTGCAGCCCAAGAGGCACGGCGTCTGCAGCGGCCCCCCCACACCTGCCTGGGGAGCTGTGTGAGTGGACAGCACAGGAGGTCAGCTGGGGCCCCTCCCCGTCCCGCAGCCACACCCAGCGCCGCCCTGAGGCGTGGGCTGCGGCTCCTGACTCACACCAGCTAATTACACACAATTACACGCTGTGCTCAGAACAAGGCAAAGAGACACAGAGACATAAATAAATAAGTGGGTGAACACGGGCGGCAGGGGAGGCCCGGAGGCTGCTGCTCGGGGCCAGCGTGGGGCTCAGAGGCGTCGGGAGCCGGGTCTGCGGGGCGGGCCGCGGGCGGAGGAAGGTGAGGGGCCCAGGGCCGCTGCCTGGTGTGCGGATGGCGGCTGCGTGGGCGCCGTCCGGGCTGCGGCTATTTCAGGCTCCGCGGGGTGACGGGCGGCCCTGCTATTCCTGGTCCACGCCGCCCGCCCCCTCCGCTGACCGCTGGCACCTCGGGGTCGCAGTGGCCGGCAGGGGCCTTCTCCGGGGACCTGCTCCCTCTGAGCCCTGGCTGCCAATTAACTGAGCGAACGACGGGCTCTGTGACCCCCCCACCCCCCCCACGGGCGCTAACGGACCGAGCTTCTGGCGCCAGCTGTGAGGACCGCCTGCCCTGGGCACGGCCACCTCCTGCTGGACCCGCCGTAAGGGGCACCACGAGGGTCTCTGTGTCCAGGGCGCCCCTCTCCCAGGCCCCGCCCTTTGTCACCCCTCAGTTCCTCAATTCCTGGTGTTGGGTTGGTTTAGTGCAGACTGCCCCCCGCGCCCCTCCCCCCGGGGCCTGGCCCAGGCCGCCCCCACGCCCGCCCTCCCTGCGCAGTGACGTCCTCCGCGGGGCTGGCGGGGGGGGGCGGTGCTGACCCTGATCCTGGGAGCTAACGGACAGGCGCACCATGCCCACCAGCTCCGCCCCCGGCTGCACCACTCGACCTCGGACCCGGGCCCCAGCCCCGGCAACATCTCCCAACCGCGTCTCCTGGAGGCCCAGGAGCAGCCCCCCGCCCCCGTGTCCTCAGTGCAGACACCCCATTTAACGGCACTGGCGGAGCCAGGGATCTGCGGGACGTCTGGTGTGCTGGGTGACGAGAGACTGGAAGAGGCCGTGACAGGTGTGTGAGGGCGTCCGTGCCGGCTGTGACAGGTGTGAGGGCGGCCGTGCCGGCTGTGACAGGTGTGAGGGCGGCCGTGCCGGCTGTGACAGGTGTGTGAGGACGGCCGTGCCGGCTGTGACAGGTGTGAGGGCGGCCGTGCCGGCTGTGACAGGTGTGTGAGGACGGCCGTGCCGGCTGTGACAGGTGTGAGGACGGCCGTGCCGGCTGTGTCAGGTGTGAGGACGGCCGTGCCGGCTGTGTCAGGTGTGAGGGCATCCGTGCCGGCTGTGACAGGTGTGTGAGGACGGCCGTGCCGGCTGTGACAGGTGTGAGGACGGCCGTGCCGGCTGTGTCAGGTGTGAGGGCATCCGTGCCGGCTGTGACAGGTGTGTGAGGACGGCCGTGCCGGCTGTGACAGGTGTGAGGACGGCCGTGCCGGCTGTGTCAGGTGTGAGGGCATCCGTGCCGGCTGTGACAGGTGTGTGAGGGCGGCCGTGCCGGCTGTGACAGGTGTGTGAGGACGGCCGTGCCGGCTGTGACAGGTGTGAGGGCAGCCGTGCCGGCTGTGACAGGTGTGAGGGCGGCCGTGCCGGCTGTGACAGGTGTGAGGGTGGCCGTGCCGGCTGTGACAGGTGTGAGGGTGGCCGTGCCGGCTGTGACAGGTGTGAGGGCGGCCGTGCCGGCTGTGACAGGTGTGTGAGGGCGGCCGTGCCGGCTGTGACAGGTGTGAGGACGGCCGTGACGGCTGAGGGCCGAGGGCGGGCGCGGGGCAGCCGGGCTGACCCGGAAGCAGTGCCTGGGGCGGGACCCCAACAGGAGAGGGAGACCCTGTGGGACCCGCATGGAGCTCAGACAGAAGCCTCCTTAGGAGCCTGGGTCCCCACATGGGCCCGAGGGCGGGTCTCTGGGCCCAGAGGGGGGCAGCGCCGGGGAGCCGCGTGAGGCCCGGGAGGCCCTGTGCCCAGAGACGCTGATGGAGGGGGGACGCCGGGTGGACCCCACCTGGACCCCACGCTGGTGCTTTTGCTGGGCAGGGCTGCAGGGCTTGGCGACCGGGCAGCGCGGTGGCCTGGGGCACACACGGCGTCTGTCCGCGCCCGGCCAGCCGTGTGGCGCGGTCAGGGACCTGCTGCCGTGTGCTGGCCCGCAGCGCCGCCCGGGAGACGCAGCCTCGTGGCCGCGAGGACGCCGGTTTCTGACGTCAGTGTGGGAAAAGAGACTTCCTCACATCTCTGCCCGCGCTGAGGGCGCCCAGGGCTGGTCCTGGGGCAGACGGGAGCCCCGTGCCATGAGACCCGGGGTCAGTGCCCGCCGATCACGCCACGTAAAGTCCAAG
Source organism: Eptesicus fuscus (assembly GCF_027574615.1). Taxonomy (NCBI): domain Eukaryota; kingdom Metazoa; phylum Chordata; class Mammalia; order Chiroptera; family Vespertilionidae; genus Eptesicus; species Eptesicus fuscus. The sequence continues at coordinate 107,349,197 of NC_072479.1, read as the reverse complement.
GCCAGCTTTTCACACGCGGCTCCTGGCGCGGCTCCTGGGAAGGGTGTCACACCCAGGTCTCAGACAAACAGGGTCACACGGAGCACCCGGCACCGTGGGGGCGTGACCCTGGCCCCGGCCATGGGGGCGCTCCCTGGGGCCAGGCCTGAGGACACAGGCCGCCCTGGCGCTGTCCATGGTGCTGACGCGCCACAGTCTCACCATTTTAGCGGGACACCGTCCCTCCGCCTCCTGCCCGGGCGCAGTGGGGAGCCAAGGCCCTGACTCTAGCAGGTGCTGCGTCCGGAGCTGACCCGGGCCGCCCTCACCCACACCGGCCTCCCGTCCCCCCCTCCCTCACCCACACCGGCCTCCCGTCCCCCCCTCCCTCACCCACACCGGCCTCCCCTCCCTCCCCCACACCGGCCTCCCCTCCCTCCCCCACACCGGCCTCCCCTCCCTCCCCCACACCGGCCTCCCCTCCCTCACCCACACCGGCCTCCCCTCCCTCCCCCACACCGGCCTCCCCTCCCTCCCCTCCCTCACCCACACCGGCCTCCCCTCCCTCACCCACACCGGCTTCCCCTCCCTCCTCTCCCTCACCCACACCGGCCTCCCCTCCCTCACCCACACCGGCCTCTCCGGCCACAGTGGGGGTGTCACCCTCGACCTGAGCTGCCTCCCTCCTCCCCTGGCCACCACGCTCCCCATTAAGCGACCGCCGTCCAGGCTTATCCCTGGTCACACGGACCGTCCGCGTGCAGGTCAAACCAGAGGGAAGCCTGGAGGGTCACCCGGAGGACGGCCACGGACCGAGCTGCTGCGAACCCGACGTCACCCTCTGGCCGGGGTGACTCCGCCCGGCCGGGTCAGAGCGGCGGGGCCCCTCCATTCCCCAGGGACGAGGAGCTGAGGTTGTCTCTGTGACGGCGCCAGGCGCGATGACAGTGAAGTCGGGAGTTCACAGCCGGGCTCCCAGGCCCCGCAGCCCAGGCCTCGAGGGGCCCGGCGCCAGCTGAGGGTCCGCCCGCGTTTCCCAGGCCCTCCCGATGCAGAGCTGGTGCGGGGGTGATGGGGGGGCAGCGAGCAGACCCCCCAGTCGCGGGCTGCCCGGCTCCGGGTTGTTGGGGTCCCAGGCACGGGGACCCCAGAGGAGCAGGAGTCCCCTCTGGGCCTTACAGCTCCCGCCCACCCAGACGCCTGTCCCAGGCCCCCCGCCTGGACACGCAGGTGCGTGTGAGCAGCGCAGCCCACGTGCGGGGGACACGTGTGGGGTGGGCTGTCCAGCGGGACCCGCGCGCCCGGGGCCAACACACCCTGCCTGGGAGCCCGGAGCTGCCCGCTGCCCCCGGCCTGGCCGCAGGGGCAGGGCCCCGAGCTCGCCGAGGACTGCCAGGCCAGCCGCCTCGCCGGGCAGCGGGCTCACCCCCCATCAGGAGCGGCTCAGAGGTTCGGAGCTCCTCCCGGGCCCACAGCTCCTCGGTCGGGGGTGACTGAGGCAGCCCCTCCCGGAACATTCCTGGGGTCCACGCTGTACCCTGAAGTGCAGGCCCAGGGGCCGGCAAAGCCCCACAGCCCCACCTCCTGGCCCTGCCTCACCCACAGCAAGTCTGTCCCAGGACGGCGGCCTCTCCCAGCGCGGCCTGCCGACCCCAAGTATCAGCAAGGGAGGGTGGAATCGGGGCGCCCCCCGGTCCCGGGGCCCAGCTGCCTGCTCTCAGGTGGGAAAACAGGGGCCCAGAGCCCCGCCCGCAGACTCTGCCTGGCGCTGGGATGCGAGAGGCCACAGGGCCACATGGGCCCCGGGCGCTGCGGGCACTTCACGGAGGGACAGAGTGACGGGGACGGGACGTGCGTTCTCCCTGAGGCCTCGCCCACCCAGCTGGCGCCCCGTCAATTACCCGCTAATGTGCCCGTTAGTGAGAGCTGCCCGTGCCCGGCCACGGTGATCACGCGGCACTCCGTGACTCACACGTCACCAAGAGGCGAGCTCCACGCTCCGAGTGCGCAGCCCGCGGCAGCCGGGGCCTGGGGCCACGGGGCGGCTCCTGGGTGTGGGCCAGGGGCCGAGGGGACAGACCGTGGGGCCCCGTCATCTCTGGGGAGGGGGGGCCTGGGGGGCTGAGGGGTCCAGGCAGGGACCGCTGGTCTCCCAGGCCCTGCGGCTCTGACGGAGTGAAGCCACCGTGAGGGCCAGCCTGGGACCCCGGGACCCCGAGCTCTCCCCCCCCGCCCCCGCACATCCCCCGGGAGGGGCACCTGCAGGCACGGGGCAGCGGGCAGGTGAGAGCCCCTTCCCCAGCAGCCAGAGTCCCCTCCAGCTCACCTGCGTTTCGGGGGGGGGGGGCGCCCTCGGTGCACCTGGGCCCCGCAGGGCCCTGCCCGCAGACTGGCATCCAGGCGGGCACAGGGGGCCCTCACATTGCTAGCTCCCCAGCTCGCGGCACCCCGCGCCCTCTGGCTAACACGTGTCCCTGCACCGGGAGGGTCGGTCATGCAGGGCTGTTTCTCCTAAGAAGCAGCGCCGCACGGAGCCCGGAGAGCTGGCCTGGCCTGGCCTGGCCTTCCCGGCCCGCAGGACAGAAGGCAGCTGGGGGCACAGCCGCCCGCCCTCCGCCCTCCCCCTCCGCCCTCCGCCCTGTGGAAGGTCACCCAGGGTTGGCGGCTCCCGGGGAGGACACGGGGCTCCCGCTCGGATGGGGCACTGGGACAACCCTCTCCCACGTGGCCAGGGGCACCTGGGGTTGCACAGGTAAGGTCCCCGGGCACCCCCACCGGCCGACCCGGCTTCCTGGCTGTGAGAAGAGCCACCCCGGCACCTGGGAGGAGTGTGACCCGAAGGTGGCTGTGTCAGGCCGTCACCTGGGAGGTCACCTGGGAGGTCACCTGGGAGGGTCACCTAGGAGGTCACCTGGGAGGTCACCTGGGAGGGTCACCTAGGAGGTCACCTGGGAGGGTCACCTAGGGGGTCACCTGGGAGGGTCACCTAGGAGGTCACCTGGGAGGGTCACCTAGGAGGTCACCTGGGAGGGGTCACCTGGGAAAGGTCACCTGGGAGGGTCACCTGGGAGGTCACCTGGGAGGGGTCACCTGGGAAGGTCACCTGGGAGGTCACCTGGGAGGGTCACCTAGGAGGTCACCTGGGAGGGTCACCTAGGGGGTCACCTGGGAGGGTCACCTAGGAGGTCACCTGGGAGGGTCACCTAGGAGGTCACCTGGGAGGGGTCACCTGGGAAAGGTCACCTGGGAGGGTCACCTGGGAGGTCACCTGGGAGGGGTCACCTGGGAAGGTCACCTGGGAGGTCACCTGGGAGGGTCACCTGGGAGGTCACCTGGGAGGGGTCACCTGGGACCCCACTGGTGCACGAGTTCATGCACCGGGCCTCCAGTGTATCCTACCCAATAAAATAGTAATATGCAAATTGACCGCACCTTCGCTATGCCCAAGCCACGCCCACCAGCAAAAGCCACACCCACCAGCCAATCAGGGCAAGTATGCAAATTACCCAACAAAGATGGCGGTTAATTTGCATACACTGAGGGAGGGAGGAGTGAAGACTGAAGACAACTTAGAAGGAAGAGGGAGGAAAAGCGGAAAGCAAGGTGGCTGCCAGAGGGAGAGCCCGGGCGGAGCGGGGCGGGGTGGGCGGGGGGGCGGGGCGGAGCGGGCGGCAGTGGCACGTGGTCACAGCGGTCACTTGCAGGATTCTTCCTGCAAACGGGCTACTAGTGTAAATATAAAAAGAACGACCATTGGGGCTGCAGCTCAGGGAGCCCAGCACCTCTGTGCCCCTCCCTCCTCAGCCCTCCTCCCTCCTCAGCCCTCCCCCCTCCTCAGCCCTCCTCCCTCCTCCACCTTCCTCAGTTCCTCCCTCCTCAGCCCTCCTCCTTCTCAGCCCTCCTCCCTCCTCAGCCCTCCCCCTCTTCAACCCCTCCCTCCTTGGCCCTCCCCCCTCCTCAGCCCTCCCCCCTCCTCAGTTCCTCCCTCCTCAGCCCTCCCTCCTCAGCCCTCCTCCCTCCTCAGCCCCTCCATCCTCATCCTCCTCCTCCTCAGCCCTCCTCCCTCCTCAGCCCTGAAAAGCAGGCATTGCTTGGAGACAGACACGTTTCCAAGGCTTTGGAACGCGCCTTCTGAACATGAAAGTTATGCAATAACACCACCAACTCCCCCAGAATCGAGCCATGGGGAGCAGGACAGGATAGGGTTAAGGAGTGTCCTGAGAGAGAGAGCCCCGCCCTGTGAGAGCCACATCCTGTGACAGCCCCACCCTGTGAGAGCCACATCCTGTAAGAGCCACTCCCTGTGAGCCACGTCCCGTGAGAGCCACATCCCGTGACAGCCACGTCCCATGACAGCCTCGCCCTGTGAGAGCCACGTCCTGTGAGAGCCACGTTCTCCTGTGAGAGCCACGTCCCGTGAGAGCCACGTCCTCTGGCAGCCACGTCCTGTGAGAGCCACATCCTGTGAGAGCCCCATCCTCTGGCAGCACGTCCTGTGTCAGCCACGTTCTGTGACAGCCACACCAGATGCTGCATTCTCCCACTTAAGGGTGTTCTGCATAATCTGGCCACGTAATGAGGCTGCGGGACAGCGAGCAGGAGTTTAATTTATTTGGCTTGGAACTCAGCTGCGCTTGGAGCTGATCTCGGTTCTTAAAGGATCAGGGCTAGCACTGCCGTGGTGGTCCTGGGAGACCCGGCACTAATCACAGCTCAGGGATGCCCCAGGCACAGGGCTGCCCGCCGGGAGGGCGCAGGGCCGCAGGCTGGGAGGGCACAGGGCCGTAGGCCGGGAGGGCACAGGGCTGCACGCTGGGAGGGCACAGGGCCGCAGGCCGGGAGGGCACAGGGCCGTAGGCCGGGAGGGCACAGGGCTGCACGCTGGGAGTGCACAGGGCCGCACGCCGGGAGGGCACAGGGCCGCACGCCGGGAGGACACAGGGCCGCACGCCGGGAGGACACAGGGCCGCACGCCGGGAGGACACAGGGCCGCACGCCGGGAGGGCACAGGGCCGCACGCCGGGAGGGCACAGGGCCGCACGCCGGGAGGGCACAGGGCTGCACGCCGGGAGGGCACAGGGCCGCACGCCGGGAGGGCACAGGGCCGCACGCCGGGAGGGCACAGGGCCGCACGCCGGGAGGGCACAGGGCCGCACGCCGGGAGGGCACAGGGCCGCACGCCAGTAGGGCACAGGGCCGCACGCCGGGAGGGCACAGGGCTGCACGCCGGGAGGGCACAGGGCCGCACGCCGGGAGGGCACAGGGCCGCACGCCGGGAGGGCACAGGGCCGCACGCCGGGAGGGCACAGGGCCGCAGGCTGGGAGGTGCGCTCTGATCAGAGGGCTGGGGGGCAGGACCCCAGGAGCCTACAGCCAGGCCTGGGGCCCCGTCCTGCTCCCCGAGCCTCTGGCTCTAACAGTGCTTTCCACCCTGGAGGAGCCGCTTCCCATTCTAGAAGGTTCCTCACCCCGTCTCCCTGCTCACACGCCCCCGCCAGCGACAACGGGAAGTAACGCAGTGACGGTCTGCGTTTTGCGCTCTCTGCTCAGCCACACACGCTACGGGATGAGAGCTACGTGAGGGTCAAGGGCTGCGAGTTGACGCCTGGGAGCGAGTCAGGATCGGAGAGAATAAACAGAGACGCGTGTTAATAACCCGCCGGCTGCCCGCTAACGCGGCACCTTCCACTCCAATTGGAATCAAAACTGCCTGGGGGAGCCAGACACCAACGTCAAACTGGTTTCACAGATTTCCTCTAAAAAAATAAAAGAAATATGGACTTTCTGATGGGCACAAGCTACCCGGCTCCGAGCGGCCCAGTCCGGGGCCCACTCGGTCAGCCTGGCCCCCGGGAGAGCAGGGCCAGGGTCGGCGGGAGGGACTCCCAGAACGCAGGATGCAGGGCCTCCCCGGGGCAGCCCCTTCCAGCCACGGGTCCCTGAGAGGGAGGAAGCCACGGAGGAAGCCACCGCTGTCACCCCACTGTCACCCCGTTGTCCTACAAACTGCACTGGCGCACAGCCGCCCAGGGAACCCAAAACAACAGAGGGAATGGGCCGAAGGGCCCGGGGCTTGTGGCTCTCAGATCTCCAGGCTGGGGCCTGGGCCCAGGGGGGTTCCCCTCCACCCCGGGTGGGGGTCTGACGATGGTCCCCGAAGATGGGTCCACCCTGAGCCTCAGGGAGCGGCCTTGTGTGGAGTGAGTGTGCTGCAGACCGAGTCAGGGACCTCGAGGTGAGACCCTCCTGGGTCTGGGGCCCTGAGTCCAGTGACCGTGTCCTTAACGGAGAGAAGAGGGGAGACGAGACAGGGAGGAGAGGCCAGGGGACGGCAGGCCGAGGGCACAGACGCTGCTGGTCCCGGAGGCTGGGCGGGCCTGGAGGGGACTCCCCACCCGACAGCAGGGCCTGGACGTCTGACCCCAGAACTGGGAGACAGCGGCTCCGTTGCTCCCAGCTCCCTGCCTGGTCCTCGGGGCGGCGCCCAGGGAGCTGACACGCCCACCTGTCCTTCCCCCCCCCACCAGACCCTGGGCGGCCCCGCCCTCACCTGAGGGCCTCCGAGTCCCCAGCCGGCCCGGAGGCCCAGGAGGGGACCAGGAGTCTCGGGGAGCCTGCAGGCCACCCCCCTGCGCCTGCCAAGCTCCGGGGGCCGAGCGGCTCGGACTGCGGCCCACCCGCCTCTCCCTGGTGAGCCCGCTGCTACGCAGCACGCAGTAGGTGCTCAGGAAATACCTGTTCGGACAGCACAGTCTCCATGGCGACGTCAGTGTCACACATCACTGGGCTGTGTGTGATAAGGAAGCCGGGTCTCCCTGTGAATGGGAAGCCGGCGCCACCGCCACGAACAGGAAGTGCCCGTGAAAACAAACAGCGATGGCAGTGAGGTGGCCCCCGCGCCCACAGAGAGCCGCGCCCTCACGCTGGGAAACGCCGAAAGTACGCGAGGAGGCGCGGGGGATCCGGCTGCCCACCCGCCCCCACCCCCAGGGCCTGACCTCCTGGGGTCAGCTTCCGCCTCCGCCTGAAACTCGGGGGTCCTCGCTTCTGGGATCCAGACGCCCCGACGGACGGACGGGAGACCCGATGGCTTGCCTGCCTCCTGGAGGCAGATGGTGGGAGGAGACAGGCCACCAGGACACGGGCGGGGCCCCGCGTGGGTCCTCTGTGTGTCCCATCAGGCTCTGGGCCACGTGGCTCATCCTGGGGCTGAGAACAGTCCTGGGGCCACAGGCCCAACCTCGGGGCCAGCGCCGCCTGCAGAGGCCCTGGGAGCGGCTCCTCCCGGACCCGGCCGTGGTGGCCGCAGGGCCAGCCTCTGCCTCTGCCTTCACACAGCCTCTCCCTGCGTCTGGGTTCAGGGTGGACCCTAAACCAGTGACCTCATCTGGGGAGCTCGCCTCAACGCCACCCGCAAAGCCCGTTTCCAAAGGAGGCCACGCCCACAGGTCACGCCCGGCCCCTCCGCTGTGCTCGGCTCACAAGCACACACCCCAGCACACAGCCGGGCCGGCATACAGCAGGCGATCAATATGCGCACGTCCAGCTGTGGCCAGCGTGTCCGTCAAGGCTGTCACCCAGGCAACCGCCCTGGGAGCGGGGCGCCGTGGCTGTGCTCCCGGGACGGGGCAGGAGGCGGGTTTTGGGGTTCCGCAAAGCACAGCTAGTGATCAGCGAGGCGGCTCCTCTGGGGGAACCGAGTCAGAGGCCCGCTCCCCGGCGCGGTGAGCGGAGGAGAGAGGTGATTGGCTAATAACACGCACCTTCTCCAGGCAGCAGCCGGTTTTGAAAAGTGCGTTTTACAGGCTGCAGGGCCCCCTCTAACTCTGCACGGGGAGCACCCACAGGGTCAGGGCGGGTACGTGGCCTGGGTCCTCCTCCCAGCAGGTCCCCAGGGCGGCGCCCTCACCGGGGCCTGTGGCTGTTCTGGGGTCACCCCTCCCAGGGTCACCCCTCCCGGTCCCCGCTGCCCCGAGGGCCCCCACAGGCTCCACGGGAGCTCCTGGGACCGGGCGGAGCATTTGTCTCCCAAAGGAGGGGGAGAATGAAGGAGAGGCAGGGGCTCCGGGATGTGCAGCGGGGTGAGAGGGAGTGGGGTGCTGCCAGCACCACGGGGGGACCCCACATGGCCCAGGAGCCTGCGGACCACCCTCAGTGTGAGCAGCAGGGTCTCCAGGCCACGGCTGGCACTCGCCACAGGAGGGGGTGCCGGCCCCCCTGTGCCCCCCACTCCTGGCGCCCACACAGCACCACGTGTGCACGCAGGGGAGACCCCACATGGGCTCGGGGGGCCCAGGCAGGGAACCCAGCCCCTCCGGTTCCTGCCAACACGGACGATGGCCGGGCAAGGCCGCGGAACCCCGTCTCCTGTGAGCGGTCACCTCCGCGCCAGCGCCTCGGCCTGAGCGGCGTCAGCGGCCAGAGCTCGGGAGGGGCCGCTGGTGAGTGTGGGCTCACGGGGGTCTCGGTCCCCCGAGAAGTGACAGCGAGTGACGGAGGAGCAGGTTACCTTCCAGCCGTTCGTTTCGCCTCCCTCCCTCCCCGCGGCCATTCCTGTACACGGGCCCCTCCGCACGCAGCGGAGCCTCAGACCCCGGCAGCAGCGGGCAGCCCCAGGCCCGAGCCCTGCACACGGGTGGGGCCAGAGCAGCCCCAGCACCTGGGCCGCGCGGGGCAGGCCGAGCGCAGGGGGCCGAACCGGAGAGCCTGCCCGCTGTCCGCCGCACGGCCTACCTCGCCCTTCCCACCGAGGGCGGCACCACAGGCCCTGCCCACAGGCCCTCAGGGACACCCGGACTCAGGGACACCCGGACACAGGGACACCCGGACTCAGGGACACCCGGACACAGGGACACCCGGACACAGGGACACCCGGACTCAGGGACACCCGGACACTGGGACACCCGGACACAGGGACACCTGGACTCAGGGACACCCGGACACAGGGACACCCGGGCTCAGGGACACCCGGGCTCAGGGACACCCGGACTCAGGGACACAGGGACACCCGGACTCAGGGACACCCGGACTCAGGGACACCCAGACACAGGAACATCCGGACACAGGGACACCCGGACTCAGGGACACCTGGACACAGGGACACCCGGACTCAGGGACACCCGGGCTCAGGGACACCCGGACTCAGGGACACAGGGACACCCGGACTCAGGGACACCCGGACTCAGGGACACCCAGACACCCGGACACTGGGACACCCGGACTCAGGGAGACAGGGACACCCGGACTCAGGGACACCCGGACACAGGGACACCCGGACTCAGGGACACCTGGACACAGGGACACCCGGACTCAGGGACACCCGGACACAGGAACATCCGGACTCAGGGACACCCGGACACAGGGACACCCGGACTCAGGGACACCCGGACACAGGGACACAGGGACACAGGGACACCCGGACACAGGGACACCCGGACACAGGGACACCCGGACACAGGGACATTGGGACACAGGGACACCCGGACACAGGGACACCCGGACTCAGGGACACAGGGACACCCGGACTCAGGGACGCCCGGACACTGGGACACCCGGACACAGGGACACCCAGACACCCGGACTCAGGGACACCGGGACTCAGGGACACCCGGACTCAGGGACACCCGGACACAGGGACACCCGGACACAGGGACACCCGGACACAGGGACACCCGGACTCAGGGACACCCGGACACAGGGACACCCGGACTCAGGGACACCCGGACTCAGGGACACCCGGACACAGGGACACCCGGACTCAGGGACACCCGGACACAGGGACACAGGGACTCAGGGACACCCGGACACAGGGACACCCGGACTCAGGGACACCCGGACACAGGGACACCCGGACACAGGGACACCCGGACTCAGGGACACCCGGACTCAGGGACACAGGGACACCCAGACACAGGGACACCCGGACACCCGGACACAGGGACACCCGGACTCAGGGACACCCAGACACCCGGACACTGGGACACCCGGACTCAGGGAGACAGGGACACCCGGACTCAGGGACACCCGGACACAGGGACACCCGGACTCAGGGACACCCGGACTCAGGGACACCCAGACACCCGGACACAGGGACACCCAGACACAGGGACACCCGGACACAGGGACACCCGGACTCAGGGACACAGGGACACAGGGACACCCGGACACAGGGACACCCGGACTCAGGGACACAGGGACACCCGGACTCAGGGAGACAGGGACACCCGGACTCAGGGACACCCGGACACAGGGACACCCGGACACAGGGACACCCGGACTCAGGGACACCCAGACACCCGGACACTGGGACACCCGGACACAGGGACACCCGGACTCAGGGACACCCGGACACTGGGACACCCGGATACAGGGACACCCAGACACAGGGACACCCGGACTCAGGGACACCCGGACACTGGGACACCCGGATACAGGGACACCCAGACACAGGGACACCCGGACACAGGGACACCCGGACACTGGGACACCCGGACACAGGGACACCCGGACTCAGGGACACCCGGACACAGGGACACCCGGACACAGGGACACCCGGACACAGGGACACCCGGACACTGGGACACCCGGACTCAGGGACACCCGGACACAGGGACACCCGGACTCAGGGACACCCGGACACAGGGACACCCGGACTCAGGGACACCGGGACTCAGGGACACCCTGATACCGGGAGACCCGGACATGAGCTCAGGTTACAGCTGCCATGATTCTCTGCACCCAACAAAAGGGCCCGCAGCGGAGTGTGCCCCTCACCGGCCGCTCTGCGCCCAGCATCACTGGCGAGGTAAAGAGAGGGAAGCCGGCCCTGCTGACTCCATCAGTGTCGGCCCTGGCGCTGCAGGGGGACTCAGAGAGCAGGCCTGGGGCGGGGGGGGGGGGTCCCTGCAGTGGGGCCCGACGCACACGCTCACCCCACCTTCCCCGCAGGAACGGCACGGAGCTGCCAGCCTGTGCGCAGCTGGTGCCGCCCCGGCCACCCAGGGAGGGAGGGACAGACTGACCCACTCCCACCGCAGGGAAGGCCTCCCCTCGGCCGATGTCCTGGCCCTGCCCTGCCTCCCTGGCCCCAGAGCCCCACACCCTCCCCTCGCAGGGCTGGCCCGACGGGCGCCAGCTGCATGCCCTGCTGCTCTCTGCACGTCTCTCTTCTTCCTGGTACCAGTACATGAAGATCTAGACGAAAGCTGTTCATCCGCACGGCGCTGTAATTGGGGGGCGGGGGAGCAAGCGGGGGGTGCGGGGGGACGGGGAGGGGCACAGCGGAGAGGCTGGAAGAGGACCCAGCTGTCGCCTCCGCTCTGCGTTCTGAGACCAAACACAGTTAAGGACACGGAAGGATGGCGTCCCTCCGGCCCCTCCTCACACGTGCGCTCTGCTCCCTCTCCACGTCGGCAGCCGGATCTTAGACCGGGTCCCCGAGACCCTGGCCCCCCACTTTCCCTGCGGTTCGTTCACAAACACGGCGTCTCCGTTCCCTGGGCAGGACGGGGCTCTGGCCTGCAGAGGATGAGCACGGGTGGGGGGTCTCGAGGGGCAAGCAAGGGAAGGTGCAGACCCTCGTGCGGCCCCACACCCCGGCGCGGCCCTGCCTGGGGCTCCTCCCTGCCCGGGCCAGGCCTGCCGAGGCCGGCGGGACCCTTCTCACAAAGACTGTGCCAGCCAAGGCCTCAATTAGGGACACAATGGCCCTCTCTCCCGGCTCACCGCCCTATTCATCTGGGCGAACACTGGAGGACAGACCGGCCGGAGGGGGCGGATTAGCCAGGGGCTGACCTGCATCCCCAGACAAAGGCGGAGTGTGTACAGACGACTCCCTGTGTCCCCCATTCTTTACCCCGAACAAACCAGACCCACGGAAATGGCGATTTGAACAGCTCCTTCCCACTCACCCGCAGACAACAAGTCGCAATTGTCCGCGCCGCCTCGCTCCCTCCTTCCCCCCCCCCCCCCGCCCCGCTGGCCAGCATGGCCGCTGGACGTGAGTGGCCTGGAGCCCGCAGCCCACGGCCACCGGGGACCAGGGGCAGCCCCCATCCTCCCCGAGGCCTGCCTGGGCTCCTGAGCCTCAGGGGTCGAGAGGGGCGTCTCCGAGGAGACGGGGCCGCCGTCCTGGCTGGGAGCGATGGGCAGAGGGGCTGGGTCCCCATGGAGCAAGACTTTCAGGATGGACCGGCCACTGAGGACCTTCGAGGGCTGAGGGGCAGGTGCTGGACTCCCCTGGGGGCACTGAGCGACGGAGCCCTCCGAGAGCACCTGCTCCCGACCCCGCCTTCTCTTCCTGCCCCGTCCCCGTCTCCGTGTCCGAGCGAGGACCCGGGTGTGTGCTGCTGGGTGAACGGCGAGGCTTCCCCGAGGGCTCTCACCCACACACAGGCTCCCTCGGAGAGCACCCTCCTCCGCAAACACTGACCCGGCCACTCCAGGGGGCAGACACTCCTTCCCTTGACCAAACTCGCCACCGTGAGACCCGGCCGGGGACTCGGGTCCCGCCAGCTCCCACAGGCCGGCGGGCACCGGGGCGGCATGCAGCCGGGCAGCTGGCACGGTCCTCCCACCAGGTCACAGCGCCGCTGACCTCAGGGAGGAGCCCGGGGCTTCACACGATCCCCTTCTCAAGGGGACCCCAGAAGAGAAAGGTCAGTGAGAGGGGGAGACGCGTGTGGCCCAAACCAGGCCCAGGGCAAAGGGACCCGGGCCACCGGGTGGGTCAGGCTCCCTGGACACAGGCGAGCATAGTCCTCTGCGGACTGGCCAACCCCAGGCGACCCCGGACCCCCAGAACCACCCTGTCCCGGAACCGGGCAGGGAGCCAGAGGTGGGGGGACTGGCTCCAGGCCCCGTCCGTCGCTCACGGAGCAGCCAGGCCTGCAGCAGCCCCCGGGGCAGCCGCCTCTCCCTCGGGGCCGGGACCCAAACCGGGGCAGGGAAAGGCACTCAGGCTAGTGAAGCAGGTGAGTGGCCCGGGCTGGCCTCCCACTCCTCTGGCTCCGGAGCCAGCAGCCCAGCCCGTTCATCAGGAGGGAAGCAGCCGCGTAGGACCCAGAGCTAATGAGGATCTGCCTGCGTCCGGCCACACCAGTCCCCCCTGTGCCATGGCCCGGGGGGGGGGGGGGCACAGCTCCAGGCCACACTGGTGGCAGGTGCCTCGGCCCAGGGCCGGCAGCGTGGGCAGCGAGGGAGGCTGCTCGGCGAGGGCTGGCCTGGCGGAGCCCTGTGTGCACCGGGCCCGCTAAGAGCCGGGCGGCCGGGGGTCCAGGAAGTTTCCAGAGCGGCCAGGGTCCTGGAGTGAGCACCCACCTACCAGCCCCTGCGCGTGCCCTGGGCCCTGGAGCCTCCAGCTGCCAGGGTCTGGCCATCCGCATGTGCACCCCAACCAAGTCCCAGACCAGGACCCCCGTGTCCTGTGCTCGAGAGGCACCAAGTGGGCAAGGGCGAGCGTGGCGCGGGGCCTGGCTCTCAGGCGAAGTCCCTGCTCCCAGAGCCCCTGGTCTCCCACGGGGTCCAGAGGCAGCGCGGGAGCAGGGAGAGGGGTACAGGGCGCAGGCCTCCCCGGGGCTCCCGCCGCCCTCAGCCCAGCGCCCGCCAGCTTGGAGTGCTGGTGCCATCTACTGAGCCCGCGGAGAAAGCGCCGCCCGCCTGCCCGGCAGGGCGGAGAAGGCTCGGGAGCCGGCGTGGGCCCGGGCACCGGCCGCGCAAGAGTCGCCGAGACCATCGCGCTGGCTGGACCCCGCGGGCCGCCCGCGCACGCCGATGCGCGCGGGTGGCGGGCGCCGCGCTCCCGTGCGTCCCCCGCCGCCGGCCAGCGCTCAGCCCCGCGGGCGCTCCGAGTCCGGGCCGAGCCCGGCGGCGGCGGAGGTGGAGGCGGCGGAACGCGCCGGGACAATTACCTTCTTTGAGGAACTGCGCGTGGATCACGAGGACGAGGAAGCAGCAGAGCGCGGCCCCCGCGAGCGCCCAGAGCGCCTTCAGGAGCTGCATCGCGGAGAGCCCTCGGCCGACGCCCCCGAAGCCGCGCAGCGAAGGTCCAGGCGCCGCATCAGCGCCCCGCCGGGTGCAGCCGCCGCGGCCGCCCGCTCGCGCCCTCCATCCGCCGCCGGCGCGCGCTCCCCGCGACTGGAGGCGCCACTCCAGGCGGCGACCCGCGTCTTTTTGGGCAGGGGGAGGGGAGGGGGGGCGGGGTGCGGGGCGGGGAGGGGAGCAGGGGGCAAGGGGAGGGGGGACGGGGCGGGAAGGTTAGCAGAAAGTCTCCCGCCGCGGCGGCCGCCGCTCCAGCCGCTCGGCCACCATCGCGGGCTGCGGGGCGCCGGGGGCCCGGGCGCGGGGGGGCGGCCGCCGCGGCCCCATGAATCGGCCCCGCCGCCGCGCTCGGTGCCGCGCCGCCGGCAGGGCCCGGACGACGAGCCGCGGACTGCGCAACGGTCCGGGCGCTGCGGGAGGGGGGTCTTGCGCGGCCCGGCCTCCGCCTCCTGCCGCTTCTCGGCGGCGCCTTCCTCTCCTCCTCCTCCTCCTCCTCCTCCTCCGCCGCCTCCGCCGCCTCCGCCGCCTCCGCCTCCTCCTCCTCCTCCTCCGCCGCCGCCGCCCGCGCTCGCCCCGGCCTGGGGCTCAAGGGGCCGCCGCGCCGCCGCCGGAGCGGAGGGCCGGGCTCGGGGCCCGGGCTGCGCGCTGGGCACGGGGCTGCCGCACCATCGCCGCCGCCGGGGCCCGGCAGAGCTCGCAGCGATGGAACTTGCGCGCCCGGGGCTGGGGCGCCGGTGCCTCCGGGCCGGTGCCGGCCTCCGCGCCCTCCAGGGCCCGCGCCCCCGCCGCTGCGGTCAGCGAGGCCCGGCCGGTTCCCCGCGGCGCCTGGCGCTGCTGGCCCTGCCGCTGCCCGAGCCGGTGGCGGGCGGTCGCGCCGACAGGTGGGGCCGGCGACACCGTGTGCCCGGCCGCCCGCGGGCCGCCGCTCTCCGGCCGGGGACGCGCCCGCCGGCCGCTGGGCTCGGCGCTCCCGGGAAGGCGCCGGGAGGGAGCGGACCAGGCCCGCGCGGCGATCGCACTCCGCCGCCGCCGTCCGCTCTCGCCCCGCCGCCGATGCGCACTGGGCCGCGGAGGGGCCCGGGGGATCCCCGCCACCCCGCAGCGCCCCCGCCTGGCGCGCCGGCGGGTCAGGCGGGGCCGGTCCAGCCGAAAACCGCGGGTCGGGCTCCACCTAGGCGCGCAGGGGCCTCACTGCAGAGCGGCCGCGGGCGGGGGAGCGGAGCGGGCGGCCTCCCGCGCCCCCAGCCCCTCCCCCGTGGTCCCCGGAGGGACTGGGAGTCCATCGCCACTGCCCAGGGCTGACCCGCGGTGGGTCCCGAAAATTTGGCACCTCCGACTGGAAACCCCTCCCCCCGGCCCCCCCACATCGCGGCCCTAGCGGGGGGCATGCTCCGGGCAGCTGCAGGCACCGAGCGCGGCGCACAGTGAGGGCTCCAGACGCTCGGGGCGCCTCCTGCCAGGCCTCAGGCCGGTCTCTGCGAAGGGCCAGTGTGTCCCGGCCCGTTGTCCGCTGTCCCCGAGCAGCGCCCACTCGCTGAGACCCGGAAGCAGTGCCACGGCCTCGAGGCCTTTTTGTCTGAGCTGAATTTCAAGTTCAGTTCCAAATGCTCAGCAAAGGGTTTGGGCCGGGGGTCAGGGAGGGCCTGCCTGCACCTGTGCCCCCCTGTGTGAGGTGGGGGGGGGCAGGCCTGTGCCCACAGGGGCTCCCACAGGCTGTGTCCTCCCCGCTCAGGGACCTGCGGCCAGGCAGGGCTCTTAGAGGTCAGACAGGTCAAACCCCTCAGTGCATATTTGGGGAAACTGAGGCCCAAATAAGCATGGACGGGGGTGCCCACTCCAGCAATACAGGGCAGAACGCCAGTAGTGCCAGGCCCGCTGTGGCCTGCCTGTGCCGATCCGGGGGAGGCTGCCTGAGGAGTCCCCGCCTGTGGCTGCAGCCTCCCCAGCTCCCTGCACCCTGGGGTCTCCGGAGGCAGGAACGCCGGGTCCACGTCGCAGGCCAAACCCCTCAGAGACTGGCTGGGAAGGGGCCACCATGTCGCCCCCTCTCACAACCCCGTTTCCTGCGGCTCCTCACCTGGCTCCCCTGCCGTCGGCCTCGGCATGTCCCGGGGAGCCGCCCGCCGGGCGTGCGGAGCCTGACCTCCACCAAGGTCACGGGCCTTCCGGCCTCACCTGCAGCTGAGCTACCGCTCGGCCTTCAGGGCCACGGGGTGCTTGTGACACACGCTACCCCACACCCCAGAGGGGCCCCTGTCAGGGACCCAGCCCTGGACACGGCTGGTCCCCCGATCAGTGCATGTTATTCACGGCTTCGAACGTTGGAAAGTCGTCAGAATTCAGCACCCACATTGGCGGGGGGGGGGGGGTGAAGTGTGGCCCCATTTCAGGTGCAGCCGGGGGCCCCCTCCCCGGTACCGAGAACCCCTTCCGGTGAGTGTCATGGTGGGGGTGCCCTTAGGAGAAGGGGCGCGGGGCGCGCAGAGGGGAGGCCAGCGGGGGCGGTGGGTCTGGTGTCTGTAGCCGGCGCGGCGCCGCGCACGCAGGCGGGAACACAGCCCGGGCACGTGTGGCTGCGCCAGAGGAGTGGCAGAACCTCCTACCCCGTGCGGCTCCTGCGAGCACCTCAGCCCTTCACCCCGGCCCCTCGCTCCCATCCCCACTGCCCACAGCCACGTTGTGGAATGTGCCGATAAAGAGGCGAACCCATCCCCTTATCAGGAAAGATTTTCCAACATTCGATAAGACGGCCTTTCGATGTAATTGGTTTCCCCGTCCTCGCGCATATTTCCTGTGGGTCTGGGAAGGGCTCCGAGGGATCACAGCGGAGAAGCTGGGGCCGCTCGGAGCGGGGCGAGGCCGGAGACGGCGGCGGAGCTGAGGCCCAGGGCCAGGGTCAGCGGGCCGGCCGGGCCGGGAGCCGCAGGCCGGACAGGCCCCGGGGGCTGTGGCCCATGTGCCCGCTCCCCCAGGGCCCGCACTCGGCTCCCCGGTCAGGCCAGAAGCCCGCTGGGCGACGGGCCGAGGCGACCCCACTGGCCAGGTGCTGTCCGTGCTCCACCTGTCGCCCCCAGAGAGGACGCGGAGGCAGGGTGCGGGCATGTGCAGGCCGGCCCAGGACACACGTCCATTGCCCGTGTCGCTGCGGCGGGAAATCAGGAACGCCTCGGGAGAAGTGAAATGCTGATGACAACAATAGCCGTACTAGTAACGACCGTTCTGAACGGCGGCGTCCTCCGAGTTCCGGAGAACGCAGTGCGGTCCGAGAAAACCCGGCGGCTCCGATAAAAAGGAGAAAGAAAGGATTCGTGGGAATTAACGTAACGAACCAGTTCTCAGCCACGAGGACAGACTGAAGGGTAACAGAGGCGTGACCGGGAACCGGGCTGCGGAAAATAAAGTCGGAGACGTGTGGGAGCGGGCAGAGATACGGGAAGGCGGGCAGAGGCTGGAAGGCGGGTGCCCGCTGCCATTTATTAGGAACGCCGAAGGAGAGGGAAGACGACACAGAGGAGGCCACAGTCCAGCGGAGGAACTCGCTTACAACAGCAGGGCCCGCTGTGCGCGGAACAGGCGGATCCGGGCCGCGGTGTGGAGGGCCGGCCTGCAGGACACGGGGTACCAGCCGCCCTGAGGGCGTCCTCTGAGCTCCGTCCGAAACAGTCGGACCCTGGACGCTGCGTGAGCAGTCCCGGGGCCGGGGCTCTGGTTCTCAAGGGGAGACGGGCGTGTAGAATGTTCTACCTGGCTGCGCTGTCAGCCACGTCGACCCTCCGGACACCACGTCCAGCTCCCGAGGCCCGGGCCCTGGAAGGACGCGCTGGCAGGAAAGGGGACGAAGGACGCGGGTGGGGAGAGGGGGAAAGGCTCGCCGAGCGAGCGCCTGGGCGGTGAGGTGGCTGTGAGGACATCCACGCCCGCGCGGCCCTCGCACTCGGAAGCCTCCCACCCGCCGACGTCTCTCCCAGAGTCCTGCTCCCGCGCCCGCGTCCCTGGAAAACAGCGCTGCTGGTGCCGCATTACAAATGTCAGGCATTGCGTGTCGCGTGTGAACACTAACATGCAGACGGAGGCCGGGAAAATATTTACAGTGGGAGAGCCACACACGCCCTTCGGCCGCGGCAATGCTCCAAACGGACGGAAACCGGAGGCGGCGCGGCGGCCGGGCGGGCGCTCTTCCTGCTCAGGAGGGAGGGGACCTCCCCGGGTGATGGGTCAGGAGGGAGGGGAGCGCCCCTGGTCATCGTGCGGGGCAAGATTGTACCCGGGAAAGTTAAGGCGGGACGGGCCAGGCCAGGACGGGGGAGGGGGGGGGGATCCACTCCAAGGGGGTGGCCGGGGGGACGCCGGGGGTGGGGGCGAAGGCAGCGTCTTGCTTTTCATTCCGAAGCTTCATTCGCTAGTTGGGGTTTTTAACACGTGAGTCCTGTCATGTTCTGTGATTGGAGAAACCCTGGTGTCATGAGAATGATGTGCAGGGAGGCCGGGCCTGGAATGCGGGCTCAGAGGGCCTGGGACGGGCTCAGGCGTGTGACTCTGCACCCCCAGCTCCCGCAGTCCCTCCTGCAGAGACCCAGCGCCGGCCGGGCGGGCGGTCTCCGTGCGGAAGCCTCCGCAGAGCCAGGCATGGGGGTAAGCCAGAAGAGCTGGCCCGTCTGGTGAAATGACGCACACGTGCACACACCTGTCACGTGTGACAGGGCACACAGCACATGTGATGGGGCACTGAGCACCTATGGCCGGGTACATATGCCACAGGTAACATGTGTTGATCACATGGTACACTGGATTGAGCGTATGTAGCATTGTGACAGAAGCACACACAACGTGGCACGAAGGAGGCACATATGACAGGGACACTCAAAGCAGTGGTGCCATGTGCAATGAGACACACAACACACATGACAAGGACACGTGGACCATGCACGTGGTGTGTCAAGCACATGTAAAGGCATGGCAGATGAGGCACATAACGCTGTGAGAGGGAGAGAGATACGCCACATGCATGGCAGGAGGGCACCTATGTGCGCAACAGAAGGGGCACGTGACATGTAATGACACAGTGAGAGCTGGGTACGTTCATGGGTGATAGACGGCCCTGGCTGCAGGTGTGAGCTCCCGGGCATGTGTGTGCTGTGTGTACACGTGTGCACACACGTGTGCCTGTGAGCTGTGCCTGAGTGTGTGCTTCTGTGCGCGTGGGGCCTGGGTTGTCTGTGTGTCTGTGCGTGCGTCACGCCTGGGAACACGCTCCTAAGCTCGTTTCCGAGGAGAGACACGCGTCCCAGGGGCCGGGGTGCGCCTGACGCCTCAGCTTCGAAGGCAGATTTGTCAGTCCCTGCGGAGCAAAGACTCTGGGGAACCTGCTAATGAGTCCACGTGGAGACGCGCACGCACGCAGCGAGCACACAGCTGCAGCCTCCCTTTCCGGCCTGTGCATGGAGGGGGCCTCCCTCGGAGCCGTGGACACCCCGAGTGCGGAAGGAGGAAGCACAGCAGACGCAGCCCCACATCACCGCCCCCCACAGGGCCTTCATTCACACCAAGCACGTGACCAGCCCCGCGGTCCCCTCGTCCAGGGCTGCGCTGGGGCGGGGCTGGGCAGGGTCCTGTCCGTGGCTCTGGGCAGCGTCCTGTCCGTGGCCGTCCGTGGCTCTGGGCGGCGTCTGAGCGGTCACCGGGTGGCTCTGAGCTGGCCTTGCCCCACGGGCTGTGCTCGTGACGCTGAGACCAGAGCCACACGAGGAAGCCAGGCCCCTGCTGGCCCGGAGGCCGCCCTTCCCTCCCTCCCTTCTCTGTGGGCCCCTCTGGCCCCCCAGAAAACAGACGCTCTGATCCCCACAGCGCCCCCTTCCGTCACCCTCCGGCTGGCACTCGGGTCTCCCCACGACGGCTCTCACCCCTCGCGCGTCTGGGATGCCAGGGCTGCTCGAGTCACACCAAACCCCGCCGGCCCCACGCCCACGGCCCTGCCTGCAGCTCCGGCCTCCCGCCCTGCCCGCGGCTGCCCGCCCCCTTCCGAAATGCTCATCCTCTGGGCACACGTTAGCGCCCTCTGCAGGAACGTACCTACCCGCTCCTCACGGCGGGCTGCCTCTGACAGCAGCTCCTGGGGTGGCCGGGGAGGGCCCGCAGGCCGCGAGGACCCCGGGGCCTGTGCTGAGCCTGCCTCGGGGCCGGACCGGGTGGTCACTGCCCCGCCTGGACCCAGACTCAGAGATTTTCTTTTTGTTTAAAAACAAACAATTTCCTGCTCTAGCCAGTGTGGCTCAGTGGGAAGGGCATCGGCCTGTGGACTGAGGTGTCCCGGGTTCGATTCCGGTCAAGGGCATGTCTCTCGACGGCAGGCTTGATCCCCGGCCATGGTCGGGGCGTGTGCGAAGGCAACCAACAGATGTGTCCCGCTCACACGGATACTTCTCTCTCTGTGTCTCTTTCCCGCCTTCCCCGCTCTCCAGACATCGATGGGAAAACATCCTAGTGTGGGTTTAAGAAAAACCAATAACAATGAGAACAATTGTCCTCTGTCAGCTCTCTGAGGCCATGTGATCAGGATAAGCCGTCCCGGCCCTAAATCTGGGAGCCACGCTCCTTGGAACGTGTCCGGAGCGGAGCTGGCGCGTGGGAACGAGGCCTCACTCGGACTCGGGGCGGCGTCTGCGTGGCAAACCCTGGGAACCACGCGTCCCTCTCCCCCGGGCCTGGCAGGTGCCCGGGACGGACCCTGCAGAGAGGGAGAGCTCGACCTGGACCCGCTGTCGACAGCGCCAGCCCCGTCCGGGAGCAGAGGCCGGGCCCGGGAGCCTTCCCCCAGGGCACGGCCAGGGTCATGGGCGGAGGCCCGGCCTGGGCACCACCCCGGTCAGTCCTCACAGCCCCCGCCCTGGCAGAGGCTCCCCACTCGCCCGAGGAAACTGAGGCTCAGAAGGTCCGTCACCTGCCTGCAGCCATACAAGCAGGGGACTAGCTACCTCCCCAAAGAGGTTACAGTGTCCTCACAGCCCCTCCACCCTCCACCCTCCATCCCCCATCACCCACCTGTACAGCCATCCCTCCATCCCCCATCATCCACCTGTACAGCCATCCCTCCATCATACATCTATCCCTGCCTGTATCCATCCATCACATATCCATCCACCTACCTATCTACTCATCTATCCATCATCCACCCTCCATCCCCCATCATCCACCTGTACATCCACCCTCCATCCCCCATCACCCACCTGTACAGCCATCCCTCCATCCCCCATCATCCACCTGTACAGCCATCCCTCCATCCCCCATCATCCACCTGTACATCCATCCCTCCATCATACATCCAACCATCATACATCTGTCCATGCATGTATCCATCCATCACATATCCATCCACTTACCTATCTGTTCATCTTTCCACCTATCCAACCATCCACCCATCAATCATCCATTCATTCACCCAGTCATACCCATCCACCCATTCATTCACATATCCATCCATCCATCCATCCATCCATCCATCCATCCATCCACATGTTCATCCATCCATCCTTCTATCCACCCATCTGCCCAGGAAGCCAGAGCTGTGATTGGGGCCGACATAGGTTTCCTGAGAGCTGAGCATGGGCTGAGGACACAGGACATTAGAGGTCTAACGTGGACAGAGGACTCAGAGAAGGGAAGTGTGAGGACAGCCAGGCTTCTATGCAGACATCAAAGGCGTCCACCCCCCCGCCCCCCAGGGAGAAAATGCGAGATTCTGCTCATCAGGCACAGTGAGCCGGCCGAGCAGGGCCGGTGGGCGTGGTGGAGCCGGGCCCTGCCTTCTACGTGCCCCTTTCAATGCTGCTGGGACCCAGGATCCAGCTTCCAAGGCTCGAGGCTGCTCCTCGGACGCAGGCCTGTGAGTCCTCGTCTGGAGGCTGCTCTGGGGCCCCGGGCTGTGCCGAACCCTTTGTGAAAGGGACCGCTGGGGGGCGGGGGGTCTGCGCGACCCGCCCCGGGGACATGGGGGCAGGAAGGACCAGGACCTGCAGAGGGAGAGCGAGGTGGCCCCAGCAGCCCTCGCTCCAGGCGGGGGGGTCGGGGGGGGAGGAGGGGGAGTCATGGTCAGGGTGCTGCCCGCACCTCTCCCGTCCCCTGACCCCTGACCTTGACCTCCGGGCGCTGCCTGGTCTCCCACCCCTGCTAACCAGAGACTGGTCGGGTCGGTCCGGGCGGCCCTGAGAAGAGATGGAAATGGGCGCCGCCGCCTTCCAGGCAGGGCCCTGTCCCGGCTCCAGGCCACGCCTGCCAGAGGAGATGCCAGCCCTGAGGGAGGCCAGGCCTCTCGCTGCCACACAGCGGGCCCCTCTGTGCCACGGGCCACCCCAGGGACCCCTCTGCACCCCACCCACCCCACTTCCTAGGCAGGGCCGAGGCGGGAGGCTCGGGAATGTTAGTGACGATAGGAACTGCGCGGCTGGCCCGTCCCCCCGGGGCCGGAGGTGGTGCATGCCATTCATTCCCGAGAAAACAGGCTGAGCCCCAGACCCAGAGCGGGGCCGTCAGCGTCCCCCCAGGCCCCGGGACAGAAACGGCGGTGGTCACCTTTGCGGAGGGCGTGAGCCGGGGCCGACCCTGAGCGCCACGCCGAGGACCGTGAGCCCGGCTTCTAAATAAGGTCGCGCCCGGCCGGCTCACCAGAAATGGCTTATTGATTTAAAGCGCGGGCGCCGGTCTGTGAGGGGTTTGTTCCCTCCGCCGGCGTCCGGAACGCGCTGGCAGGGCGGCGGGGTCTCCGCGGCCACCGCCACTCAGTAATAACCGCCGTCCGTCATCCGGCTCAGGCCCCGGCTCTCGTGGGCCCGGCGGAGGATGGATGCAGACACCTGCGGCCGGTGTGGGGCCCGGCCCGGGCCAGGCCGTGGGGGCGCATTTTTCACCCGTTAAACGTGGCAGACCGGCCCTGTGGCCCCGGGCTGACGCCAGCACCCCGAGCGGCCCATCGGTCGGCCGTGCTGTCCGAGGAGCGGCTGCGGGACCCACGTCACGAGCAGGAGCACGCGTGTCCCCGGGCGGGCGGTCCCGCTGGGCCGTGCTGTCTACGTTGGGGCTCTGTCTGTCTGTCTGTCTGTCCGCGGAGAGCAGACGGTGGCAGCCAGCCCCCCACCCGCACGGCCGTGTCCTGAGCCGCAGGGCGCAGAGCAGGTCCGTCCTGCGGGACCAGCTTTCCTGATGAAAGGGCTCGGGAGCCACGTGCCATCGCTGCCACGGGGGCCACCCAGGCCCGTCCTGCGAGGGACAGGCGGCCGCAGCGCGGCGCGGGGAGGCCACGGTGGGAGGGTCGGCTGGGGGAGGGCTCTGCCCGAGGACCTGGCTGTTCGTGGGGGGGAGGGGGATCCCCCGAATCAGCCGCCTCGTGCAGCCTACGTCCCGAGCAGCGTTCCCTCGTCACCGCTTCCGTGAGGTCCCGCTGGTCCTGGCGCGATGACGGGGTGCCCGCTGTCCCCGTCGGCGCGGGGGCCGTGGCGATGGACGCAGACGGGCTGCCACGGACCGTGGTCCTCACAGCTCTGGAGGCTCGACGTCCGGGATCGGCGTCGGAGCCCCGGCCCCCGGCAAGGACCCGCTTCCTGGTACAGCCGTCTGTCCGTCCCCCTCAGAGTCACTCGTCCCTCACGGGGCCCCACTGCCAATACCTCGGGGTGGAGTTTCAGCATGGGAATTTGGGGGGCAGGATCCAGCATGGGAATTTGGGGACAGGATCCAGCATGGGAATTTGGGGGACAGGATCCAGCATGGGAATTTGGGGGACAGGATCCAGCATGGGAATTTGGGGCACCATTCCGTCCACAGCACCACGATTGTAAATGTTCTGCTGGTAGAGGCCACGCTCTCCCGGGGGCCTGGTGGCTGAGTGGACCCCCGAGGTGCACCACACTCCGCCGTCTGTCTGTCCCAATGGGCACTCAGGTGCCTTCTGGACCCCGCGAATGGTCAGCGGCCCCTGCACCGGCTCCTCGCTGTCCGGTCTGCTCCCCGCCGGGCCTCCCAGCCTGCAGCTCCTGGGCCACGTGTCGTGCCACGTGTCCGTGTCCACGGTGCCCAGCGCAGCCCACGGAAGACGCTGGGACACGTTTCCTGCTCGGCCCAGTGGTGAACGCACGGCTTTGCTGCAAGCCCAGGGCGGGGAGAGCGTGGCCAGGCCGTGGGGCCGACCCCACTCAACGGCGTCGCCGCTGCCTTTGCGGCCACGTCCCCGCCTGCCCTGCTGCCCGGAGGGGCCCCCGGTCGGCTCTGGGACCCGGGAGGGCGGTGGCCATGAGCTCACACACACGGGCTCCGGGGCAGCCAGACCCGCTGCGACTCGCCCGCGTGCGCCGCCGCCTGCAGAGGCTCCGCTCGATGAGTGTGTGCAGCCGCAGCGCGGCCGGCGATTTGCCCGCTGCCGGCAAATTGGACATAAGCGCCCATCGTCATGCAGCCGCAGGGAGTGACCGGCAGTAATGGCCACAGTGGGATGTGGCGCCCGTGGCCCTGCATGCGAATGAGCCGACGCGCCCGGCCCAGTCCCCTGGGAGCGCCCGCCACCTTCCTCCGCTCGCTAGGCTGGCGCGGGGCTGGAGCAGAGCCGGTGCGGGGAGGGGGCGGGAATGCAGGCGGCCCCCGCCCTCTGACCCCCGCCCCCCGCCCACAGGGATGGAGAGACAGGGCCCCTGGAGCGCGGCCCCTTCGCTACAGCCTCTGCAGGGAACGCGTCCCTCTGGGAGCCGAGGTGGTGAGTGGCCTGTTGTCTCCGAGGGTCTGGGAGGCGCCTGACTTCAGGGCCAGGCCTGCAGGTCGAGGACACGCAGACCGAGCCCCTCGGAGGGACCAGGCTCCCCTCAGCCTCCACGGGGGCCGCCTCACCGCCGCCCGCCCCACCGCCGCCCGCACAGGAGTGCCAGGGCTGGGACCGCGCACAGCGGGGGGCGGGGGCCAGGAGACAGATGCCCGGGGGGCGGGGTCCTGACCCGGCCCCAGTGCCTTTGAGGAGCAGGAGCCCAGAAAGTGCTCGAGGAACGGCCAGCCGTGGGGACCGAAGCTCCCACCACCTTCACCCCAGACCCCTCAACAGACGACTGTGGACTCGAGCGCGAAGACACCCACATGTCAAACCCGAGCAGGACCTCAGGCGGGCAGGTCTCCCCGGGGCCGGAGAGGGCCCGGCGGCACCCCCTGACCCCCGTGCGGCCGGCCGCCCCCTCGTAGGCGCCCGGTGCTCTGGGCTGGCCGCTCAGAAGGAGGACCCCCCACCACCCCGTGCAGGGAACCCCCACCCGAGACTGACTGGCGTCTGAGCCACAGGAAGCGGGGTGCGTGCGGCGACTGCCGGGCAGCCCCCCAGGGCGGGCGGGCTCCATGTCCCGAGGCGCCATCTCACTGGGGGCCTGTGGTGGCAGCACCCACCGAGGACCCGCATCCCCGCCCTCCGCCCTCCGCCCTCCGCCCTCCGCCCTCCGCCCTCCGCCCTCCGCACTGCGCCTGGCTGTCCTGGGTCACAGCTCGGTCAGGCCCCGGCACACCTCGCCCCTGGGGATACCCACTACCCTTCCTCGAGCCGAAGGCGCTCCGCTCGGCCTGGGGGCGTCTCCCTGGGGTGCAGACGGCACCGGCAGGTTCAAACAGCTTAGCGTGGCTGCACCTGTGTCGGCCGCGGCTTCTCAGCATCCATTCCGTGTCACTACCTCTCCCTGTGGTGGGGGAGCGAGACCCAGTGATCACAGAGCCGCTGGGAGCCGGGGACCAGGGCTGCTCTGCAGGAGGCACCCCCCCCCCCGAGTTCCCCCGACCTGCACGGAGCTGGGCTGGGGAGCAGGTCCCCCAGGGCCCCGACCCCAGGCCCCTCCAAGTCCCCCCGCACCCTCCACCCCGTGCCACTCAGAGTTGTCACCGGCCACGGGTGGGGCCAGAGGTCACCTTTCCTGACCCCCAGTCACCTGTCCCACCTCGGGAGCTGACTTCACAGCCGGGGTCCCGCTCCCCTGTGGACCCTCCCGGCTCCCTCGCTGCGGACGGGCGGGATAAAGGCCCCTAAAAAGCCACCCCTTCTCGTCCGTCTCAGGGAGGGGGCGCCCACTCCCGGGCACCTCGGCTTCCTTCTCCGCCTCCCGCGAGGAAATGAGGGTGCCCTTCCCAGGATGCACCTGCACACCCACCACGGGAGATGGAAGGCCAAGCCGGAGGGTGAGCCGGAGGCCGGAGGGGGCGGCGCCGGGCCGGCGGGAGGAATGACCAGGGCCGGTGACGGGGAGCGGGAGCCCGGGGAGCCCCCACACGTACAGCTGCCCAGACCACGGAGCCCCCAGACCCCCGGCTGCTGGCCTCCGTCCCCCTCTCTCCGTCCCCCACAGGTGCCCACAGGCCACACCCAGGGTGCCAGGCTCGGGGCCGTGCCCGGAGGCAGCGATCAGAGAGACGGCTGCCCAGAGCCGGGGGCTGGGCGCCCTCGATGGGGTCTCCTCCGCCGGGGGCCCCTCGACCTCCCACCGCCACCTCTGCTGCCTCGGAACCCTGTGGCCACGCCACGCGGCAGCCACGGCCCCACCCACGGCCCTGACCGGCGACCTCTCAGACACAGAGCGGCTGCCGTGGAGGCTCGCAGGGACCCCAGTGGGTGTGGTGTCTGCCCACAGTCTCTGCAGAGACGACCCCCAAATTCCCCTTTGGGGACCGAGGCGCCCACGTATTTGTGAAAACGACCATACGCAGGGGGTTCTGGGTGGGAGGGGGCTCAGCACTCGGTAATTCTTAAATTACAGCCCAAACGCCTGGGAAGTTCTGAAATAATAATAATGTGCTGCTCTAATCTGCTAAAACAATGGCGTTTAATATGCATTTGTTACTGGCAATAAATGGCCACAATAATTGATGATTAAGCTGCCGTGACCTTCACTGAACCTCGCGACTCTCATTTGCATTCTCATTAAAACGACAGTTTCTGTCTCATTCTCTGAAATCCGCAGCACCCTCCCTCCCAGAGTGTCCAAAGCCCCCGGAACAGACCAGCCCGTGTGGCGGCAAATGGAATGTGTGAGGAACAGGTTTCTGCTTCAGGAAGGTGCCGGGTGAAAAGTTTTAATATGCACTGTATTAATCATCATTCATTTTGATTAAAAAAAAAAAAACGAGAAGTAAATGGAAAGCTTCATTGTCAATGTTGGATTATGATAATTTCTCTCCCATCCTAATTTTTATTAATGAAAAAAAATGATGAACTAAACCAGCTGTCAGACTCCAGTACCTTCCCAGCCTCGGCCCACGCTCCCCACCCGCTGCCTTGCGGGGAGCTGGGCAGAGTGCCTGAGGGGTGCCTCCTCCCTCCCCCAGCCCCCCCTCACCCACCCAGGCCCCCAGCACCCCCTCACCCACCCAGGCCCCCAGCACCCCCTCACCCACCCAGGCCCCAGCACCCCCTCACCCACCCAGGCCCCAGCACCCTCTCCCCTGCCAGGCCCCCAGCACCCTCTCCCCTGCCAGGCCCCCAGCACCCCCTCGCTCACCCAGGCCCCCAGCACCCCCTCGCCCACCCAGGCCCCAGCACCCCCTTGCCCAGGCGGCGGGGGAGGGGGGAGCACAGCCGAGGACGAGGACGGGGACGAGGACGAAGATGGCGCTGGGAGAGGCACCAGATGAAAGGCCTTGCGCCTGCTTCCTGCTTCCCTCTCGGGGGATCTCGCGTGTCCGGTGCCCACATGGGAGGACAGTGGCCTGGATGGGCGCGCTGCCCCACGCGGCGGGAGGACGCTGAGAGCAGGCAGGTAGCCTGTGCTCACCTGTGGGCACCAGCACCTGCCGATGCCAAGGTCTCGGCCAGGTTCCAGGGCTGCAAGACGCCCCCAAGCACGGGGAGGTCTGAACAGAGGGGCCTCGGGCAGACGGGCCCCAAGGGAAGTCAGGCAGATGGGCCAGGAGAGCATCGCCGTGGGGATGGACCTGGACTGGGTGGGCATGAACCGTGAGCTCAGGAACGCTGGGGAACCTTCCGGAAAGCTGTGCCCTCCCGGCCCCCTGGAAAGGAGCAGGGCCCCAGGCGAGGAAGACCCGGGCCATGAGGTGGGTGAGCACGTTACGGATGGCAAGGGTGGCACCCATGGCTGCCGCATTGGCCAAGGGCTCCTCTCGTGTGTGGACAGGTCTCTCTCCCGTCTACCCACAGGAAACCACTGGACCCGTGTCACATCCCAGCACAAGGCTGGCTGCTGTGGCTTTCAGGGGATGTAAATGAATGAATGGATGGATGGATGAATGAGTAAATGAATGGGTGATGGATGGGTGGATGGATGGATGGATGGGTGGGTGGGTGAATGGGTGGATGGACAGATGAATAGGTAAACAGATGGATGGATGAATAGATAGGTGGATGGATGGATGAATGAGTAAATGAATGGGTGATGGATGGGTGGATGGATGGATGGATGGATGGGTGGGGGATGGATGGATGGGTGGATGAATGGATGGGTGGTGGATGGATGGATGAATGAATGGGTGTATGGATGGATGGGTGGGTGGATGAATAGATAAGTGGATGGATGAATGGATGGATGGATGGATGGATGGATGGATGGATGGATTGATGAATAGATGGGTGGATGGATGAATAGATGGGTGGGTGGTTGGATGGATGGATGGTGGATGGATGGATGGATGGATGGGTGGATGGGTGGATGAATAGATGGGTGGATGGATGAATGGATGGGTGGGTGGATGGATGAATGGGTGGATGGATGGATGGTGGATGTATGGATGGATGGATGGGTGGATGGGAGGATGGATGGGTGGATGGATGGATGGTGGATGGATGGATGGTGGATGGATGGATGGATGGATGGATGGATGAATGGATGGGTGATGGATGGATAGATGGTGGATGGATGGATGGATGAATGGATGGATGGATGGATGGATGGATAGATGGATGGATGGATGGATGGTGTATGGGTGGATGGATGAATAGATGGATGGATGAATGGATGGATGGATGGGTGGACGGGTGGGTGGATGGACCAGGAGCAGCATCTGGTGTGATCCGGCTGCTCCCTCTCATCAACAGGAGCCTGGCCTGGCACCCCCCACACATGATAAATATTTATGTAAGGTTTTCCCAGTTGTCAGGGTGATAAACGGACCCTTGACAAAATCAATGGATCAAGTGAGCCGAGTTAATCTACAGGAGACCCTCCGGAGGGCATGTCCCACTTTGCCTGCCACTCAGAGCTCGGCGAGGGGTCGAAGGTCAGTCCCCAGTTACACTCAGAGCCGGGCACCCCGGGCTCCGGGCCGCTGGGCCCGAGAAGGGAGTTCCCATCACAGGGCCAACGTGGGCGGAGGGACAGGCGTCCCTGGGATGGAGACCCGGCCGCAGAGGGAGGCCGTGGACAGGCACCGACACCCCTCCCGTGGGTCAGCCCAGCCTCGTCCCACATCCCTCGTCCCACCGCTGCCTGAGAAGGGGCTCCCCGCAAGGCCAGGGGGCAGGACAGAGCCAGGGAAGGGGGGACGTCCCCAAGTGGCCCCGCTGCGCCCGGCCTCCTGCTCTGAATCTCAGCGGCCACTGTCCACCTTGGCTCCCGCCACTGGCCCTCAGGCCCCTAATTCGATGTTGCAAGTCTGCCACCAGCAGCTTCCCATGGGCAGCTGGCAGAGGGGTCGCTGTGGCCAGGGGAGTGGGCAGGGGTGACCTCGCTCTGGACGAGGTTTTGGGGAAGGCAGAGGGGCCCGGTCACGGCCTGTCTCCCTCCCTGAGGCCCTCCTTCCCGGAAGCTGCGAATGTGAGAGACGCAGAGACAGTGCCCAGGCCTGGAGGACACCACACAGACGACACGGCTCTGAGGGAACACCGTGACAGGCCAAGGGCTACGGTAGAGCTGAACTTTACGTCCAACACCCAGGACCCTGGACTGGACTCCTGACGGGCAGGTCCCTCCGCGCCCTGCCACCTCCCACCTGGGTGGGGCTCTGCGCTGGCTGCTGGGGAAGCCCTGCAGGTGCCCCGTCCCGGCAGGTGGATGAGAGCGGGTGCCCCGTCCCGGCAGGGGAAGGGAGACGGGTGTCCTGTCCCGGCAGGTGGATGACAGCGGGTGCCCCGTCCCGGCAGGGGAAGGGAGACGGGTGTCCATGGGTGGGCGGGGCTCTGAGGCCTGAGGACCTCTGTGTCCGCATCCCAGGCTCCATCGCTGCTCCTGAGACGCCTGGGGAGAGACCCAGCCCTGGGCCCCGGACGCGGAGGGCTCTGAGCCACGCTGCTCAGGGCTCAGGCACCGGTGGGCCGAGGGACTGCGCAGCGGGAGTGGTTTTGAGCCGAGGCCCCGTCGGGGTGGAACTTCCCCAGACGTGCCGCCGGCTGCCTTCCGGGCCTTCAGCCAAGCCGGCCGTCTCTCCTGCATTCCGTTCCCACACCCGAGCCCACACGTGGGAATCCAGAATTCCAGGCTCCCGGCAGGATGCCCGGGGACAAGCGGGGTTCCCGGCGGCCCCGCCCCCTGGGCCGCGCCCTCTGCTCCCATCGGGGAGCTGACCTTCGGGGAGGCCTACTGGGCGCAGACCTCCCTCCTTCCTTTTAGGGGCTTCTTTCCGCCGGGTCCTCGAGGCCCCGTCCCCTCTGGGGTTCAGACGTGGGGCCACGTGGGGAAGCACTACTTCGACGTCAGGATCGCTCCCGTCACTCACTCACTAGGGCGGGTCCTGTGGGGCCGGGGACGCCGCGTGGCAGCCAGCACTGCAGCCTGCCCTCACCTGCCCAGGTCTCCGGCCCCACCAGGGCGCCGTGCCGAGCTCGGGGCGGCCCTGGAGCGGGTCAGGGGGCCCGACGCTGGCGCATCCTCAGAGCCTGGGAGACAGGCAGGGCCCCGCGTGGGGCGGGGACGGGCGGGCAGGCGGCATAGAGGAGCCGCTACCCCCACAGGGAGGGTGCCCGGTGGGCACCCAGGGGGGCGGGGCCCGCGCCCGTCTCCTGACCCGCTGGCCCCTGGCTCAGGGCGTTGAATGCTCCGTCACTCAGGTCCTCGGGAGAAGGGGCTCTCGGCCGTCCCTCGCGGTGTCACGGGGACCAGCGCCCGGAGCGGGGAGCTGTCGGCGCCAGCGGGTGTGGAGGGCGCATGCGCTCCCTCCCGCCCCAGCGTGGCGCTGCCCGTCCACGCCGTGTCCAGTCCTTACCCCGCGGCGCACGCAGGGCTGCCGCTCCGCCCACTGTCAGCCCCACGGGGTGAGGGCCAGGGATGGAGCCCAACCCAGTGTCCCAGGCCTCGCTGCCCGGCCCGGCCCGCCTGGCACCCGCCTGGCACCCGCCTGCACAGGGGTCTCTGGGAGGGCGGCCTCCTGCCGACGGGCGCGGGGGCGAGGGAGGAGCCTGCTCGCCCCCCCTCCCCCCCCCCGTGGTCCTCCGAGGCGGGCAGCCGGGACTGGCACTCGGGGAAGGGACAGCAGGTGGCATCTCCCGTTGCCTCGGGAACCCCCCTGCCACCCTCCCCCCCTCGCTACGTTTTACTTACGGAAGGGACACCCCACCAGGGCCCCCACCGCCGCCCCTCGCCCGGCATCAGGTTCTAGAACACCCCAGGCAAGCCGCCCTCACCCCCACCCCGCAGGCACGTCTCAGAGGCAACGTGAGGGCGACTCCGTGGGAGGGCTGCCCCGGGGGACCCCGAGCCCGGGGAGCTCCCCCAATGGGCCCAAACCCTAACCGTGGGGCAGCTCAGGGGTCCCCTGGCCCAGCGCCTGGCGGGCCGGGAACCGCACGCGCCCGTTGGAAGCGCGATACCATCAGGGCTCCGATCGCTTCTATTTCTGTGTCTGCGTCTCCGTTCTGGCCGCGCTCTCCCGGGAGCTGGGAACACGTTTTTCTCTCCGGTTTAATGTTCTTTTATTTATCAAACCAGCGCCTCGCGTGGCGGACGGAAACAGACTTGGCCGGAGTCGGCGACGACAAACTCCTTCCAAACACGACAAGGACCCGTTGGCTCCTGCAGCCTCGGCGACGGCGACGGCAACGGCAACGGCGAGGGAGCCCACGGGGTGGGAGCCACAGCCGGGAGGATCGCGGCCGCCTCCCCATCCGGCCCGGCTTCCCGGGAGGCCCGGGGCCGGGCGCTGGGACCGCCGACCCACACCGGCACCGCCGCCTGGGCCTTTCGGAACCGCAGAGAAGCGTTTGGTTGCTGGAGGCGCCTGCCGCACGCCAGGCGCCGAGCGATGCCCGCCTGGTCCCGTCCCCCCATCGGTCCTGGGCGTCTGAGGCTCGGACGCCTGGGGAGCGGGGCCCCCTCGGCTTCCCCCGTCCCAGCTCCCGCCCCTCACTTCCTGGCCACACACATCATTTCGCACCTACTGTGCGCTGGGCTGTCTGTGGGCGTTGGGGACACCGACACCGGGTTGCTGCCCTCTTGGGGGCCACATGTGGTCACGGAGCCAAGTCACATGTTATCACACATGACGGTGAGGGAGCCATGGGGGGCCGCGAGGCAGGAGCTCCCAGGAAGCTCGGGCAAGAAGGACGGTGGCATCAGGAAAAGATTAAGCCCTGGCTGGTGTGGCTCAGTGGATAGAGCGTCGGCTTGGGGACTGAAGGGTCCCGGGTTCGATTCCGGTCCAGGGCACATGCCCGGGTTGTGGGCTTGGTCCACAGTGGGGGTGGAGCAGGAGGCAGCTAATCCATGATCCTCTCTCATCATGGATGTTTCTGTCTCTCCCTCTCCCTTCCTCTCTGAAATCAATAAAAATATATTAAAAAATTAATAAATAAATAAATAAAATTGACAATGGTAGGAAAAAAGAGACTTTCTCTTTAAAAAGAGAATATGAAACAAGAGGCACTGGGCAGCGTGGTGGCCGTGGCCGTGGCCGTGGCCAAGTCGATGGGCTTCGGGGCGGACGGAAAGGCCGAGGGATGGAGAGCGAGGACGGCACGTCCTAAGGACTCACGGGAACCTAACTCGGGAGCGCGCTGGAGGCGGCCAGGTCCGCACTTCTAGGGTTCACGTCCCGGCCACGTCCTGGCCCGTGGGACTGGCCACCGCGCCCCTCCCCCTCCTGGAGGAGGCCACTCCGAGGCCAGAGCTGTGGATTGGCGAGAAGGACCCTGGGCCTCGCCCTCTCGCCTGACCCTTAGGGGACGGGAGGGACGGTGGGGGTTCAGGACGTCGGCTCCCGCAAGCGCCCCGGGCTCGCCGCCCAGATTCCAACAGACGCCCCCCACCCCACCATATGCCTGTGTCTGGCCTCGCCCCGGATTGCCATGAACACGGGACATGTAACACGTACAGCACATGGAGATGGCGTGGGCAGCCAGGCAGCAATGTGGCCCCTGCTTGTGCTGAGGGGCAGGATGCCAGGAAGGGGGGGCCCAGCTGGGGGCGGAGACCACGGGGCCTCCTGGCGACGGGAAAAGGGGAGGCCTCCCCGAAGGACGGACGGACGGGCGGACGCGGCACATCCTCGGAGCCGCTGCCCGCGCTCTCCGTGAGTAACGGTGGGAAACGGCAGCCACCTCCTCACAGCCGGTGCCTGACCCGCCGCCCGGGGTGGCCGGAGGCGCTAATGGCGTTCACACAGCTGTCCCCGCCTGGCGCCCGCCCGCCGCTGCCCGTTTGAATAAACCCCCAAATCAGCGCACGCAGGTCTGCACGCGTCACCGAAGTCGGGGGCACCTCCCCGGCCGTCGGACGGAGGCGCCAAGCCCAGGCGGGTGCTGGCGTGGAGGCGGCGGCGGCGGGAACTGTGTCCGAAACCCTGTGCCCGCTGCCCGTGCCCATCGGCCCCCATTAAATGGGCGAACAGTGACCAGGGGGGGCGCCTCCAGGTCACAGCCACGAGGGGCCCGGACCCACCTGCCGGGGGCTCCATCCCGTCTCCCGGGTGAAGTGGGGTGGCCATCGGCTCAGCTGGGAGTTCTGGGAAAGTCGCGGGGGGTGGGGGTGCCGGGCCCTGTGCCCACACCCAGGGGCTGGGCTGTGGGAAGGACTGGAGTTGGGCCTGGGACACGTGGGGCGTGACCGCTCGCCCGGCCGCCTCCTGGCCTGGCGTCCTGGGACGCGCCCCAGCCCGGCCCCGTGCCCAGAGCGGGCCCCTCGGGGTTCCAGCGAGGACAGGCTGGTGTCCCCACGGGGCTCACGGCCCAGGCACCGTGGGGCCCGCGTCCCGTAAACAGCGGCCTCTAATCCTGACGACGGGCGCGGCCGCCGGGCCCACAGCCCCGCAGAGCGAACACCCGCGCCCGGCTCCCTCTAAAGCCTGGGGGTGCGGCCGCGGCCACGTCTCCGGCCGCCGGTGACTGGAGCCTGCACAGCCGCGCTGAGAAGAGGGAGTAATTGGCGGATTATGGGATTATTCCGGCGCCGCCACTTGAGAAGGAAGGGGAGGCGGGAGTCAGGGCGCCGGGCAGGAGCAGGACACAGGGGCCCGGCAGCGCCGGGCGGGCGGCCACGCACACCTGCCCCCGGCGTCCGGCTCCGGGTGGAACTGGTCGGTTTGGCCAGAGCTGGAGGGGTCCCTGGGGGTCAAAGGCACAAAGGCCTCATTTGACGTGGGGGACCCGGGACGGAGAGCCAGCACCCTGGTCACCTCGCCATGAGGTGTGCGATCTCTCGGCTCCGGGGACCCCGGGAGAGCGGCCTCTGGAGGGTCGGCTGTTGGGGGGTCAGGCAACAGTCCCTCCCGGAGCCCCTCAGGTGTCCACAGGGCACAGGGGCGGCGTGGAGCGCGGAGCCCGCGGCCTGGCGCCCGGAGCGGTGCATGGCTCTCCCCCCCCCCCATGGCCGCCTGCGTGCCCGCAGCTCCCCAAGGGCTCTGCCCGCTCAAAACAAACAGCCCAGGAGCCGGAGAGACGCTGCCTGACACAGGGCACTGACCTAAACGAAACTTGTCTGCAGGAAAAATCGACACGGTAATTCCCTGTTTCTCACCGGGGCCAACGGGGAAATCAGAGCAGTTCCTGCCGGGGAACCAGCAGCTGCCGGTCGGGCAGCCACCCGCCCACGCGCAGACCCCGCACGGGAGCCGTCCGATCACGGCGCCGTCTCTGCCTCTGATTATCGGGCAGATAAACCGACGCGGGGGCTCGCGGGGCCTCCGGACCCTCCCCGGGGCCTGGCCGCGCGGCGTGACCTCATGTCCACTCGCGGCCTCCTCCGTGGGTGGAAATGTCCTTGTCTGCCAGGAGAGCGGGGTCTGAGAGGGCAGTGACTCGGCCGCTCCCCGGGGGTTCTCTGCAGGAGGCGGCCGCCGGCGGCCAGAGCGGGAGACGCTGCTTCTCGCCGGAGGTCCCCAGGCCCCTGTGCTGCTGGGGCTCACGGACAAGTGACCCCGAAGACGGATGTATTCACGCCTGACCTCGTGACCTCTGCTACTTCATAAAGTGCACGTCCCAGAGCCCAGGAGGAGGCGGGAAACAGGCAGCAATCGCTCCCTCATGGACCCCAGGGCCGGGCCCCCCCACCGACCCCGGGGGCGGGCCCCTCCGTAGACCCCGGGGTCCAAGCTCCGCGCCTCCAGGTGTGTGGAAGCTCCAGTCAGGCTGGACGCTGCCGCCCACCCCCAGGTCTGTGGGGGCTCCCCTGTCGGCCCCGCCCTGTGCCCCTCACGGCCCCTCCAGAGGCACTGCCCGCTCCGGCCACACGTTCCCGTCGCATTTGTGGACACGGCTCCTCTGCCCCGAGAGGCCGCGGGAATCGGGGAAACGAAGGGGCGGGACGAAGCCCTCCTGGGGTGGCACGGCGAGGCTCATTCCGCCGGCGCCCGAGGGGCTTCCCTGGACAAGGGGCGGCCTCGTCTCCGCGGCGGGGCTCCCGGCCTGGCCGCCCCCTTGAGGACCACCTCGCATCCGTTCATCCGTTCATCCATCCATTCTTTCTTTCCTTCCTTCCTCCTTTCCTTCACTATTTCATTCATTCATCCTTTCTTTCCTCCTTTCATTCATTCATTCCTTCGTTCATTCAACCTTCTGTTCATTCATTCCTTCGTTCATTTGTTCCTTCACCCGCCGGTGCAGACCCTGCCTTTGCTCATCGGTCTTGGACGCTACGTGGCCCCCTTTCCTAAGTGTCGGGGGGCAGGGCGGCTTCTCCGCGGCCACAGAGCCCCCACCTCCTGCCCCGAGTCCCATCCGGCTGGACCGGCCGGAGCCGGGGAGCAGGTGGGAGGGCGGGCCGCCTGGGGAGGGTCCCTGGGCCTGGGCAGCCACTTGGTCCCATTTCACGTCTGGTTTCCCCAAACGCGCACATCTGACATTCACAAACAAGGCAGCACGCCGGGACGGGCCTTCACGAGGAGAGACGGAATGTGCAAAGGCAAAGAAATCGCTTTACAGAAATCCCGAGGACACGTGGCGCTCCCTCCGCCCCGGCTGGCGGCTGACGTCATCGCTCATGTTCCTCACGACACGCGCAGGAAACAAAGCAAAGCGAGGTCGCCGTCAGCCCGGCGTCGGCCACCACGCGTTCTGACAGCGCGTTTCTAGCTGATTGGCCGGTCCGTGCGAGGGCCACCTCGCCACCCTTCTGAGTCTATTCAGAGCGCCGACCCGAGGCGCGACCACCGCATTCTTCCCCCGACAAGGCCGCGTGGTGAACACGCGGACGCGCCCACGGGACGTGGTCTCCGCCGCGGCACCAGGGAGGGACGACGAGAGCTGGTGAGAGCCGCCCCGGGAGCTCCGGACACGGCGGGCGCACCGAGTTAACGGGACACAGCGGCTCCGACGCCCATCCTGTCCCTCCAGGACCAGGGCCCCGGGGACGAGGGACTCGGGGGCTCCTGGGCCTCGGACGACCACGGGGCACCTGCCCCACTGCCCGTCGAGAAGGGTTTGGAGTCGGCCGTCCACGGGCAGGGAGGGCCCCCGACAGGGCTCCCCTCGCTCCTGGCAAAGGGGGTGGGGCGTGCCGACCCGCACAGCACAGCACAGCCATGTCCCGTCCCCGGGCACCGGGGTGGGGGCCTCAGGTGTGCGCGGCGCCCCGTCCGCACTGAGAGGCCCTGGCGCGGAGCCTCGCGCCCTCCGGACTGGGAGCGGCACAGGAAACGCTGGGCTGAGGCCCGAAGCCCAAGGTCACGGTGTCGCTGGGCTGGGCCCCTGCGGCGGCGGCTGGGGATCCGGGCGTCCCGGGCCCTGGGGACGGCGGCCTCCGACCCGCTCTGTCCTCGAGGGGCCCTTCCAGTGGGGTGTCTGAGGAACCCCCCCCCCCTGTTTTTAATGTTTTTTATTGATTTCAGAGAGGAAGGGAGAGGGAGATGGAAACATCCATGATGAGAGAGAATCACGGACCAGCTGCCTCCTGCACGCCCCTCCCTGGGGATCGAGCCCGCAACCCTGGGCCTGTGCCCTGACAGGGAACTGAACCCTGACCTCCTGGGTCACAGGTCGACGCTCACCCACGGAGCCGCGGGCCGGGCTGGGAGCCCCGTCCTTGTGAGGACCCAGTCCCTGCAGCAGAGCCCGCCCTGCCCCAGGCCCTCATCCTCCCCAACCAGCCGCGCCGACTCAGACCCCATTTCCCAACACGGCCCCGCCCGAGGTCCCGGGTGGACGTGGACCCCCAGGGGACACTACTCAACCCAGCGACGCGGCGTGGCCAGCACCCGTGTCCGACCGGCACAGAGAGGCTGAGTGAGTGGTCCGAGCTGGCACAGCTCCGGTCCCTTCGCCTTCGGAAAGGTCCACGGAGATTTGGCTTCAGGTCACCCTGTGGGAGGCGGGCGACGCGGCTCCGGAGGTGCCCTCGCTGCAGTCACGCCGAGTCCGCGCCACGCTGCCCCCGGGACCCGTGTCCAACCCCCTGCCCCCGGGACCCGTGTCCAGCCCGCCTGCCCCCGGGACCCGTGTCCAGCCCCCTGCCCCCGGGACCCGTGTCCAGCCCGCCTGCCCCCGGGACCCGTGTCCAACTCACCTGCCCCCGGGACCCGTGTCCAGCCCCCTGCCCCTGGGACGCCGGTCCCCAGCCCAGCAGCCCTTCCGCCCGGGCCTTTGTCCCAGACGCTCCGAGCTGGCCGGCACCACGCAGCCCCGCCCCCACGCGAGGGCATGGGCAGTGGATCAGGGCATGGGGAGCCGAGTTATTAAAAGTGAAAAACCTTCCAGGAGCAGGCGAGGGATTCTCGGAGCCCGTGTCTCCTACAAATGCGTAATGAAATTTAAATTGAATCTGGTTTAAAATCATTTACCTTCTGACACGGTGTATCAGTACACCGAGCGTCCGTGGGAAGGCAAATAACCTCTCAAGCAGAATGAAGAATTACTCTGTCTCTTCTGATTTCACGTGAATTTCCAAATTTAAAGGACCCTCGAGCTCTCTGCCTGGGGTCAGCCCCTAAGAGCCTGTTGACTGCACGGGGTCCGGGCTGCCTGGGGGTCGTCCCCCTGAACCGCGCACTCGGCCTCCCCTCGGCACCGGGTGCTGGGGACCGGGTGCTGGGGGACCGGGTGCTGGGGGACCGGGTGCTGGGGATCGGGTGCTGGGGACCGGGTGCTGGGGACCGGGTGCTGGGGGACCGGGTGCTGGGGACCGGGTGCTGGGGACCGGGTGCTGGGGAGGTACGGGGGACCGGCCTCCGTCACCATGTCCCCTGGGGAGAAGCGCGGGGCTTTCGCTGTCCTGGGCCCGCCTCCTGGGGTGCAGATGTGGCCTCCACGCCCTGATGTGGCCTCCAGGGCAGCAGGTGAGGGCCACCTCCCATCTCAGAGAGCCCGCCCGCACCGCATGGGGGGCGGGGGGGGACACTGGGCGGAACCCCATAGCTTTCCGGGGCCGTGGGGGTCCTATGTTCTCATCTTAAACAGTCGCCCCAGCTTCCGCTTTCCGAGCTCCCGGGCAGGCTAACGTTGGACGCCTGTCGGCAGGAGGGGTGCCCGGGCCATCTGCCCACACCCGGAGTCGCTGCCGGACACAGTCCCGGGAGGTCGCCGTGGCGACGCGGACAATGGTGACAGGGGCCGGGCAGCCCCAGGTGGGCGGTGCCCTGACCACGTCCCTCACCTGCATGGACCACTGAGGCCACCGAGGAGCCCCGGGTGAGGGGCCCTCGGCTCCGCCCCCCACCAAGGCCCGGAGGCTGCGACTCGTCCGAGTCGTGGTGCCCGCCTGTGGCAGCGAGCAGGGGCCCCGCCGCGGCACGTCTGTACGACGCACTCAGACCCGTGGCCCTGCGGCCGCTGGCGGGGCCCGGAGGGGGAGCGCTCGTGAGAAGCAGATGCCGCACCCGCCACGTGGACACCATCGGCGAGGGGCAAGCCGGGGGCGGGGCAGCCGGCCTCCCTGCTGGGCACAGGCCTGCGGCTCCTCACGGTCACGGGCAGAGGGGCGGGCACGCGCTCACCGCCGCTGAGGGAGAAGCCTGGATTCTGTCCAGCCTTGCAGGGGACCGAGGGGGGTCCCCATGCCACGAGCGCCCTCAGCTGTGCAGAGGGGACACGGGGGGGCACCCCGCTGGGCCGGGGGTCGTGGGTTCGGGTGCCATTTCCGACAACCCCAGGAGGCGCAGTGCCTGTGCCGCTGTGGGGCCTGGACAGCGACTCGCACTGAGACCCTCGACGCATCGTCCGCCTCGGGCCCTCCCCCAGCAGACCAGCGGCTCCCTGCCCGTTTCACAGCTCAGAGGACCGAGCCCCCGGAGGCGGCCCGCCTGGGCCTCCCAGATCCGCGTCCACGGGGCCCAGGTCCTGTGCCCGTTCCCAGGGCCCGCCCGGCGCCGGCTCTGAGGGACGGAGGCGGCAGCGAGCTGACGGAGGCTGGAGGCCCCGGGAGGGCTCTGCGGGCTGGGAGGGCTCCCTGGAGCCCAATTCCGCTGCTGGCCGTGGCCGCCGTCCAGAGGAGCCGTGGGCCTGGCCCTCCGAGGCCTGCTGCTATTTCTTAATCAGCCGAGTGGACAAAGGGGCTTTTCATGAGCGCTGCCCGCTGAGCCGTCACATGGGAGCGTCACCGGGCCGGAGACAGAGTGGGCTTTGCCAGGCCTTCGCCCGCGGTGCCTGCCCAGAGGACGGGCGGGGAAGGAAGACGGAGAGGGACGCAGGGAGGGAGGTGCCCGGGCCCAGGCTGCTGCCAGGGGCCTGGGACCCGGCTGTCCAGGGGGCAGCAGGAGGGGCCACGTCCACGGGACTCAGGGCGAGGCCTCGGGGCCCAGCATCCCTGGGCAGAAGCCCCGATGTCCGTGCTGCCCGGCAGCCAGGGCGTCACGCAGCCGCAGCGCCAGCCGGGCCATCGGAGCGGAGCCTGCACCCGCCGTCCACCCCATCGGAGCCCCGGCCGGAGGCGGGCACTGAGCTGGCACCCCAGCGGGAGGCAGGGGCAGGGCGGTGAGGGCGCGGGGGTGCGGGTGGGTGTGAGTCAAGGGGTGATGCTCCTCCCTCGGACCCAGGGTCTCCCCGAAGGCCAGGCACCGGCAGCCCTGGGCACGGGGCAGCGGGGCAGCCGGGGGCAGGGCCACCGTCTTCGTTTGCGTGCTCGGGAGAAGGAGGAGCGCACGTCTGCGAACTGGACATGTACACGCCGGGGTGTCCACACGCCTGGACATGCACACGCCGGGGTGTCCACACGCCTGGACGTGCACACGCCGGGGTGTCCACACGCCTGGATGTGCACACACTGGGGTGTCCACACGCCTGGACATGCACACGCCGGGGTGTCCACACGCCTGGATGTCAACATGCCGGTCTCTCTGCCTTCATTCAGAAAGGCTGTGAGGCCGGGGGTCCCAGAGGGGGTGCCGGGGGTCCCAGAGG
Organism: Eptesicus fuscus; assembly: GCF_027574615.1. Taxonomy (NCBI): domain Eukaryota; kingdom Metazoa; phylum Chordata; class Mammalia; order Chiroptera; family Vespertilionidae; genus Eptesicus; species Eptesicus fuscus. The sequence goes on along the minus strand of NC_072479.1, from coordinate 107,308,477 downwards.
GGGTGCCGGGGTCCCAGGGGCAGGACTGCTCACCGGGTCTGGGCTTCCTGTGGGGTGAGGAACACGAGACCCTGACAGGGACCATGGTCATGTGACACCGAGCGTGTGAAACGCAGAGGAAATGCACATTTCACAGAGGCCGACTTCCTTATGTGACTCGCACCTCCACTCACACATCCCGCGAAGCCGCGAGGAGAGCCAGACCGGAGAGCAGACGGCGTTCCCGCCCAGACCCCGGGCACGCCCTCCCCGCACAGGCGCCAGGGAGAGGCCCTGACCGCGCCGGGTCCTGGCAGGGAGAGGCCCTGACCGTGCCGGGTCCTGGCAGGGAGAGGCCCTGACCGTGCCGGGTCCTGGCAGGGAGAGGCCCTGACCGTGCCGGGTCCTGGCAGGGAGAGGCCCTGACCGCGCCGGGTCCTGGCAGGGAGAGGCCCTGACCGCGCCGGGTCCTGGCAGGGAGAGGCCCTGACCGCGGCCCTGCGGCCGAGCTGGGCTGCCCCTCCTCCAGCGGCAGCGCCACCCACGCGTGATGACCGTGATGACCGTGATGACCGGATATCAGACGCACTGACATCCCGCCGCGCCGCGCCCAGGTCTCGGGACGGGAGACGGGAACAGCGAGAAGCGGGCGCGGTCCCGGGAAGGGCGTCGGGAAAAGCCGTTAATATGTAGTTAAAAAAGTCTTAATCTCCGCCAGCATATGCCGCTCCCCTCATTTTGATCAACTTAAATGTAAAGCGTCCCCACGCCTCCACGCGGGCGTTGCCGCCATCTGGTTAATGAGTCCTCGGGTAGCAGCCACCGCGCTAATGGGGACACGGCTGGGCCAATCGCAGGGCGGCTGCCGCGCGCGTCTTTCTCCAAGGTTGCCGCTCTCAGAGCCGCCCCGAGGTCGGGCTGGAGGTTGTGAGGGGCGGCAGGCATGCGGTGGGCACAGGGTGGGCAGGGGTGGCAGGGACCAGGTATGAGGCTAGAGCCGTGGTCGGCAAACTCATTCGTCCACAGAGACAAATACCAACAGTACAACGATGGAAATGTCTTTTGAAGCCAAATTTTTAAAACTTAAACTTCTTCTAACGCCACTTCTTCCAAACAGACTCGCCCAGGCCGTGGTATTTTGTGGAAGAGCCACACTCAAGGGGCCAAAGAGCCACACGTGGCTCGCGAGCCGCCGTTTGCCGACCACGGGGCTAGGGGCAGGTGGGCCGCCTGCAGGGTGGCCCTGGGCAGGGCGGGGTCTCGGTGCTCAGACCCCAGGAGGAGGGACAGCGTCCACACGGCTGAGGGAGGCCTCAGGGGCCCGCTGGGGGCTGGGAGGGAGCCCCCGTGGGGCCCGGACCCGCCTGCTGGACGATGTGCCTTCTCCCTTCAGACTCTGGCGCAGTGCCTGGCGGGGGGAGGGGGGGGGGGGCGGGGGGCGGGGCCGACCCTCTTCTAGCCTCTGCGGTTCCCCTGAAAGTGGGAAGGACAGTGCCCACCTGGCAGGTTTGGGGGGAGACTTGTCGAGGGGCCGGCACAGCCCTGTCCAGCCCCGTGGACAGGGAGTCACACGCCCAGTGGAGGTTCCCTTGTCGCCGTGGCTGCCAGGAGGCTCAACGGGACGGAGGTGCTGACCAGCCCCCGGCACACGCTCCTCCCTCCTCGCCCTCGGAGGGCGGCGCTGGGTCCTCCTGGTGTCACAGCGAGGCCGGGCCAGCAGGGGGCCCGCTCCAGGTCCCCGCTGGGGAGCCGTGGTGCGGGTCCAGCCCCTCCCCCTCTCCTGGCTCCCGCCTTTCCGTGGCCTCGGAATATGCAGCTCTCGGCTGAGAGACCCTCCCCGATGGACACGCGGTGTTTTCTGAGCAAAATGGAGCTGGGCCAGCACCTTCCGTGGGTCCAGCCAGAACCAGCCGGCAAGGCCTGACCACGGGCGCCCGGGGCCCTGAGGGAGCTCAGTCTCGGCTGCAGTGAATGACGAGGAAGTGGCTAAGGCCCCTCTACTGCCAGGCAAAACCCGACACAGCAGGCCTCAAAGTCAGGGTCACAAGGGGGGCACCCTAAGTCAGCCAAACCAGCATCAGGCCTCATTCGCACTCAAGTGTGAATGGCTGACGATGGCAGTTAATCTGGATTCACGCTTTCCAAGTCTGCTCTTTGCAGGCCTCTGACCAAAACCAGCATCAGGCCTCATTCGCACTCAAGTGTGAATGGCTGATACAAGGAACAGGGCCTCTGGAGTTCCCTCCACCGCGGCTCCTGGCTCCTCGGAGTCCAGGGCTTGAGAACACCCTGCAGAATCCGTGAGGCTCCGGGAGGACAGAGCAGGACAAAGGCTCTGCCCCGGAGGCAGGACTCGGAGGTCCCCACCCCGGCCCGAGGCAGCGCTCCCCACCTGGGCCACGTGGGGTCACCCAAATGGACAGCACGCCACCGGTCCTCAAGGCGCCCTCCGCGGGGTGACCGAGACTTTCCCGGCAACGAGAGGGGAGCAGAGCCCCTCAGCCTGCAGACGGGAAGGGCTGCGGCGAGGCGAGGGGCCTCCATCGCAGCGCAGAGGAGCACCCGGCTCCCCGCAGCTCCCTGCCAGCCGCTGGGCCCCCCAAATGAGGCCGCGGTAAAGGAGCCAGCAGCCTGCAGGAAGCGCGGGGAAAGGCGGCCTGGCCTCCCGTTCCGCCCAGCCCGGCGTTCGCCCCAGTTACTCCGTGCGAGTCCCCCAGGTCCCCGGCGTGTGCGAGCTGCCCCGGAGACAATCAGTTCGAACGCGGCGGCCCGAGTGGCTTCCGAAGGCCAGCGGCTCAGGCCGCGGTGGGATGCGCTCCCGGCCGCCCCGCCCCCGGAGGAAGCCCAGGCTCGGGGCCACGCAGGCTCCCAGCTCGCCCCGCGTTTGACCAACAATCACACATCACGTCCTGAGAGACACACGTGTTTCTCCCGCAGCGTCCGCCGACCCAATCCCATCCGTTCACAGGACACGGGGCGCGCAGCTCCATGCCGGCGGCGCTGGGGGTCTACGAGGCCGGAGACGCCCCCGTCCTCCCGTTACCCCAGACTTTAACCGCGAGGGTGAGGTCCCAGGTGACTCCGTGGGCCAGGACCCTGCAGAGCCACCCGACAGCCTGACGCCCAAGACACAGAGACGGGGCCCGGGCCAGGTCAGGGCGCCTGCGTCTCTGCAGGACCCCACGCTGGAGCCATCCGTAACCTGGGGGCTGCACGGGGCCGGGTGCAGAGCCGAGGGAGGGGTGTGCCCCCCCCAGGGGCCCACACGGCGGAGGGAGCCCAACAGCGACCTGACAGCCGGGGTGGCAGGGACACTGGAGGGCAGGCGTCCAGCCCTCCCCCAGCTCGCACCGGGGCCCCAGGGCAGGGAAGGGGGACCTCTGGGCGCCCCACTCTGTCTGGCTCCTGTTGCCCAGCCTGGGTCACCCCTCGTGTGCACGCCCGTTAGGCTGCCCAGGTCGGGAGGGCAGGGCCTTCTAAGGGCAACCCCAGCTTAGCTGCACCTCCAAAGCCACGCCCCCTGCGGGTGCACCCCCTCCCCCAGACCCTGAGAGGACCTGCCTGCACCCCCTGCACCCCCACGCCTACGCCGCCTCTCCCTGCACCCCAGGCTCCCCTTACCTGGAGACTCGAGCCTGGCCCAGAGGGGCGCCCAGGCGGCCGGAGCCATCTTTACTCCAGCGCGGTCCGCGGGGCGCACCCAGCTGCGGGCCTCCGTGAAGGTGCGGCCCCGGCAGAGACCGGCGGGCGGGCCGCTCCCCGCTGGGCAGGAGCCTGCGCACGGGGCCAGGGAGCCCTGACACACCAGTGAGCGCTTCCCTCCGTCTTCACCAGGTGTGTGCAAACCTGATTGGTACTCTGGGACCCTGCACCTCTCTGGCCACGCCCTGATTACCTTGGCCCCGCCCCCAGCTCCTTGGCCCCTCCCCCAGTCACTGGGAGCCGGCCACACCCACTCAGAGCTTCAGCCCCGCCCCGTCCGTAGGCCCCGCCCCCGGCCTGCCCGCTCCTCTCAGCGCAGTGGGGAGGGTGCAGGATCCAGGAGGGTCTGTCAGCCAGTCAGTCCCAGGAGCAATAAGCCGGGCCCGGGAGCAATAAGCCAGGCCCGGGAGCAATAAGCCAGGCCCGGGAGCAATAAGCCAGGCCCGGGAGCAATAAGCCAGGCCCGGGAGCAATAAGCCAGGCCCGGGAGCAATAAGCCGGGCCCGGGAGCAATAAGCCAGGCCCGGGAGCAATAAGCCAGGCCCGGGAGCAATAAGCCAGGCCCGGGAGCAATAAGCCAGGCCCGGGAGCAATAAGCCAGGCCCGGGAGCAATAAGCCAGGCCCAGGAGCAATAAGCCAGGCCCGGGAGCAATAAGCCAGGCCCGGGAGCAATAAGCCAGGCCCGGGAGCAATAAGCCAGGCCCGGGAGCAATAAGCCAGGCCCGGGAGCAATAAGCCAGGCCCGGGAGCAATAAGCCAGGCCCGGGAGCAATAAGCCGGGCCCGGGAGCAATAAGCCAGGCCCGGGAGCAATAAGCCAGGCCTGGGAGCAATAAGCCAGGCCCGGGAGCAATAAGCCAGGCCCGGGAGCAATAAACCAGGCCCGGGAGCAATAAGCCAGGCCCGGGAGCAATAAGCCAGGCCCGGGAGCAATAAGCCAGGCCCGGGAGCAATAAGCCAGGCCCAGGAGCTCAGCGCCGAAAACGGCAGGAGGCGAGCCCCAGGGCAGCCAGATGCACACCGCAACCCCGGGCGGGAGGGGGGGGGGGAGGGGGGCGCCCAGGCAGAGTGTGCACGGGGTTTCCTGGAGGGGCCCTCACACGGGTCAGCCTGCCTCAGGCAGCAGGCGCCACAGTGATGGAGAGAGGCCGGTGTGCAGGGGACACCCACCCCCCCGAGCCGATGAGGGAGGCCCTGGCCAGGCCAGGACGGAGGATGGAGCCTCCCTGGGCAGGAAAGACCGGCTCCGGGACGCCCGGTGACATGAGTGAGGGAGATGGTGAGTGAGGGGGGAGGCTGTGCAGAGCTTCATTCTTGGGGCTGTGTGGGGGCTGGGGCCAGCGGGAGGCAGAGGGACCTCGGACGACAGACGTGTCCAGGAGAAGTGGGGCCCGGCAGGGAGAGAGAAGGCGCCGGAAAAGGAAGGGGCTCAGGGAGTCCTGGGCTGCACCCGCCACCCGGGAAGGCACCCGCCATTCAGCGCTGGGGCGGCTGTGACCCCCGAACAGGGTGCCGGGCCCGGCCGCACGTCCCCTCCGCACGGCCTTTGCTGACCACCCAGCCCCCCGAACGCCAGCCCGGGCTGCCTCCGGCCCTGCCTGCCGCTCCCGGAATAGGCCGGAGGCTGGGCCTCCGCCTCCCGCAGACGCCGCCAGCCCCGCCCCGCCCCTCCCGCCGCCTCCTCAGCTGGCCAGGGAGCCAGGTCCCCGCTGCTGGGGCCGCCAACCCCCCACGGCAGGCAGACCCACAGGGGCCCGGGCAGGAGAGGAGAGAGGCCCCCAGGACACCGTCAGGGGAGTCCTCCCGGCCCAGGCCGCCGCCACGAGGCCGCCGCTGGCACCGGGGCTTGGAGCCGCGCCTCCCGCCAGCCAGGGGCCAGGGGACCAGGGGACCCAGGGACGAGGGGATCCGGGGTCCCCCTCCCCGGGCTGGAGACGGAAGGGGTTCCACACACGAGGCTGCCAGCCACGCTAACACGTAAGTAACCGTTACGGAGCCTCGGGGAGCCCCAGCCCACTGGCGGGGTGACGGAGATGAGAAGTGTCCCAGATCCTCTGCCCGCTGCCGGCCGGCCCGGGATCAGAACAAGCCATGGCGGCTGACGGGCGGGACTCCCATTTCTCCCAGTCCCAGCGGCCCGCCCCCGGCCCAGTCCTGCCCTGGCACAGGGCCAGGCGGGAAGCGGACTCTGAAAGGCATCGGGTGTCAACCTCACCTCCCGAGGGCCCAGACATGAACTTGGAGCAGCGGAAAGTGGCGCAGACTCCTCGCTCCCGAACACGCCCCGAATCGCGTTCATACAGGAAACGCCGCGGGGGCCTGCGCTCCATTAATATTCTAGCGCAGTGGTCGGCAAACCGCGGCTCGCGAGCCACATGTGGCTCTTTGGCCCCTGGAGTGTGGCTCTTCCACAAAACACCACGGCCTGGGCGAGTCTATGTTGAAGAAGTGGCGTTAGGAGAAGTTTAAGTTTAAAACATTTGGCTCTCAAAAGAAATTTCAATCGCTGTCCTGTTGATATTTGGCTCTGCTGACTGATGAGTTTGCCGACCACGGCTCTAGTGGACGGAGGTGACCCTGAAGTTGTCTGTCATTTCCTCTCGTAGTTCCCGCCACGGCCACGAGATTTCACTGTAAGACATGGTTCCGTGTGGATGGGATTTATTGGGGGGGGGGGGGGGATTCATGCCCAAAGCACAGGCACCCTGCCTGCCCCCAGCCCTCCAGAAACTGTATTTATTTAAAATATGTTTTTATTGATGTCAGAGAGGAAGGGAGAGGGAGAGATGGAAACATCAATGATGAGAGAGAGTCATTGATTGGCTGCCTCCTGCACGCCCCCTGCTGGGGATCGAGCCTGACGGGAAGGGAACCCTGCACCCTTCTGTCCACAGGGAGACGCTCTATCCACTGAGCCGCCCCAGCTAGGGCTCCCTGGAAACTTTAGAACACAGCCTTTCCTCCCACCGTTTCCACGTTGGTTGGGGACGTCCGTCCGCCCGGCCGCTCCACACAGGGGCGTGCGGTCCTCACGGGAGCACCGCGGCGTCCCTGTTGAATGAAACACTGCGGCCAGTGTCCGCGCCACGGCCCAGCGTGAGGCGCCCACCCCGCACCGTGTCCCTCGGCGATACCCCAGCCCACGGGTGGGAAGCCGGTGTGCAAAGACCACGGCGCAGAGCGGCCCCACGGCACCCGCAGCCACGCCCAGCCGCCCTGCTCTCGGACGTGCGAGGGGAAGGTGGCCTACACCGTGCGTTCCCAGCCCCGAGGCAGCCGTCCCCGGGCCAGGAGGAGAAAACTTCCCTTTCTCCCGCGCTCACCGCTGCCCGGCGCCCAGCCCGCTGCCCACGGATGTGCCCGGGGACACGTCTTAGGAAAGCCACCCGGCCCCCTGCCTCCGCCCTCCGCCCGCTTCTCCTGGCAATTCTTCCCAATTGGAGAAAAATGACAAGGCTGTGTCACTATAGCAACGAGCCTAATTGGCGGGCGGGCTGCAGGCCTTTCTCCAGCCAGAGGGTGGCGCCGCCCGCCTGAAACAGGGACCCGAGCCGGCTGGGAAGAAGGACGGCCTTTCGCCCGCCAGGAACCGGGAAACCAGGCCAAGAAATAATCCGGTTTCCTCGCAGCAGCGCCAGGAAACGGCACCTTGCGTGCTGCGGCGACGGACCAGGCCGGAATGGAATCCCGGCGAGGACGGCTCGCTTTCCCTAACTGATCTGAGACAATGTGTCTGCTCTGTCGCCCGGGGGCTGGGAGCCCTGACGGGCCCGCTGGTAACGGAATCGGGTTACAGGCGAGGACGCTAACTCCTCTTCCTCACCCAGCGGCGCGGGAAGGAGCACGGAACTCGCACGGCCGCGGGCACTGCTTCCGCGGCGTCTCACTGGCCTTTCCCAGTCTTAAAAAAATAAAAATAAAAAATGAGAGAGAGCGAGTGTTTCCTCTCCAGGACTGCTGTTCACACCACGCTGTGAACTAGGATGGAGCCCAGGTTGTGTTCTAGGGAAACGTGTTCGTGGCTCCACGTGCACGCCGGGGGGGCGCCGGGCCGTCACCACGCTGCCAGCCACCCCATTGCGCCGACAGGGAAACGCCGTGACGCTGACCGACTCCCGCCAGGGGTGACGCCTGCCGTCCCGGGGGCAGCCGTCCGCACACGCCCCGGTGCTGATGGAGGAGCCGTTCCTGACCCGGGAGGCTCCGGAAGGCCGCTGAGCAGGGGAGGGGGACCCTGACCTCACGGCCCTCATCGGAGCCGCCCGCAGGCCCGCGTGGCTCTGACCCCTGACTCCCAGCAGGCGTGGGCCTGGACCGTGTGAGTGTCAGGGTGGGTTCGGGGAGGGGGTGGAGGGCAGGTCCCACAGGCTGAGGAGGTGGGAGTGGGGCGCCCCGGCTGGGCCTGGGGGTGTGCAGGGTGTGGGGTGTTGCAGCCACGGGGCCGGTGTCTGCCCTTAACAACCATCAGCAGCTGCTCCTTCCCCACCGGAGGCCTGTCCCGGCCAGCTGCCCTCGCGGTTCTCGGCACGGCCCCAAGGACGCGGCCGCCGCCAGGGCTGCCAGGGAGGGCGCCAGGGGCTCAGGACGCTACAGTCCGCCCCCCAAACCCTGCTGAAGGCACCCCCTCCAGCGATGCCACCCGGAAGGACCTCATCTGGCGCCTCCCCGCGCAGCAGAGTTGATCTGCCCTGAACCCTCTCCCCATGAGCAGGAAGCCGAGCCAGGGGCGCGGGCGAGCGGGCGCAAACTCGCTCGAACCCCAGACCGGCTCCTGGCGTTCGGCCCGGGAGCGTTTTCCCAGGGGCCCGCTGTGCACCCGGTGGCGTGGCAGTGCCGCCTGGCATCCCGGGGTACAGCGCCTGGCGAGGCCGCCTTCCCCTCCGTGACCCCTCCCCGAGGTGCCCAGCCGTGGCAGGGACATTCACGGCGGCCTGGCCTGACCCAGCAGGACACTTCCGGCCCTGGCACCATCTCCCTGGGTCCGAGGGCTGGCTGTCCAGCCCCGGAGGCAGGGACCCCGCCTGGGCCCCATGGCCCCCCCAGTCTCACTGGGGAGAAAGCAGAGATTCGGGCAGGAAGCGAGGACGCCGGGGCTGGGCTGCCAGGTGGTGGCTGGGGAGCGCGGCTCCGCTGGCCTCTTTTAAACAAATTTTTTTTTTTTTAAAGAATCCATGTTTCCCCAGCACCTCTGCGCCCTGGCTTGTCCAGGACAGCTGTCCCCAGCGCCCGGCCTCTCTCCCCGGGGAGATGGGCACCAGGACCCTGTGCCAGGCGCAGCCCGTGTCCAGCGGATGACCCTCCCCACCCCCCAACCCCAGCTGCCAGGCTGCGCCCCACTCTGACCACCCTCCTTCTCCGGGACCTGAGCCTGTGCCCCGGACACAGCCCGCACCCCACTCACCCAGATGGAGAGCGGGTTCCCCCCGGCCCCCCAGCCTGAGCCCGGCGCCCACCAGCCCGCGACACCCCAGACCCTCGCCCGCCGCTGGGTCAGCGCCTCAGACCCCGGGCGCCCCTCGAGGAGTGCCCGCGGGGGACCCTCTCCCGGCACCGCCCGCGCTTCTCTTAGGAAAGCGCCTGTCCCCCGGGAAGGCGGGGGCCACCCCGTCCCAGCGGGTCCCTCCCGCCCGCCCGCCCGACCGGAGGCGCCGCTCCGGGCTCGGCCGCCGCGTCCCCTGCTCCTCGGCGGGAGCGTGGCGGCGGGCAGGGGCCCTGCGGACCCCCCGGACCCGCCTCCGTCCCCGGAGCGCGGAGCTCGGCCAGCAAGTCTCCGCGGGGCTCGGGTCGCCGGCCTGGGCCGAGCAGCCGCGGGCATCGCCGCCCAGGGACGCGCCGCGCCACCGGGCCTGGCGCCCGGGCCCCGCTCCGAGCCGGGGGAGGGGCCCGGGCAGCGGCACCCGCCTCCGCTCCGAAGTGCCCGGCGCCGGGAGGCCGGCGGACCCGCACCCCGGCCCCACGGAGGGCCGGCCGGCACCGGGGGACGGCGCGCCCCGAGATCGCAACTCCACGCGGAGTCCCGGGGCCGCGGGCGCGGCGGCCGGGCCGGTACTCACTGCAGTAGGCCACGAGCAGGCCGGCCAGGATCACGAGCGCCCACAAAGTTGAGGACACGCCGGGCAGGGCCGCCTCCTGCCGGCCGCCGGTCCGGGGCGAGGGCGCCATGGGGGCCGCGGCGCCCGCGCGGGGGGCAGCAGCGCGTCTCAGCGGCCGGCCCTGCCCGCGCCCCCGCGCCGGCCTCCACGTGCGGGCCCCGCGCGCGCCATCCGCCGCCGCCGCCGCCGCCGCGCCCGGGCTCCGGCCCAGTGCGCCCCGCGCCGGCTCGCCCCGCGCGCTCCCGCACCCGCGCCCGCACCCGCCGCGCCGGGGCCGGGGCCGCGCTCTGGGCGTCGCTAAGCGGCGGGCTGGGCGCGCGCGGCTACCAGTGCGGGGAGCGCGCCCCGTGCGCGTGCCCGAGCCGCGAGGGGCGCTGTGGGGGCCCCGGGCCTGGAGCGGGGGCGGCGGAGGGACGCCGTGCCCCAGCCGCGCCTCTGGATGGCGACAGAGATGGCCGGGCTCCCCCCCCCCCCCCCCCCCCCCCCCCCCCGCCCGGGCACCTCGCGGGGAGGCTGGGCCCGGCGGCCGGAAGTTTGTGGACTTGGGCTCCGTGGCCCGTAGGCCCTGACGCCACCATCTGTCCGGGCCCTGGGAAGCCTGGACCCCAGGTCGCGTCTGGGGTGGAAGCGCCGGAGTGACCCCAAGTCTAGGCTGCCGGGGGCCTTTCCCCAGGGACACCCCGTCGCCCTCTCCTTGGCTGTGCGGGGAGCCCCCAGGCCCTCGGAGAGCACAGCTGGGGCCGCGCAGAGTCCCGGGCGGGCACTGGCAGGCGCCCCTCTGCTCGGCTTGGCCTCAGGGAGCGGCCCCTCACCACCACCCGCCGGGCCAGGCTGCCGGCTCCAATCTGGGTCCAGGCCGGCCTGTGCGGTGGGCTCACCGCCTCGCTGACCAGCTCTGCAAACCTGCCCCGGCCTGTGGACAGGACGGAGGTGGAGATGGTGGTCTGGTTAGGGCGGTGCCCCCCTCACTCCTGCCTCTCACGGCCCCCCCACACCCCCACCCCCCTCACTCCTGTCTCTCATGGCCCCAGAAGACCCCAGGGAGCCTGGAGCCGCTCCCAGGAGCCACGAGAGGCCTGAGGGTGGACGGTGCCAGGGAGGAGCCAAGACGACCCCAGCCCCCCCCCCTGCTTCCCCCCAAGGGCTGCCCACCAGCTGCTCCCGCCTGCTGAGGGCGTGTGGGGACAGATCCCCCAGCACTGAACACCCCCCACGCACACACACATGTGTGTACACACCACACAGCATACACATGCCATCCACACACATGTGCATGCACACACCCCACACATCACACAGCATACATATGCCGCTCATAAATATATACACACCATACACATGCATCACACACACCACACACACATATACATACACATACCCTGCACACACACCACCCACCCTACATATACACACACACCACACACCCTACATATACACACACCCTACACATACACACCAAACCTCTATGCGCCACCACACATGCTGTGTACACACACAGGCTGCCTGCACACACACACAGGCTGCATGCACACACACATGATGCATGTACACCCATAGGTTGCATGCACACACACACACACACAGGCTGCATGCACACACACACACATTGCATGCACACACACATAGGTTGCACACACATGCTGTATGCACACACAGAGACCACAGGCTGCATGCACACACATGTTACACATACACACATAGGTTGCATGCACACACACACACACAGGCTGCCTGCACACACAGAGACCACAGGCTGCACGCACACCCTCCCCTGCAGGCTGAGGCCGAGGAGCAGGCTGCCGGCCAGGAGAGCCCCCGCTGTAGCAGGCTGGCGAGCAGGCTGATTTTTCATAAATGTTCTATTTCTGTCTAATTAAAGCTGCGCGTCCCTCCCGTCGCCCTTGCTGGCAGGGAGGACTGCAGGCCCTGGGAGAGCCTCCAGGGCAGGGCAGGGGCAGGGATGCTGGGGGGACGGCCTGGGGCCTGGACCTCTCCCTCTGCTTTGATCCCCCTTTCATCTGCTAAAGCACAGGACTCACGCATCCCACACCCTCTCGTCCCGACGCTCAGATCCTCCGAGATGCTCTGATCCATCCAGCCTCACCCGTTCGCTGAGCACCTACTGGGCGCCGAGTGCGGGGAGGGGAATAAACACACGTGCTCTCTGGCCCCGGGAAATGAGCAGGAGGGGGGGGGGGGGATGGTCTGGCACCGCCCCGAGGAAGGCGTCCAGGCTGCGGGATGCAGTCCGTGAGCGCCATGTCCCCCCCCCTCCCGCCCCGGAGCCCGCTCCCCCGCCCGCACCCTCCACGACCTCTCTCCCAAGGTGCATGCATGCAGTGTGTGTGCATAAGCCTATGTGTGTACATGCAACATGTGTGTGTGCATGCAGTGTGTGTGCATAAACCTATGTGTGTACATGGGAGATTCAGTCCAGTGTGCCCATGCCCAGTGATGGGGACAAAGAGCCTATTGGGGCCGGGGTGGGGGAGTGGGGAGTATTAGGGGTGGGGGTGGGGTGGGGAGTATTTGGCTCCAGATCAGATTGGGGTGCATGAGGGTGTGCAGGAAGCTCCCAGGGGAGTGGCTGTCTGTCACACGTGTTTGGGGGTCCCCAGGACACAGGACTGGGATGCTAGTCCCACAACCCCCCCCCCCATGCTTCTGTTCCTCCTCACTCACTTCCTAGCAAGGCGCTACCCCCCCTCCACCCCCCTACTCTGTCCGCTGTGAGTGTGTGAGGGGCCTGCTCCGGAGGCCGGTCTGTGTTGACCTTCGGGGAGAGGTCGTGGAGGGTGCAGGTGGGGGAGCGGGCTCCGGGGCAGGGGGGGACATGGCGCTCTGGGACTGCATCCCGCAGCCCGGACCCCTTCCTCAGGGCGGGTGCCAGACCACAGGGGCGGGGTTCGCAGCGTGGGCAGGGCTTGTGGGTCCGGCAGGAGCGGGTCCCTGGAGGGACAGGAAGAGGAAACCTCAGGGGAAAGGGTCTGGAGGAACCACCTAACAGGGTTCATGCTGAAGGCAGCCAGGTGTCAGAGGTCATAGGGGAGTGCGGCGGGGGGGGGGGGGGGTGGTGCGGAGCCTGGTCAGATATTGAGGGGGGCCTTCTGGTTACAGGGACTCAGCAGGGTTCTTGCTAAGACTGGATCTAACCAGCACGGCGACAGGTGGGCCTGGGAGGAGATGCAGGAGCCGCTGGAGGCGGAGCCAGGTGGGCACAGGTGGGCACAGGAGGGCACAGGTGGGCACAGGAGGGCACAGGTGGGCACAGGTGGGCACAGGAGGGCACAGGTGGGTCTGGGAGGAGATGCAGGAGCCGCTGGAGGCGGAGCCAGCAAAGGCTGTTGGGGAGAAGCTGGGGTGCTGGCTGCTCGCCCCGTGGACTGAACCCTCCTGCAGAGACGAGGAAGGGAAAGAGCCGGGGCCCTCGGGACCCCGAACCCAGGAGGGTGCAGGGCCCGGAACCCAGGAGGGCGCAGAGGCGAGGAGCCGGGACCGGAAGCAAGACCGGGCCTCCTGACGCGGGGACGTGGACAGCCGGGTCTCCTCGCGAAGACCAGCCAGGATGCAGCCCGCGGTGAGGGGGGCCGATGGCCCCGGGGGCCGGGCAGAGAGCGGGAAGGAAACAGGGGGGTGGGGGGAGCAGAGCACTGGGTTCTGTTGCTAGGAGACAGAAAGCCGAGTGACCACGTGTTGGTGACGGGCTGGTTTTGACGCGTGGCCAGGACCGACAGACGTGCGATTGTGCAACCGCGGACGCGTTGCCGTGAAGTGCAGCGCCCCCTTCGCTCCGCGCCCCGCGAGCCAGGGAGGGGCCCGGGGGTGTCCCCACCCGACGGCAGGCCTGGCAGCCGAGACCTGGCCCTCGTGAGGGCTCCGGCGCCCTCGGGTGCACCGGGAATGCCGGTGCGGCAGGGAGGTGGCGCTTTGGGGGGTCTTGGGGGGGCCCAGGCACCCAGGCCACGTCTGGGCCGGAATCTTAGCTCATCCTCCTCAGGACTCAGTGCGTCATTGCCCCGCTCTGCCTTCATTTATTTATTTTTAAAATATATTTTTATTGGTTTCAGAGAGGAAGGGAGAGGGGGAGAGAGATAGACATATCAATGATAGAATCCTGGATCGGCCGCCTCCTGCACGCCCCACACGGGGGGATGAGCCCGCAACCCGGGCCTGTGCCCTGCCCGGGGATCGAACCGTGACCTCAGCACCGGCGGTGAGCGGGGGCACAGGGCCAGAGCCACCTGGCTGAGCCCCGGCAGCTGGGCCAGGGCGTGGAGGGGGCTGGCAGGGGGGACCTGTCCTTTAGAGACGAACCCCCACTTTATGGCCGCGGTCGGAGGCACAGCGCGAAGCTCCCCGCACGCAGGCGGCCCCTCGGTCTTCACGGGAACCCTCGGAGTGTCCGCGCCTGCCCTCGCAGGGGCCGGAGGTTGGGGCGGAGTGGGGGCCTGGTCCGGGTTTTCGCTGACACGGGGTGGCCCAGGGGCCCAGGCCGTCTGGCTGCCGGCAGGTGCTCCCTGCCGTTAGGCGTCCAGTCAGGTGGGCCCTCGTCAAGGCAAGGCGTCACCCTGATGGGAAATCCCGTGGCCTGGCCTGCTCGGGGACAAAGCTCAGGCACCCGGAGAGCCCGGGGGCGGGGCGTGGGAGGGGCCCCTGACACCGGAGCCGAAAAGGGAAAGGAAAGAACGCCGTCTGTCTGGAGGAATGAAGCTCGGGGCGTCCGGGAAGACCGAACCCACAGCACCCAGCCCCTGAGGGGCCGAGGGACCTGCACCCCCGGGAGTAAATGCTGGCTGTCACCGCTTTGGGCGCGCCTGCCCCCCAGACACCCGGTCTTCGCTGCCCCTCAGAGCTCACGTCGGCTTCGTTTTGCTGCGCTGGGAGGGGTGTCTCTCACACCTGCCTCTCATCACTGAATCGAGCGCCTGTGGAGAGAGTTGTGCGATGGAGAGACAAGAAAATGCAGACACGCCTCCATCCTGCCTCTCCGCACGCCCGCACGCCCGCACGCCCGCACGCCCGCACGCCCACTGTAGGAGCCTCCGGGCGGCCGCCGCGGGCCGCAGCCCTGCCGAGGGGGTCGGGGGTCGGGGGTCGGGGGGGAGCGAGCCCTCCGTGCGGACCAGACTGGCCCGCACGCCCACTGTAGGAGCCTGTGGGCGGCCGCCGCGGGCCGCAGCCCTGCCGAGGAGGTCGGGGGTCGGGGGAGGGGGGGGGAGCGAGCCCTCCGTGCGGACCAGACCGGCCTCCTGGCGGCGTCACACGGCAGCCTGGACAGCGGCAAGGCAGTGGCCACCCTGTAGTTACTCAACCATTTTTTCTTTACATTTGGATTATTTCTAGGGTTTCCTTTTCACTTATTTATTTTCATCTTTGTTGTTGAAAGTATTACATATTACATATGCCCCCTCGACCCCCTCCAGCCCCGCCCCCCGTTAGTTTTTCTTTTAAACATTTCAGCAATGAACGCACTTGAGCTTATTAAATCCTTTTCTCTATTACAGTGATTTGTGAAAAAAGTATAAAACTGGAATTGTTAGGTCCAATAAGGACACGCGTAAGGGCCTGGCTGTAAGCTGCCACGTGGATTTCTAAAAAAACGTGACGTCACCTTCATTTCTCGCGGCGGAGCGGAGGGCGCCCGGGTCCGCCGGGCGCGGCCCCTCACCCGGCCTCGGACGACTGTTCAGGCGGCCGGCCGTCCGCGCCGCTGTGTGCGCGGTTGTTCGAGGTGATGAGGGTGAGCGGCGTCCGTGGAATGGCATTAGCGTCGCCTGTGAATCCGCTGTGTACAGCCTGCAGCACGTCCTCCCGGTGTGATTGTTTGTCTTTATTTCTGATTAGTAAGAACGCTTAATCGGGGGATTAATTCCCTTTCAGTTTTGAAATGTGAGACACAGGAAGGTGGGAGTGAGACAGCCACAGGTGCCGCCATCTCCCCCACGCGCCGCAGGGCGTGCTTTCCAGCGGCCGCGGGCTCCCGGCCAAGTTCTCCTCGTGGGCTGAGACCGGACAACGGCCGGCCGGTGGGTGAGGGGCTCAGCTCCCCCCGTTGTTTTAACAGCTGTGCACCCGTGAGGCGGTCACGGTTCTCGGGAGAAACACAGCCAATAGGAGGGGGGGAGGGAGACGGAGGGAGGGACAGAGAGCCGGGGGCATCGGGAGGCAGAACTCTCAGTTCTTGGGGGGCCACAGTCTGTTTTCTCTTAAGGCCTTCACCTGATGGGGCGAGGCCCACCCACGTTACGGAAGCTAACGCTTTACTCGCAGTCTACCGGGTTAAACGTTAACCACATCCAACGGAAACACCTTCCCCGCAGCATCCACGCTGACGCTGGACCAGACCGCCGGGGCCCGGGGCCCAGCCCCGGGGACACACGCTGACCGTCCCACAGAGTGAGTAGACACCTGTGCAGGGGACGGTTGTCACGTTCTGCCATGCGTGTGCTGTGACCGCACGAACACAGACAAGGAAGGAGCAGGTCCGTCACCAACTGCTTCCCCTGGCCTCGGTGACCCTCCGCCCCCCCCCACCCCGCCACCCCCCCACCCTTCCCCACCCCTCCTCACCCCTCCTCACTCCTCCCCACCCCCCCTTCCCCCCGCCCCCTCCCCCGCTCCGTGTTCCCACCTCGCCTGGGGAACGTGCCTTTTTAATTATCATCACCCTGATGGGTGTGAAGTGGTATCTAGGGGGTTTTAATTTGCATTTCCCTAATGACTGATGATGTAAGAATCTTTTCATCTGCTCATTTGCATATATGCAAATAGACACTTCCCTGGCGAAGTCCCCGCCATTGTTTTATTGAGCTGCTGGTGTTCTTGATTTCTGACGGTTCTTGGTATGTTCCAGACGCACGTCTCCCCTCAGACACGGGATCTGCACGCATGCCAGCCCGCCTGCCGCTCGTCTCTCCGTGGTCCTGGCGGTGTCCCCGGAAGAGGGTCTTTAAGTCCCGTTCATGGGTCCGCTCCTCCACGCATCACACCGTGGGGGCCGAGTTTAACAAATGTTGGCCCAGCCCCGTGGTCGGCAAACCGCGGCTCGCGAGCCACCTGCGGCTCTCTGGCCCCTTGAGTGTGGCTCTTCCACCAAACACCACGGCCTGGGCGAGTCTGTTTGGAAGAAGTGGCGTTAGGAGAAGTTCAAGTTTAAAAGTTCGGCTCTCAGAAGAAATTTCCATCGTTGTCCCGTTCACATTTGGCTCAGTGGACGAAGGAGTTTGCCGACCACTGGCCCAGCCCCGCACCAGGAAGTTTCCAGGAAGGACTTCCAGAAGGTTTACGGGTCGGGTTTTACATTCCGATCTGTGGCCTATTTCGGTTCATTTTGTACACAGTGTGGGTTACCGAGACAACCCCGTGGTTCGGGCACCGTTTATTTGGAGAACGATCCTCTCTCCTGTTCTCTGCGTCTTTGTCAAAAACCAGTGGACACCAGGCCGCGTGCGCAGGGGCTGAGCGCCGACCTCGGGACCAGGAGGCCACGGTGTGATGGCCGTCGGGGCACAGGCCCGGGGTGTGGGGTGGGTCCCAGGAGGGGGCGTGTGGGAGGCCGCCGATCATCGTTGATGTTTCCAACGCTCCCTCCCTTCCTTTTTTATTGGAATTTTATGCGAAGTATAAATTAATTTGGGGGATAATTGTCACTTAACAGTATTGAGCCTTTTGACCCCTGGACTCTATCCCTCCACTTAGGTTTTGTTTGATTTCTCTGAGCAATATTTTATAGTTTTCAGTGTATAGGTCTTTCTCACTTTTTGCCATATGTATGCCATTTTTGGTGCTACGTTAAATGGTATTTTGGGTATTACTTCTAAATGTTTTCAACTCCGTTTTGGTGGTTTGCCCTTAGAATGGAGCATTCCATTGGATTTTTATGCTGACCTTGTATCCCGGAACCTTGATAAACTTAGATATTAGATCTAGTACTTCTTTGTTGACTCCATCAGATTTCCTATACACAGTCCTAACATCTGTGAATAAATGCAGTTGCATTTCTTCCTTCCAAATCTGGATGCTTTTTTTTTTTCTTGCCTTATTGCATTGGCCAGCACTTCTAGCACAGGATTCAGAATAAGTGGTGGGAAGAGACATCTGGTCTCATTTCTGATCTTAGAGGGAAACCTCTCCATCTCTGACCATCATGCAAGATGTGAGGTGAAGGGTCACCCAGGGGCTCCTTTAGGTCCAGGAACGGCCCTTCCTGCCTAGTGTTTGGAGGTTTTATATGTACACTAGAGGCCTGGCGCATGAAATTCGTGCACGGGGGGGGGGTCCCCCTCAGCCCAGCCTGCACCCTCTCCAATCCGGGACCCCTTGGGGGATGTCCAACTGATCGGGCCTAAACCAGCAGTCGGACATCCCTCTCACAATCCTGGACTGCTGGCTCTTAATCGCTCACCTGCCTGCCTGCCTGATCACCCCTAACTGCCCCCTGGCTGCTGGCCAGGTTGCCCCCAACTGCCCCCTCCCTGCCGGCCTGGTCACTTCTAACTGTTCCCACTGCCAGTTTGGTCACCCCTTACTGCCCCCCCTGCCGGCCTAGTTGCCCCCAACTGCCCTCTCCCAGCCTGATTGCCTGTTACTACCCGCTCCCTCCCCCCCCGCCTGGTCATAGGCAGCCATCTTGTGAAGGCGTGAGGATCAATTTGCATATTACCTCTTTATTCTATAGGATCAGAAATGGATATCGAATTTTCTGAATACTTTTATTTACTGTCTACTGAGATAATGTTATCACCACCACTACCCGCCCACACACACCAATTATGACTTTAGCTGTGTTTCATTTCCATCCAATTCCGAAAACATCGTCATTCCCTTTGAGTGTCTTCTTTGGCCCATGAATTACTTAGACGTGTGTTATTTCGTATCCAAATATTTGGAGGATTTTCCAGAGATTTCCTGTTACTAATTTCTAATTTCATTCCTTTGGCAATGAACCTACTTCGTCTGACTTAGATCCTTTAAAATAACACGAGATGCGTTTAACACCCAGAAGATGGTCTATTACGGGAACGTCTCACGTGACTTGAGAAGAATGTGTGCACGGCTGTGGGCTGGGATGCTCTATGGACTTTGACGGCATCCAGTAGCTGACGATGCCGTTCACAGCATCTGCCCCTCAGTGATATGGCTGCTTGTCCAGTGAGTTGCTGGAGAGTCATTGCAAGCCCTGGCTCTCCTTGTGGATTTATCTGTTTACGAGAGGCCCGATGCATGAAGATTCGTGCAAGAATGGGCCTTCCTTCCCTGGCTGCCGGCACCGCCTTCGATCCGGGCCCGGAGCCGCCTTTCCGCCTTCCCACGCTGCCCAGAGGCCCAGAGCGGCTGGGGCGGTGTGGAACGCCTGACAACACAAGCATCCCGCCCTGCCCCCGGCCACTGGGTGCCTGTGTATGCAAATTAACCCGCCATCTTTGTTGGGTTAATTTGCATACTCACTCCTGATTGGCTGGTGGGTGTCACAAAGGTACGGTCAATTTGCATCTTTCTCTTTTATTAGTGTAGATACTTGCAGTTCTATCCATTTAAAAAAATTTCTATTGATGTCAGAGAGGAAGGAAGAGGGAGAGAGAGAGATAGAAACATCAACGGTGAGAGAGAATCATGGATCGGCCGCCTCCTGCACGCCCCCCACTGGGGGATCAAGCCCACCACCTGGGCATGTGCCCTGACTGGGAATTGAACCCTGACCTCCTGGTTCATAGGTGGATGCTCAGCCACAGAGCCCCACCGGCCAGGCCAATGTCCCTTGTCTCGAGGGCCTTGATAACTGGGAGGGGGACGGGGCGGGGGTTCCGCAGGATGTCACTGTGGGCATTTGCCTGGTGTTCTCCTCAGGATGAAACTGGCCGTGGGTTTGGGGAGGAGGTCACAGACGTGAGTGACCTCCTCATCCCATCCCATCAGGGCACCTGCCGTCCAGCTGACTGGCCACCTGCCGTCCAGCACGCCGTCCACCTACGAACGAGGAGGTCAGGGTTCAATTCCCAGTCAGGGCACATGCCCAGGTGGTGGGCACGGACCTCGAGCGCCTGGCTGAGGTGTGTCTGCCGGCTTCCCCACCGCCCAGCTTCTCCTTCCCCGGCCGCCCCGTCCTGCTGGGACGGACGGAGGTCGCGGTGCGCGGCCCACGCTGACGGCGGGACCACCCACGTCCGAGAGGGTGGAAGGTGCCGAGTAGTTAGAACTCTCCCCACGGGGGACCTGCCTCTTCTCCCGAGCTCTCTCTCCATCTTTGTGGTGTTAACGTAAAAACAACACTCAAACCTGTAAACGTTTTTGTGAGTTTATTTGAGCCAAACTGTCGACAGTTGCCGGGAAGCAGAATCTCAACGGAGTAAGGTAATGCTCTGGAGAATGGCGGCTTCACCTATTTTTATAAATTTCCGTCAAAAGAGGAGAAGTAAGTGGGTCACAGGAAATCCATTGGTGGCAGATGAGGGAGGCGGGAGAAAGCAAAGGGGAGCCGCTGGGATTGGATGAAAAGTGACATGATGGACACCTGCCTCTTTCACACGGTGGGTACAGGACGGTTAACAGGCAGCTGCTGACACGAGAACAGCAACAAGGAGGGGATCTGTGGAATCTGTGGACACAGCTGGGGTGTCTGGGGGGCGAGGGGGACGGGAAGGGTGGGGGAGGGAAGTTACCCGTCGCCCTGACCTCCCGCAGGCGTGTCAGCTCAGCTGCACGAAGACACGGCTCCGTGAGGGTCGCAGCGACCTTTGTCCGGAGGACACCGCCTGGGACCTGCCGCCGCCTCAGGCCGCTCTGACCTGAGAGCTCTCCCTTCAGACCCTCCTGTGTGGTCACCGCAGGCCTCCCCCGAGCTGGTCAGGTCAGCGCGTGGCCCCTTCTCGCCCACAGTTGACACTCGGTGGCTCCTGGACTTTGACCCCGGATGTGCCTTAACGTGTGCGGTTTATCTTGTTGCCGGACTTGCTGCAGCCGTGTATTCCGCAGTGACTGCCCGTCTGTCTGTCCTCAGAGCGGCTGTGACAAGTGGACGGAGCCTGGGCGGGGGCCTGAGCTGGGGTCGCCCGGGGAGGTCAGAGCCGGCCCTCGGCTCGGGGAGGCGGGGCGCGGTCCTGCAGGCGAAGCCCCAGGTCCCGCCGGCCTGTCCACGCCTCCATGAGACACAATCCTGTATAATAAAGAGCTCATATGCTAATTAGACCGAACGGCAGAACAACCGTCCGGACGACCTTCCGGACGAAGCTGGGGCTGCGAGGGGCTGTGAGCGCTGAGCCCCCTGCACGGATTTCGTGCACGCGGCCTCTAGTTGTCACATAACGTTGTGTGAGTACAAGGCGCACAACGTCGTGGTTTCGTATATGTGTATAGTCACAGGGATTACCACCATCGCGCGACCCCTAGGGATGTTCCTCGGCAGCGTAAAGGTAGGCACGGCCTCTGCACCTGTGGGCGCCACGGAGAGAGACCGGTCGGCCTTGGGAAGGACCCCACGCCCACGTTCATGGCAGCATCACGCACAGCGGCCACAGCTCAGAGGCAACCTGGTGTCCTCTGATGGGTGGAGAGGGCGGAAAAGGCAGGTGGCATGTTATCGCCCGGCCGGCGTGGCTCATGGCTGAGCGTTGACCTAGGAACCAGGAGGTCAGGGTTCGATTCCCGGTCAGGGCACATGCCCAGGTGTGGGCTTGATTCCCAGTGTGGGGCGTGCAGGAGGCAGCCGATCCATGATTCCCTCTCATCATGGATGTTTCTATCTCTCTCTCCCTTCCTCTCTGACGTCAATAAGAATATACATATTTTAAAAATGGGTGTTACGCTGCCCCAGGAAGGAGAGAATCCTGCGTTGGCATCAGTGTGGATGGGCCTTGAGGCCATCCTGCGAGATGAGGGGAGTCAGAGAGAGATGCCACCATGAAGCGGAATCTGAAAAAACACACACAAAGTCTCAGGCTCGGAGGACGCTCGGCAGTTTTCCGATTTGACCGATGAGATGAGTCCCGACCCGCCCTGGACCCAGAGCCCGCGGGACGGGGTGGCGTGCGGGCTGGCGCTCGCCAAGGAAGATTCCGCCCGACAAGGTCACTGACCCCAGGATTTGCTCCCAGACAGGGGTGACAGGTCCCCGCACGGAGAGCCAATCGCCACCTCGCGCGCCAGGCCCTTCCTGGCCTAGGGCCCTGGGGTGCTGACTCAGGTGACCTGGCTGGGCTGGTGCTCCCCTGGGGTCCTCCCGCCGGGACGCGTGGCCGTGCCTGGACCTGGGCCCGGCTGCCCAGACCTCCATCCGTGGGAGGACATCCGGGGACCCTGGCCTGCCTGGGGGGGGGAGGGGGCACGCCCCGAGGCCGCTCCCCTTCTCGGCCCGAGACCAGAGATTGACGGGCCAAAGCTTCGGGGATCTGGCTGTGGAATGACGTGTAATGAAGGTGCGAATGGCTGTTTATGGAGCCGCAGGCTCCGTCCAGCTGCGTTCGGAATAATCAGGCCGTCCCGGCGCGGCTCCTCCCTTAAATCACCGTGCGCGGCGCTTCCCTGGCCTGGGAAGGAGTAGTGACGCTCATTACAGTTCCTGGGGGACTGAATTGTGGGGATCCTGCTGCCGCAGGCATTTCCTTGGTGAATGAGGGAAGCCCCCCTTCCTTTCCGGGGCGATGGCCCCCCCAGCACAGCTCCTGAGTCACAGCCCTGAGGAGAAGGCTTGGCAAACCCCACCCCGGAAGCAGCCGGGCCCCCAGCCTCAGCGCCAGGTCCCCTCGAGGGCGGTGCAGGGGCATGCGGCCAGCCGGGGGGGTGCTGCGCGAGGTGACCCCTGACCCCTGGGCTGCAGCTCGAGAGGACAGTTCTGTTCGAAGCATCCGGCTCGATCTGGCGGCGCGTGCACTGAAACTGGACCCAGACAGACGAGGCGAGCCCGGCCCTGCGTGTGGACGGCCTGGGCATCGCCCTGCTCAGGCCCCGCCCCCACGAGGGGGCAGCGCGGGGCCTCGGACCGGCGCCCTCGACCAGCGTGTGCGGAGCAGACACCCCCCCTCCCGGCGGCTGCAGGCCCTGCCCCGCCCCGCCGCGCCCTCCCGCAGCTGGTGGGTCCCAACCGCTCCTCCAGGGACAGGGCCGGGCATGGGGCCTGGGCACCGGAGGCCAGGCCACCGTGTGTGCTGCCCAACTTGGCCCTGGACGTCACCGGAACCGTCCACTGGGCAATCCCAGGGTTTGCCCCGGGCCCGAGAGAGGCCTGTGTGGCTGCCGCCCATCTGCGCCAGGACCCTGCCCTCCTCCTGCTTCCCGGCCCGGGGTGACCCAGCCTGGTCTCTCCTCCTCCGGGCAGGCTCGCCCCTCCAGCACCCCCAGCCCCCTGCCCCCTGCCCCCTGCCCCCTGCCCCCTGCTCCAGGCTGCAGGTCCCACAGATCGGTGTTGCTCTCTCTTGCTGGGGGGCCGGCCACACCGCCCAGCAGCCAATGCCAGCAAACCCCTGGCCTTCTCCGACGGCCAGCTGACAGCTTTGCTGCAAATGCTGATGTGTTTACTTACGTCTCTTCTCCTTTACAGCTGCCAGGCTTCTAATTGCTGTTCCAGCTGCCTGAGGGCTTGACCTGTTGCTTGCAGTTAAAAAAAATTATTTTTAAAAATATGTTTTTATTGATTTAGAGAGAGAAGATGGAGAGAGAGAGGGAGTCTGAGATCGGCTGCCTCCTGCACACCCCTACTGGGGATCGAGCCCACAACCTGGGCATGTGCCCTGATGGGGAATTGAACCAGTGACCTTTCAGTTCAAGGGTGGACGCTCAACCACTGAGCCACACCGGTGGGCTAAATAAAATATTAACGTTTTCTTCTATCTTTTCTATCAAACTACTAGTGGCCCGGTGCACAAAATTCGTGCACATTAAAAGGGGATTAGAGGAAATATTTTAATATTGCTATTTGCCCTTTCTCTATAATAGAAGTGTCAGAGATAAAAGAAAATTAGTAAAATGTATATGAAAATCTTGCTCCTGTCAGAGTCTGGGGCGCGCCGTGGGACCCAGAGTCAAGTCCCTGCCCACCCGCAGCACCTCAAAATTGCGTGAGACCCAGACCCGGCCGGCCCCACCCCCATTGGGCGAGATCCAGACCCAGCCAGCCCCACCCTTGTCAAACCCTGCTGGGTGGGGGGCACAGCCTCAGGTCCCCTGGCCTGGCGCCAGGGCAGGGGGTGCAGCCTCAGAGCCCCTGTCAAGCCCCACCATGGAAACCCTGCCTCCACTGTGGGCGCCGCCATCTTTGTGATGGGGTGACAGTCAATTTGCATATCCCCTCTTTATTAGATAGGATTATATACTCTTGATTATTGTCATTGTAGTTAAAAATCAAAGAGTAATTTGTCCAGATTTAAAACATAATCCTGGGAAATATAACCAAGAAAATGAACCTTTATATAAAGACAAACAAAAGCTTCAAAATGAGTACGTCCCGGGTGTTCAAAGAAATGATTAAAGGTACATTTTCATTTACAATTGGATGGAAAACAATGGGGGGGGGGCAGACAGAATGCTATCAGAGCTCCCTCGTGTGAAGGAGAACTAATTGGAGATTTTAAACGTGAATTTAAAAGGAGTCGTCGGAGTGAAGCTCATACAGAAGCAAGCCGTGCTGGGTCGTGACCTGCTCGGATGCCGTCAGCGTGGCGAGGGGTGAACCGGAAGGTCACGCAGAGGAAACCGCCGGATACACGACACACCCAGTGCAGCCGCGCTGACCCGAGCCTGCGGCAGGGTCGGCTGAGCCCGCGCGTTGGAACCCTCGAGAGCCGAGCCCATCGAGGATGCTCTCCCGGACAAACACACGCGTGGGAGGAAGGCGCCAGCACAGGCCCGGCGCACGTGGAGGCAGCAGACAGCTGAGCCGACGACGCGAGCCCGGCCGTGAGGAACGGACAGACGTTGGTTCATGAGTGACGTGTGGGTCATTGCTGATCCATGTAAACCGCATCCTTATTTCATATCCTGCTCAGAAGTCATATCCAGGCAGACTGAGAACGAAATATTAAAAAGCAACATTTTTAATATTTTATCTCTCCATTTATTTATGTTTGTGGATCCTCACCCGAGGATATTTTTCCCATCGATTTTTAAAGAGAGTGGAAGGGGGGGGGGCAGGGGCAGAGAGAGGGAGACAGAGACGTCGATGGGAGAGAGACACAGCTCTTGGTTGCCTCCCGCATGCACCCGACTGAACCTGCAGCCCAGGACGTGGCCTCGCCTGGGAGTCGGACCGAGAGCCTGCGTCGTGCCGGCCAACGCCCTAACCACTGAGCAGCCCGGCCAGGGCGCCCTGCTGACCTTGGGAAGACACCTCTGGCTGCGTCTGTGTTTCTTCCGTCCAGAAACCGGCCGCGGCCGCCGGTTGCCGGGTTTCCTCCTGGGCTGTTCGCTTCTTCCTCCCAAGCTCCTCGCACACGAGGGCGCAGCCAGCGCCGTCCACACGGACACGCGTTTCCCGCCCGCGAGGGTGTTAGGCCGTTCTTCCCGACGTTGTCAGCTCCGGGGGATTCACGTTCCCGCATGGTTAGAACACACAGGAGCTCTCCCCTCAGAGCACGGCCTTGGCACCTGTGCACGGAGACCCCGTTCTCACTGGGGGTTTTCCCCTCCACGGGCTTTGACGACCTCCCGTCAGCAGAACGCGTCCCCAGGCCTGAGCCCTGGAGCCCAGGGAGGGCCTTGATGTCCTGCAATCAGGGGCGACCGTGCCTCTCATTTCATCCCTTTTCAAACACGTTGGCTTATCTGGTCCCTTTGTTTTCTTACGTAAATTGTAGCATCAGCTGCAAAAATGCAGGCATAGAAAGTGCTGGCATATACACGGAGTGGCCAGATTGTGATGATCTCTGAACGCATAGTAATCTGGCCACTTAGTGTATATCCTACAGAATAAAAGGCTAATATGCAAATTGTCCCCTCGACCAGGAGTTCGACCAGCAGGCAGGCCGGCCAACCACCCATGTCCCCTCCCCCTGGCCAGGCTGGCCAGACCTCACCCATGCACGAATTCATGCACCGGGCCTCTATATATATATATATGTGTGTGTGTGTGTGTGTGTGTGTGTGTATGTACACTGAGTGGCCAGATTATTATGTGTTCAGAGATCATTATCATCTGGCCACTCAGTGTGTACTTTTATTGATGTCAGAGAGGAAGGGAGAGGGAGAGAGAGAGAAACATCCACGATTAGGGAGAATCATTGGCCGGCTGCTTCCTGCACCCCCCCCTCCCACTGGGCATCGAGCCCCCAACTCGGGCCTGTACCCCGACTGGGCATGGAACTGTGGCCTCCTGGTTCATAGGTCAACCACTGAGCCACACTGGCCGGGCGTGGGCCGGTTTTAACGGATGATTTCCCCTTCCCTCGGGGCGGAGAGGTCCTACCTTGTCGTCTGTCTGGTAGCTTTTTTTCTTTTTTTTTTTTCTTTTTTTTAAAATATATTTTATTGATTTTTTACAGAGAGGAAGAGAGAGGGATAGAGAGTTAGAAACATCGATGAGAGAGAAACATCGATCAGCTGCCTCCTGCACACCCCCTACTGGGGATGTGCCCGCAACCAAGGTACACGCCCTTGACCAGAATCGAACCCGGGACCCTTCAGTCCATAGGCCAATGCTCTATCCATTGAGACACACCGGTTTCGGCTGTCTGGTAGTTTTTGAGTCGATGCCAGACGGTGGTGGTTGCGCCGTGCCGAGTGCCGAACTCTCTGTTCACAGGTGCTCCTGACTTGTGCTGAGGCCGGCGTGGCCCCGGGACGCGCACCCTGTAGGCCCGTCTCCGCATTTGCTGGGCGGGAGCAGAGCTGCACCGGCTCGGCGGATTCCCGAATTGCCGAGGCGCAGCCTTTGAGCAATCCACCCAACGTCCCGTAGTGACGAGCGCCTTTTAAAATCCTCAGCCGAGTACATTTTTCCATTGGCTTTTAGAGAGAGAGGGAGGGATGGAGGCGGGGGAGAGGGAGGGAAACAGGGATGTGAGAGAGGCACAGCGATTGGTTGCCTCACACACGCACCCCCGACCGGGGCTGGGGGTCAAACTGCAACCCAGGTGCGTGTCCTTGAGCAGAACTGAACCGTCCACCTTCGGTCCACAGCCCGGCACTAACCACCGAGCCCCCGGCCAGGGCACCGGTGAGGCTCTTCAGCCGGCTAGTGAGCCTGGCGAGGTGCCGGCCCTCTGTGAGTTTGGGGCGCTGTTCCCTGTTATTTGGGGTCTGTCTGTCCTGAGCTGGGCTGGTGCCCTCACAGGCACGCGCCATCGAGACCCTGCTGTCTCCCTGTCACTCTCTCACGTCCTCCGTCCACACAGTCCAGCTGCTGGGCCGGCGTGGACTCCGCTCCGGCTACTCCACTCCGCTTGTCCCGGGCCCAGGGCCCCCGTCTGTGGCCGGCGCTCTCCCGGCCCCCCCCCCCCCCCGCCCTGAGCAGCCGTAGGCGTCACCTCACCGTTCCCACTCAGGGGTCCCGGTCCTCTAGGGTGAGCTGCTGGTGCCCCCATGTCCCGTGTCTTCAGCGCCGTCTCCGTTTCTCGTTTTCCACGTGTTCTGTCTGGCTTTGCTGGTGCGCAGTCCGGCCCCCTGTCCCCACCCCGTCCCGGTGAGCACCAAGTCTGTCTCTGGTCCTGGATTTGGGGACAGACCGGGCGATGTGGAAGGAGCGGGGTGAGTCCCTGTGCATCTGCACGGACGGCTGGACAAGTAGGCAGATGGGGAGAAGGGCCGGGCCTCGGGGCAGGGGAACCCCAAACCCCGCGTGTGTGTGCCCCTCCCTCCGGGCCACAGCTGTCCCCCCGGCGGCTGGACACAGGGCCGGAGCCGCACAACAGGCTCAGGAACAGAAACCAGCCGCTTGGGGGCGAGACGCCCGGCAAACACCGCGTCGGCCCGGATGGGGGTGGGCACCGCACCCGCAGGCCACGCACTCTGCCCCTGAGGCGTGCGCCTTCGCTTCCCGCTGAGACCGCGTCTGCCCGAACCGTTTCTAGGTGAGGGAAAGTGGGGATCGGGATGCGATGGGGGGTGCCCTCGGGGCGTTGTCTCCAGACGCCGTGACCCCCGTCTGGTTGTGAAAGAAACCACGGGGAAGCCGGGCTCGGCGACCCTCTGTGCCCTTCAAGACTCTCAAGGTCATGACAACCGCGAGGCCTGAGCAACACAGGGCAGTCGGGAGACGTGAGCGAGGGGAGGGGCCCCGTTAGGTCCCGGACAGGAGCCCACGGGCCGGGCACCCGGGGAAGACCTGGCGGCTCACGGTAAGACGGCTTCAAACCGGCCGGCACCGCGGGCTTCGAGGAAGGGCAGGTGCGCCCGAAGCGGGGCCGCTGGTGCCGGGAAAGCTCCGTCCGGACTCCCTTTCCCCACGGACACGGGTTCCAGCCGGTTACGGCGTCCGCGTGAGAACGAGGCGCTGGCAGGAGGCTCGGGGACGCGCAAAACGTCTGAGTCAACACTCCCCAGAACAGGGACTTGTGGCCGGGCCGGTGGTACAGTGGTTAGTGTCGGCCTATGAACCAGGAGGTCACAGTTCAATTCTCGGTCAGGGCACATGCCCGGGTTTTGGTCAGTGGTTAGCGTCGACCTATGAACCAGGAGGTCACAGTTCAATTCTCGGTCAGGGCACATGCCCGGGTTTTGGTCAGTGGTTAGCGTTGACCTATGAACCAGGAGGTCACAGTTCAATTCTCGGTCAGGGCACATGCCCGGGTTTTGCTCAGTGGTTAGCATTGACCTATGAACCAGGGGGTCACAGTTCAATTCTCGGTCAGGGCACAGGCCTGGATTGTGGGCTGGATCCCCGGTGTGGGGCGTGCAGGGGCAGCCGGTCAGTAATTCTCTCTCATTATTGATGTTTCTATCCCTCTCCCTCTCCTTTCCTCTCTGACATCAGTAAAAACATATTAAAAAAAAAAAGACAAAACGGGGACCCCTGTCCCAGGTGTCGGGGGGCTCCTTGCCCCGTGCTCGCCCATCAGAAAGCCAGTGGGTTCCCAAATAAAACGGATTAAAAATGTAGAAGGCCGTGAGTAATAGACAGGCGGGCGGAATTGGTTTTCTGAGAAGCGGAGGGAGGGAGTTCCCAGACGGATCGATCATGCGATTTTCAAAAGTCAGGCGCCCGCCCGCCCGCGCTGCGAGCGGGTCCTCCCTCCGAGTTCCCCGTCAACGCGGCGTGTCAAACGCCTTCTCTTGTCCGCGGGCCTGGACGCAAAGGGCGGGAGCGTGAGGGAAGGCGGGACTCCCGATGGCCGTGCCGGGCGCCACCCGAGGGAGCGCCGCTGGGCGGCGCCAGGACGGGCAGGGACCCAGGCAGTGCCCACCACCGACTCGCTGCCAGTGGGGTGTGGGCGACCCTCCCTCTGGGGAGCCCCTGGGCAGCGTCTGGTGGAGCCACACTCGCCCCTCTGTGTGGGGCTGTGTCGTTCCAGCATCGACCCACAGACACGGGGACGTGTCCACCAAGAGGCGCCCCCGAGAGCCCCCCCCCCCGCCCGCTGGAGGCTGCCGCGTGCCGCTGTGAAACCGGACAACCAGGGGTCCAGGCCACCTGTCACGACTGGAGCCGATTCAGCAGGGACAGGGTGGAGTCACATGAGCGTTTATTCCGGTCCTGCCGGCAGCAGGGAGAGCAGGTCACCCACAGAAATCTGCTCTGCCCCCCAAAAGCCGGCTGCTTATACAGGGCAGGTCAGAGGTCACACAGGGAGATGTGGATTATAGGGGGACAGGCCTGGGGGAGCAGGGGGACAGGCCTGGGGGAGCAGGGGGACAGGCCTGGGGGGTAGGCCATGCGGCTGGGGGGTGGGGGGGGGAGGGAACTCCGTTGTTTGGGCAACAAGGTTGTTCATCTTTCCGTGATAATAGGCAGTTCTTTTTAAACATTTCTTTTACTTTATTATTATTTTTTTAATCCTCACCCGAGGACATTTCCCCATTGATTTTAGAGAGAGTGTGAGAGAGAGGGAAGGACAGAGAGAAACATGGACGTGAGAGAAACACAGCGATGGGTTGCCTCAGGCACACGCCCCGACCAGGGCCTGGGCCAGGGAGGGGCCTGCAACCAAGGTACGTGCCCTTGACCTGGAATCGAACCCGGGACCCTTAGGTCCGCAGGGCGACGCTCTATCCACTGAGCCACACGGGCCAGGGAGGCCGTTCTTGAGGGAGAACGGACGGCATTCCAAGGTTGACTCCCAGGTCCCGGGCATACAGCCCAGCCAGGTTACAACGTCCTTCTTTAACCAGAACAAGGAAGCCGCGGCTAACAGCGCGATCAATATTCCCCAGGACCGAGCTGGTCCCCACTATCTACTTCTGCCCCGAACGACCGGAGGATGCGGACACGGCCGCTCACGGAGTCCCACGGGAGAGGGCACACGGCGACCAGCACGGAGGAGACACGGCTCCACGCGGCAACACGAGGAACCGCACAGACACCTCGCTGAGCAGACGCAGAAGCTGGGCAGACGCGGGTGCCGCCCGCGGGGAGGGGAAGAGGTGGCAGATGGCACTCCCTGTGCTGTCGCAGGCGGGATCGCGGGCTCCCTCCAGGGGCTGGGGTGACGCGGAGGGCACACCAGGGACTTGGGGGGACCATCGTGTCTTGATCGTGATTTGAGGTTTGAAAACTCAGCAAACGCTCCCTTGCCTGCCTGTGCGATTGTGCAGCCGGGAGTCGTTTGATGTGAAAACCAGGTTTATTTTGTCCGGCCGACGCGGCTCAGGGGTGGAGCGTTGACCTATGAACCAGGAGGTCAGGGTTCGATTCCTAGTCGGGGCACATGCCGAGGTTGGGGGCTCCATCCCCATTGGGGGGCGTGCAGGAGGCAGCCGATCGATAATTCTCTTTCATCCTTGATGTTTCTCTCTCTCTCTCCCTTCCGCTCTGACATCAATAACAATATACAACTTTTAAAAACCAGGCTAATTCGGAACTGCTCAAGCCAGCCAAGGGGCCGAGCACGGCTCTTCTCTCCCGAATTCCTGTCTTTCGTTTGAAACACTTTAATGAAATACAACACATTTGTATAAAAATGATGTGGAACCTCACATCCTGTGCCTCCCCAGCTCTTCCTCTCGACCTCCACGCTGCCTCTTGACCTGGGAGGTTGGGGTCTTGTTAGCACAGAATCGGGGGGCGCAGGGGTCCTGTGAGTGTTGCCTCATGGCCACGGCCCTCGCGCTGGGGATGCTGAGCTGGGCTCTCGCTCTGAAAGGACCCCGATCTCACAGGGGAGCGATGCCCGGCCTCGGCAGGCGGAGGGAAGGACGGGAAAATAGATCTGGATTTCATTGCTGACTGTAGATCCCAATATCTTCAATAAAACATGGAGATAAAATCAAACGCAGCGGCGTGCTTAGAAGGATGATCAATGACCGACAAGCAGCGCGTATTCCCGGAACAAGACACGGCAGGACGCGAATCCATCCATTCTCGGGGCTGCTCCGAGGAGCAGGCTCAGCCGCCCTCCCCGTCCTGGGCCAGCTGCTGGCGAGTCTCCTCCTCCTGCTGGTCACTCACTTTCAGACGCTCAACTGCCCGCCGGGTGGAGAGCTTCCCTCCAAGCCTCACCCAGGACACTCTCCCGGGCATGCACACGGGCTGCTCCTCTCCTGGCTCGTGTTCTGTTCCCACCTCACAGCTGCTCTTCCAGGCCCTTCCAGGTCCTTCCTTCCAGGTCCTGGTGGCCATGTCTGCACCGGGCCTCCCTCCCAGGCAAACTGCCCGCCTGCACTGGGTTCCTGCATCTGAGCAGCCTTTTAGAGCAGGTCCTGGAATCCTGTGTCAACCAATAGGACTGAGATTTCCCCCATCCAATCAGAGCTGCCCAGCTATATCCAAAGTGCCTTTGGGACCAATCAAATGGCCAGGATTTGGAGTCCTCATTTGCATGAGGATCAACCAATCAGGGACCAGGGGCGGGCACTTCTGACCATATAAGCCAGCTCCACGGAGGACTGCGCTGGAACACGGAGGCCCAGACCAGTTCCTCGCAACCTGGCAAGACAGGCCCCCCCCCCCCCCCCCACACACACACACACACACACACACACGCGCTGAGGTCCATCTCCTCTCCTCAGGCGAACTGGCTGCAGATGCCAGCCGTGTCTACAAAATGCCTGCACAGCAGCCCCAGGCGGTTACGGGCACGGCCGCCCGGCCCGGTGGGCACACAGCTGCCACACCGTGCCTGATCCCAGACCGTTTTCTGTTGGTCTGATGTAAAAATGTCACACTGTTTTGATTGAAGGAGCTATTTATACTTCGTTTTAAAAATAGCCGCTATTAGAGAGTCTACCTGCTCGGTGCGATTCAAATCACTCTGCCCGGTTCCCAGAACACCTCACGGAGCCCCCGGCCGGATGCTGTTAATGTAAAACGGACACAGACGTGCACTAAGTGGCACAGGAAAGACTAATCCGTGTTGGCCAGTGAGGGGCTCGCCTTCCTAGAAAGCCAAAAGGACGGCCCGGAGAGCGCCATTAACCTCACACACGGACGTGGGGACGTAGCGAGAGTAGACGGTGGATTAACAAAACATTTGTTTTTCAGGAAAACCTACTTTCAAGTAGAAGCAGATAGCGAACCCCGTTCACACGACGAAATAGCGTCACCCGCCCCCTGAGGATGCATTCAGCCAGCGAGGTCTGGAACTCGGGCAGCGATGGTGGACGTGGAGAGAGCGGCAGGCTCTCAGTGTTTCTGGGGGTCGGGGGGGGGCATGTCTCTCAGACACTCGTGTGGGTGGGTGTTTGCCGTGGGAGGAGCCCTGCAGGTGAAGGGGGCTGCGCCTGTGGTCCCCAAGGACACCCCATGTGTTTAAAGCGAGCTCTTTGAAGTCCACAGATCTCCCTTTTTCCCTTGAAAAGTCGTCAGTATACGGTCGGCCTCTCCCCGCCTGGTTCCTCGGGACGTAGGGGGACGTCCGATTGACGCCGTCCTGTGACCTGCAGAACAGGACGCTGTGGCTGCGGCGTCAGCATCACGGAGCGGCATCGAGAGGGCAATCACTTTCTTCTCTGTGTGTGCGTATATGTATGTGTGTGCGCACACATGTATGTGTGCATATGTGCACATTCATGTGTGTGCTCGCATGTACTGTGTGCATATGTGCATGTGTGTGTGTGCGTGCGTGTGAGCATCCTTCCCTCGGCTGCACACTGCGGTGGGACACCCTCCTCCTCTTCCCTCCAGAGCAGCCGTGGCGCCGCCTCCGGAGTGCGGGCGGACCAGTTCACACACGGGAGCTGGAGGCTGGAGACGCAGAGTTAATCCGTGTTGCCGGGCTGTAAATTATTCAGGGGACCTTGGCGAGTCCATTAACCTCTCAAGCCTCACTCTCTTCCTCCGAAGCGCGGGGGCCGCCGTGGGACCGCGATGCCCGGCTGGTGGCGCGGATCCTGGAAACAAGCGGCGTGGAGGGTGGGCGCAGGCTAAGGTGGGTCCTCAGGTGGAGGGCAGCCACCATCTCCAGGGACAAGAGAAGCGCCCAAATGATCACACATTCGAGCAAATCCCCGACTTAAAACCCAGAGGCTAATCCGTGCGTCTGCAGCGGGGTGCGGGGTGTGGGGTGCGGGATGGGGGTGCAGGGTGCAGGGTGGGTGGTGTGGGGTGTGGGGTGCGGGGTGGGTGGTGCAGGGTGTGGGGTGCGGGGTGGGTGGTGTGGGGTGCAGGGTGTGGGGTGCGGGGTGGGTGGTGCGGGGTGCAGGGTGTGGGGTGTGGGGTGCGGGGTGCAGGGTGCAGGGTGTGAGGTGCGGGGTGCGGGGTGGGTGGTGTGGGGTGGGTGGTGCGGGGTGGGTGGTGTGGGGTGAGGCCTCAGCAGATTCCTCCTGGGGCGGGGATGGGGCCCTCTGCGCCCGGCACTGCCTCGCCAGCCGCTGGCGGGAGAGACTGAGCGGGAAGATACTCAATCCTGAGCCGTAACAGGATTCCGGGCTCATTATGCGGGAGCAGGCCCGGGATCTGGCCGTGGTAATTATTAAAACCATGTTTACACCGCGTAATGCAATGAACGGCACCTATTTCCGACCCGCCGCGCGAAGGTGGGAGGATGTCTTACATCTGATCAACTGGTTTAGGCCGCGCGTCCGCGGTGGGGGGTGGGGGGCAGGTGTGTCCGCGCTGATTAGGGACGAGGCTGGCAGATGAATGGCTCGTGTCCTCCCCCACCTTCTGCCGGAGAGACTTGGGGTCCAGGGTCTTGTGGGGGGAGGGGCGCTTCCGGGAGCTACAGGTGAGGGCTCCCCGCCAGGCCCCCTCCCACATTGGGCCAGCATCACCAAATATTGATGGAACACCGATGTCACCCATTTCACCCCACGAAGGCACCAGCAGCCCGGGGGGTGGGAGGGCGCCAGGGCGGGGAGCGGGCTCCCCACGCGGCCCTGGTCCCCGAGTCCTCCTGGTGCCAGCCAGGCCTTGTCTCGTCTCAGCCCCTCCCCACCCGCTCTCAGACCCGGCAGCAGTGCCCCATTCACGTCCCGGTCACACGCCAAAGGCAGGCTGACTCTGACATTGATTCTTGTTTTCTTGATTTAATATCTTTTTACTGGTAGCCCTGCCCCCTCCTGTAGCTCCCCTGTCCCCCCTCATAGCTCGCTGCCCTGCCCCCTCCTGCAGCTCTCCGCCGCCCGCTTGTAGTTGGCTGCCCACCCTCCTGCAGAGCCGTGATCCGGTCGTTACGCGGTTGGTCATTATGCTTCACGGTGTAATGAGTAATTAGCATATTCCTCTCTTATTATATAGGATTGATTTCAGAGAGGAGGGAGGGGGAGAGAGAGATTGGAACATCCATGCTGAGAGAGAATCACCGATCAGCTGCCTCCTGCCCGCCCCCTGCTGGGGATGGAGCCTGCAACCTGGGCATGTGCTCTGACCGGGAATCGAACCCTGACCTTCTGGTTCATAGGTTGAGGCTCACACCGGCCGGGCTGACGTTGATCCTTAAGTTGCTTCTTCCTTCCCCACGGAAACTTTTAACGGGAAAAAAGATGCGGGTGAAAAAGGAAGTCAGATCTCAGAGCTTGTTGCTGATCAGCAAAAAGTTCAAAAATAGATAAATATCACCCCCTCGGGAATGTACGATTAATGACCATTATCACCCCATTGAAGCTGTCAGCGAGTCTGATTACTGCTCTTCACTATAGAATCGCCAATCTCCCCTTCCCCAAAGCGCGAGTGACATTTCTAATTGCTGAGCTGAATCCACGTCCCAAAATAGACGGAGGAGACAGAAATAATGTGGCGGTGACGGCATCCATCACGCCTGCTGAGCGCACCGTCCCGAGCCGCGGGGGCAGGGACGAGGGGGTCTGCGGCCTCCGTCCCTCAGGGAGGAGTGGCCATCCAGCCCTCAAACCCCACCCCCCCCTTTTGGGGAGCGACCCCCCTCATTTCCACATCCCCAGCCAGACAGGCCGGCACCGTGTCAGGCCCAGCGCTCCCGGCGCGTCCTCCGCGCCAGGCAGTGGCGGGGGAGGGCAGCCTCCCGGGACGGGACGTCCCTGGTCCGGGGCTCCACGTGGGCGGAGCCGATGACTCCTCAGGGTCCGAGCCAGCCGTCCAGAGCCAGCGCTGGTGCCGGCCTCTGGGTCCGGGGCCCTGTTCCGTCCATGTTCCGCCTGGGTCACCACTGGGTCTGGCAGTGGTCCCGACCTGGGGCAGGCGCTGGGCAGGCTCTGCACGGGGGTCGTGCCCTGACGGGTGGGGCGCAGGCCCCTCCGTCCTCCTCGCCCACCCCCGTGGCTTCCCTCGGCCCGGGACCCTCAGGCGTGGTCTGTGGTGCAGTCACCCCTCCTGTGACAGGGACCCCCCACGTCCCCCTGCTCCAGCGGCTGCCCCGACAGCCCCTCAGGCTCAGAGGCCCAGCCAGGAGGCCCCCTTCCCCCGACACCCTGCCCTCTCGCTGCCAGGCCCTGGCTGCTGGTGCTGCACCCTGGGGTGTGGTATAGACCCCACCACGGCGCCCACCGCACCCTCCGCCCCGCCAGCCGCCCCGTCCGGCGGGCCCTGAGCAGCTGTGGGCCCCACGTGCCCGCCGTCCCGATGGGACTGCAGCCCTGGCCGCCCTGCCCCGGAGTCCGGCTCAGCTCCCGGAACCCGTGGCCAGTTCCCTCCCTCACCCTCAGCACGGGCCCCTGTGCCCCTCTCTCGGCGGGAGCCCGGCGAACACGCTCAGCAGCGGAGCCCGGGACCCTGTGCGCCGGGGACGGGGCGGCCTGGGCGGCGTCTGGTGCTGGTTAAGGCGCAGCCCTGTCTGGCAGGGGTGCCTGCTGCTCCCTCCACACCGGCCGGTCGGCGGCGGCCGGAGCCCCTGCCTCACTCTGCGGCTCTGACGCGGGTCTGAGGGACAGTCTCAGGATTTTGTGAGAAAAGGAAACCGGCGGTGGGGGGAGATCCAAGATGGCGGCGCAGGTAAACATTTTAACTGCTGCCGTCCACACAACTTCATAACTACAACTAAGAGACAAAACGTTTATCGCCCAGAACCACGGAACAGCTGGCTGACTGGAGGCTCTACAACTAGACGGAAAGAGAGAAGAGCATTCAGGGCACAGACGCTGAAAAACTGAGGTACGGGGCGCACGCGGGATACGGGCTGGTGGCAGAGCCCCGCTGGCGGTGGGCGTTGCTTTCTTCGGCCCGAAGAGAGACAAGCTCCCGATCTCTCTGAAATCCAGTTTCTGGGGAGAAGCTGGGCTGTCTGCCATCGGGTCGGAGAGTGAGGGTGGCGTGCTTGCAGAGCTGCGCGCAAGAATAACCGTTTGCTGTCGGGGGCGCGAGACGCGGGGACGCGGTCAAGAAGGCTCACTGCCAGCCATCGCTGTTTGCCACGCCCTAGCCTAGTGACGCCCTGAGACTCCGCCCCGCACAATCTACAAACATACCCAAGCTCCAAGCAGCGGCTTTTGCATATGAATGGCCTTCTCTATTGCAGTTTAACCTAGTAAACCTGCAACCCGGTTCAGACAGCGCCAAAGCCCCCAAGCTCCAAGCAGGGAGGAGAGGACTGTGGTTCTCACTGTAGCACCTGCAGGGCAGCCTCAGACAGTAGCTGACCTGCACCCCATTGGAGATCCAGAAGCCAGTGTACCTAGTGGTCAGTGTGAGACACCAGATTTCAACTCCTCACACCCATAAGTGACACATTCGGGAGGCGGACTCAGTGAGCACCAAAGCCCCACTCAAACAAGTCCTGCACCATAAGCGTGTCTCCAGCACAGCAGTTCTCCCATTATAGACACAGCGGGTCCTCACAGCCAATTGGCCTGGAGGACAATTCCTCCCAGTGATACCAACAGCAATCAAGGCTTAACTACACCAAGACTTTGCACTCAGCCCACAAAGGGGTGCACCAAGAGCGACCACCTTGGGTGACTGGGGAAGCTGAGCTACCGGCCCCTATAGGTCACTGACCACACAAAGCCACTCCATCAACACAGGGAGGCAGCCAAAATGCGGAGACACAGAAGCATGTCACGAACGGGAGAGATGGAGGCAAGTAAACTACTGGACGACACAGTGTTCAGAACCACATTTATGAGGTTACTCAAGAATCTTCTAAAAACCGCTGAGAAACTTGAAGAGACCACCCTGAGGCCCAGAGGGAGGGGGAAGGCAGGTGACGGCCAGCCACGGGGAGGCCAGGCAGGTGGTCCCTGCTATCCAGGCAGCTGAGCCCCGTGGGTGCTGAGTCCCGTGGGTGCTGAGTCCCGTGGGGGCTGAGTCCCGTGGGAGCTGAGCCCCATGGGAACTGAGTCCCGTGGGAGCTGAGCCCCGTGGGAGCTGAGCCCCGTGGGCAGCGGGCCCTGCCTAGCCTCCCCTCAATCCTTCCCGCCACAGCCACTGGCTCCACATGCGGAATGTGGTGTCTGTCGGGGTGCCTCAGGGTGCCTCGGGGTCCCTCGGGGTCTGGAGAAGCAGAAAGGACCCAGACGGCCCCTCCCTCAGGACAGGGCGGCTGGTGAGGGACAGACAGACACAGCTTCTGTCCCTGGGACGAGTCCGCCCGCCGTGCCCGTTCCCTCGGTCCCGCTCCGTGCCCTGCACTGGCTCAGGGACACTGTCGGGAGGAGAGCCGCCTGCTCCGCCGCCACGGAGCCCCGCCCAGCCCCCCACCTGGGAGTGGCGTGGCCATCACACTTGCCAGGGTGTTGTGACAGGTCAGGGTCGGGATGGGGAGAAGTCTTCACCTGCCGGTTCACGCACTGCTCATCGAGGGCCCTTTAAATGCTCCGCCCGCCCAAGCATCGACCTGTGGACCAGGAGGTCAGGGTTCGATTCCGGTCAGGGCACAGGCCCAGGCTGAGGGCTCCATCCCCAGTGGGGGGCGTGCAGGAGGCAGCCGAGCCATGGTGCTCTCTCATCATTGATGTTTCTCTCTCTCCCCCGCTTCCTCTCTGAGATCAATAAAAACATATATTTTAAAGTAATAAATAAATAAATAATACATAATAAAATGCTGCCGCAGGGAGACAGCGCCACCTCCCATAGCGCCCAGCAGCGGGGACGCGTTGTCCCCTGAATCAGAGCCAGCGTGACCCCTAAAGGCCACTCTCAGATGCGCCACGGCGTGGGCCCCAGGATGAGAGCCGGGGGCGCAGACCGCTCAACCACGTCGCACACACGGGCACCAAGCGAGCCAGCCCTGCCCAGAGGCGAGGCCCCAGCGCTGGGGTCGGGACAGGGGGACACAGTGACGTCATGGGACAGCGGCTGCGTGCAGTCCGGGGCGCAGCGGTCACGCGAAGGCGCGGCACTCGTTTTGGGGTGAAGGAGAAGAAGGGGGGGGGACGCGGAGGGGAGGGGAGGGGCTGGTGGCCCACAGCCCCAGGGCCCATCCCTGTGTCCCGGCCTCTGACCGTGGTCCTGAACCAGGCCCGGCCACTCAGCCCCTCCTGCGGGCGGCCACTGCTCCTCCTCGTCTGCCACAAGGTCACGGGACCCCGGCACAAGGTCACGGGCACAGGGGTGGGTGGAGGGGAGGAGGGCCGCTGAGGGAGCTCGGTGCGCTGCCCACCCCTGCGGGGGGCTGACTGGGTCCTCGCCCCGGGACCCAGAACCTGACTGTGTGTGCAGACGGGTCTTTATTTATTTTTATTCTTTTTATTTTAAAATTTGGTATTTTACTCACCGATGATTTTTTCACATTAAATGTTTTGTTGTGTTTAAAAAACATGTTGCCTCTCAGTGTTGTTTAACCTGACCACTGCCTCTCTCGCCCCCGGAGACGGGTCTCTAACGGGTGGTGAGGGCAGAAGGCAGCCCCGCGGAGGGTGCGCCCGCCCGGAGGCGCTCGGCGATTTCAGCACAGACCTCGCTGCCCGGGTCCTTGGGAGGAGAGCGGCCGGGCCTCGCTGAGCCTGGATCGCAGCACAGGACCCGGTTCTGTCTGTTAGAGACAAGGCGCTCACAGGAGGTGCTGTGCGTGGTCTGTCCACCCACCTGCCCTCTGCCCCCGCCTCCCCGGTGCCCCCCGCCCTGCCCCCGCCCGCCCCCCCCCCCCCCACATCGGAGGCAGGCCTCTCCCAGGCTCCGGAGGAGGAGGCTGCGCGGACACTCCCCTTTGCTCTGGTGTTCGGGCCTTTATTTTAGTTTTGGGTAAAATTAGCCGAGAACAAAGCTCCGGGTGTGCGGCAGCCACTTCTGAAGGGAGAGCGAATTACGCCTGTGCGGCCGCCGCTCCGTCCCGAGGAAGGAGATCTGGTCCGAGCGTCCCTCCCCGAGGCCCGGGAGAAGGGCCCTCATCCCCGGCCTGTCCTCAGCCCCTGGGGACCGCCGTGTGACCGGGTGAACACGTATGTGTGTGTGTGTGTGTGTGTACCTGTGCTCACACTTGTGTGACCCTGTGTGTAGGAGTGTGTGGAGGCACAGTTGTGTGTGTGCATGCCTGTGACCGTGTGAGTTTGTGTATGTGTGGGGTGGTGTGTACCAGTGTGTGTGCACACATGCATGCTGTGAGTGTGCTGTGCATCTGTGTGTAAGCGTGTAGGTGTGTGTGAACGTGTAATGCATGCGGGGGGCTGGGCATGTGCGGAGGGTGGGGACCTGATGTCTGTGGAAACCGTGACCCAGACGAGGGACGCCGGCGTCGCGAGCTTCGTGCAGGAGGGGAACCCGCATCCCAGCGGCTGGCGTGTTGAGGCAGGAACGATAGCACACGTGTTAACAAACAGGTAGGAAGTCAGGTGAAGGGCCTACGTCACGTGTGAACCCCGGTACCTGGAGGGGACCCGACCTGACAGCCCCCCGGGCTCGCGGATCAGAGTTCGCTCCGTGGAGCTGGGTGAGAGCGTGAGTCTACGTCGTGCCCCCGGGACCCGCGGCCGGGCCTCCTCCTCCCGCGGCCTGGCTTCCGCGTCCGGCTGCCGGGCCTCCAGCCCCAGGAGAGACCGGGCGGCCTGCTGAGGCGCCATCCGGCCGGGGGTTCCGGCAGAGCCCGCTGGTGTGGAGCACCTGGAAGGTGGCAGCCCTGCCCCGGGGACGGCGAGGGGGCTTAGCAGACAGGCCAGGGCTCGCCTGCCAGTCTCTGCCCTGCCCCCCTGCTGGGCCCCCACCCCGCCTGCCCCCCTGTTGGGCCCCACCCCACCTGCCCCCCCCCCCACCTGCCCCGCCCTGAGGACCGCTTCGCAGGGGTTGGAGGAACAGGAACTGGGGCCGAGGGGCTGAGGTCACCTGTGCAGGGGAGGGGCTGGCCTGTGCCCTCCTGATGGACCTGCGTCCCCCTCTGCCCCGCCTCCCTGCCTCCCCTCCCCTCCACGCAGGAGCCCTGGGGGAGCTCCCGGCCACCTGGCCCAGCTCCTCACCCTGCTCTGCCCCCTGCCCCCTGCCCCCCTGCCCCCCTGCCCCCCTGCCCCCCTGCCCTCCCCCGCCTCAGCCCCTCACCGGCCCCCTCCTGGCCTGTGAGGCCGGCGTGCCTGTGACACCTGCCACCACCACCATCTCAGACCCCCGCCCCCCGGAGAGCCGGCCGGGCACCCAGGGCCGCAGAGCCTCCGGGCTCAGCCCCGCGCCGGCCGCTCGTCACGGCGAGGGGTGATTCTTGCGGAGCGCATCTGCACAGCACAGCTGCTCATTTTCTCTGTTTGTTTACCCACAGCCAGAGCCGCATTAGCAACTGTTTCCACCGCAGCTCGCAGATCAGGAGGGAAGAGAAACACAGAGCTGCTCGGAGGAGCCCGGGTCCCGACGCCCCTCCTCAGGAGGACAGGGTCCGGGGAGCAGGCCCCACGCAGGCCCCGAGGCCCCTCTGTGTGGGGAAGGTGCCCTCTGTGGGGGAGGCCCCTCTGTGGGGGGGCCCTCTGTGGGGGGGAGGCCCCTCTGTGGGGGAGGCCCCTCTGTGGGGGGGCCCTCTGTGGGGGGGAGGCCCCTCTGTGGGGGAGGCCCCTCTGTGGGGGGGGCCCCTCTGTGGGGGGGGGCCCTCTGTGCGGGGGGGGGGGTGGGGGTGGGGGGCAGGCACCACCAGGGGCAGCGCCAGGTCTGGTTTCCGCTGGGAACTGCCTGCTGTGATTTTATCCAGTGAGTCCCACCGTCCAGGGATCACATTTCCCCGACTCGGGACAGCCACTGCCCATGACGTAGGTCGTCAGGGCCATCCTCACCGCGACCCCTCCCTGAAGGCCGGGGGGCCTGGGAGAGGGCAGCGGGCGCTGGGTCTGGGGAGACAAGGCCTCTCCGAGTCCCTCCACGATCGGGACTGGCTCCTCGGCGCCTCAGGGCCTCCGCCTGGCCGGTGCCGAGCACGCTGTCCCAGGAACTCCCGGGCGGCCTCATCCACGCCTTCAGCAGCCGTGCGGCCTCGGCCTCGGCTCTCCTGGGCTGGGGCCGGGGGGCCGGCCACACACACACACACACACACACACACACACACACACGGCCTGGGGCCTGGCCAGCACAGAGGGGCCTGGGTGGCTTCCGGCTCCTCCCACAGCCACAGCCACAGCCACAGCCACAGGGACAGGATCCACCCCGCCCGGGGCCCCTGTGCCCTCTGCCGGCTCCCGGGAGGCAGGCGGGGCCGGAGGGAGCGGTGGCGCCTGGTCTCGGTCCCCCCCCTCTGCACCCCCTCTCCGCCCGCCCCCCTCGTCCTTCCTTGTTGATGCTTTTCTTTCTCTCTCCCCTTCCACCTGCACGCGCTTCCTTTGTACAAACCCTGATGCCATCTTCTATGTTTTTATGGAAAATCAGCACAGGCCCTCCTGCGCTCGTGTCATTTCCCTGAGTAAATTGCCATCCAAACGATAATTTCCCATCTCGCGGAGCCTCTCGCTAAGTGTCTGTTATTTGCTGACAGAGGATTTTTCATGCAAACGACCCACTTCTCCCAACTGCTCCCGAGTGTTCTGGCTTCTGGCTTCCTTCAGCCTGGGCTGCCGCCTGGGGCGGGATGGGCCAGCTCCCTCAGGACATGGGGGCGGGGCCAGCTCCCTATAGGACCTGGGGGCGGGGCCAGCTCCCTGAAGGACCTGGGGGCGGGGCCAGCTCCCTCAGGACCTGGGGGCGGGGCCAGCTCCCTGCAGGACCTGTGGGCGGGGCCAGCTCCCTGAAGGACCTGGGGGCGGGGCCAGCTCCCTGTAGGACTGGGGGCGGGGCCAGCGCCCTGCAGGACCTGTGGGTGGGGCCAGCTCCCTGTAGGACCTGGGGGCGGGGCCAGCTCCCTGTAGGACCTGGGGGCGGGGCCAGCTCCCTGCAGGACCTGGGGGCGGGGCCAGCTCCCTCAGGACTCGGGGGCAGGGCCAGCTCCCTGAAGGACCTGGGGGCGGGGCCAGCTCCCTATAGGACCTGGGGGCGGGGCCAGCTCCCTATAGGACCTGGGGGCGGGGCCAGCTCCCTGCAGGACCTGTGGGTGGGGCCAACTCCCTG
Source organism: Eptesicus fuscus (assembly GCF_027574615.1). NCBI lineage: Eukaryota > Metazoa > Chordata > Mammalia > Chiroptera > Vespertilionidae > Eptesicus > Eptesicus fuscus. The sequence continues at coordinate 107,265,835 of NC_072479.1, read as the reverse complement.
CAGGACCTGGGGGCGGAGCCAGCTCCCTCAGGACCTGGAGGCGGGGCCAGCTCCCTGCAGGACCTGGGGGCGGAGCCAGCTCCCTGAAGGACCTGGGGGCGGGGCCAGCTCCCTCAGGACCTGGGGGCGGGGCCAGCTCCCTGTAGGACCTGGGGGCGGGGCCAGCTCCCTGAAGGACCTGGGGGCGGGGCCAGCTCCCTCAGGACCTGGGGCGGGGCCAGCTCCCTGTAGGACCTGGGGGCGGGGCCAGCTCCCTGTAGGACCTGGGGGCGGGGCCAGCTCCCTCAGGACCTGGGGGCGGGGCCAGCTCCCTGCAGGACATGGGGCGGGGCCAGCTCCCTGCAGGACCTGGGGGCGGGGCCAGCTCCCTGCAGGACCTGGGGGCGGGGCCAGCTCCCTCAGGACCTGGGGGCAGGGCCAGCTCCCTGAAGGACCTGGGGGCGGAGCCAGCTCCCTCAGGACCTGGAGGCGGGGCCAGCTCCCTGAAGGACCTGGGGGCGGGGTCAGCTCCCTGAAGGACCTGGGGGCGGGGCCAGCTCCCTGAAGGACCTGGGGGCGGGGCCAGCTCCCTGCAGGACCTGGGGGCGGGGCCAGCTCCCTGAAGGACCTGGGGGCGGGGCCAGCTCCCTGTAGGACCTGGGGGCGGGGCCAGCTCCCTGCAGGACCTGGGGGCGGGGCCAGCTCCCTGAAGGACCTGGGGGCGGGGCCAGCTCCCTGCCCAGCCCTCGGCGGGGTCACCATGGCCGTCCAGGTTCACCCTCAGTGATGTCCATTCACCGAGAGGACATTCTTTGAAGATGAAAAGAGAACACGCCGTGGGAGCGTTGTCCAGGCCAGCGATGCGGCTGCGCATTTAAACGTTAGGACTTGCCGGACGCTCCCCTCCCGGGTGTCCACGGAGGCCGCGCCCCCATCACCCCGCGGCCTCGCGGCCCAGACTTCCTCCCGCAGCCTGACCCAGGCCTTCGTCACACGTTACGAGGCGGCCGGCCCCTCTCTGGGTGGGGGCTGGGCTGGGCTGGGCTGGGCTGGGGCTGGGGGTGCAGAGCAGGCTTCGGGGGGGAGATGCAATCCCATCCCGGCCCGGCCCCCGCGTCCTCATCGTCCTCAGGATCGGAGCCTCCGGGCTGGGGCTGGTGCTCGCACACCCAGGACACACCGCAGTCAGCGCAGTTTGTCACTTTAATATTCGCCGCAAACAGCCTGCATCTCTGTCAACAGCCATTACGCGGCCTCATGTTGTGTTTCCTTTTCCATAAATCCCGCTCATTACCCGCCTGACGGATCGGGGCCGCGCCTCCCGCCTGTCGGGTTCCAGCAGCTCTGGCTCCGAAGTGCCCATGGGGGAGGGGGGTGGGGGCAGCAAGGCCTCTGTCCCTGAAGCTCCAGCTGCTTCTGGGCGGGTGGGCGAGAGGCCGGGGACGGAGGTGCTGTCCTGGGGTGCTCCCCCTCCCGCCTCACCTACTGCACCTGCCAGGCCCCGGGCTCTCCCTGCTGCCACCTGTCCCTCCCATTTCCTTGGAGAGCGGGTGCAGGGACCCCGTCCCCTCTCCTTGGGGCGGCCCCAGGCCTGGTGGTGGCGGGGGGCAGTCATCTCCCCGAGGAGCCTGGGCAGCCTCGGGAGTGGGCCTCACGGGCCTGCTGACCACCCGGTGCAAGGAGCCCACCGGGGAGGCCGGCCGGGGTCACGGCTCCGGGACGTGGCTCCACGTGGGCTCCGTCCGTGGGGATGCATGTGGCCTCCCCTCCATGGGACCCGCTGACCACCCCCGGGCAGAAGTCTCCTCATTCCCCTCGGTCGGGGCGCTGGGGTCCCGGGCAGCCTCGCCCTCAGGGACTTGGCACAGAGCGAGCGGCTGCAGGGCCTGCTCTCCGGTAACAAAGGACCGTCCTTCCGCCTTCTCAGCTGGTCCCGGAGGGAGTGAAAGGCTTCGGGGCTGCGCCGGGCAGGGCAGACACACATCCATCCTCAGGATCAGCCGTCGCAGGAGACACCGCTCTGCCCTGCCCGGAGCTCAGCGGCCGTGTGGGGCCTCTGACCGCCTGGGTGCCGGGTGTTGAGATCACGGCCCCCGCAGTCACGGCCCCCGTTGCCCGGGACCCTCCAAGGGCCTCTCCATCCCCCATATGGAATCGGCTCCCTGGCTTAGCCGTTTCTTCTCGCACAAAACGCTGTCCGATGGATGCTTCGCTAACTGTATAACCCACAGAGGGGTGCCTTGGAGGGAACTTACTGTGGGTTTTATTCGATTACAGATGGTCTGAGGTTTTTGTGAGAGCGGAACTCAATGAACACGCATTCATGCAGCTCCTCTATGAGGCCTTGCACGCCCGGCTTCCGAGAGGGGAGCGCGGCGGCCACCCAGGGTCTGAACCCCAGAATCAGCCCCGCTGTGGCCCGTCACAGACCCCCGCCCCTGGGAGGAGCACAGCCCGCCTGAACTTTTTTAAAAATTAGAGTGTAAGCTTCTCTTTTTTAAAAAAATATTTTTATTGGTTTCAGAGAGGAAGGGGGAGGGAGAGAGAGCCAGAAGCATCAGTGAGGAGAGAGAATCATGGATCAGCTGCCTCCTGCACGCCCCACACTGGGGATGGAGCCCACAACCTGGGCATGTGCCCTGACCTGGGATTGAACCCGGGACCCTTCAGTCCACAGGCCGACGCTCTATCCACTGAGCTTGCTGGCCAGGACTCCCTTCCTTTGCTAGTGACCTCCTCCTTGCACACACACCTGGGAGAACCTACTCAGTGTGGCTTTTCAGGGACCTGGGGGGTCCCCCAGGGCCAGGCCCCAGGACACTTCCCACCCCTCCCGCTGCCCTTCCAGAGCCTCGGGCACACCCCACCGCACCTCACCACACCCCATCCCGGGCCTTTGCACATGGCGGCCTGTCTGCACCCCTCAGCCCGCCTGTTTGGGCTCACGCACAGCCTTCTCGGGAGACGGGTTGTCCTGTCTAACACTGCGCACCTGGCCGCCATGCTGCCCCCCTTTCCAGGTGGAGTGTCCCCCTGGCTTACCCCCTGTCCCCGCGCTGCCTCTCCCACAGGAAAAGGGCGAGGAGAGGGAAATGCACCCGTGTCCAGGGCGCTGCAGGGGCGGCTCAGGTGGGCTCGGAGCCCGGAGCCCGGACGCGGAGGCCAGGGCGGTGCTGGGAGAGGTCCGCAGAGCTGCCCGGAGGCCCTGGGTCCAGCGCGCAGGGAGGCCCTGCTCGTGGGTCATAAATTCGGCCACGCAGCGTTTCTGGAATTGCGCGAAGGAGAAATACGGCTCCCCCCGGACGGTGCCACGCGGGAGAGACGGAGGCTCCGCCGGCCTGTTAGGGAGGGAGCCGGCCGCGCCATCCATCCCGGCCCGCGCCGGCTCCTAAATCACCGCCGCCAGCCCCGCAGCGGCATGGTTCCAACTTGCTGCCCAACAAAATGCAAAATACGTGATAATCATTATTCCAGGGCCGCTGGGGGCCACTGGGTCCCGCGCAGATATTTCAAAGGCGGCGTTTCCCAGTCAGAGCTACAACAGGAGCCCGAGCCCCGCCGCTGCCCAGCCCCCCCACTCCCCCCGGAGTCCCGGGCAGACTCCCCGGGGCCGTCAGCCTGAACACACGCTGGTGTCCTCCTCAGAGAGCAGAAGGGACCAGAGGGATGCTCGGCCTGGGTGCAGGGGCTCCACCGGTGAACCCCAAGGCTCTCAGAGCAGAGGTCAGCAGACTAGACCAGTGGGGGGCCGTCCAGCCCTCTGCCTGTTTTTGTAAATAAAGTTTTATTGGCACATGGCCACGCCCACCCGTTTGCCTGTCACATGGCTGGCTGCTTGGAGACCAAAGCGGGAGCTGAGCAGCTGCAAAGCTGAGGGGCTGGCTCTCGGGCCCTAAGGACCCGGCTGTGGGTGTCTCAGTCCTTTGGGGACACTGCAGGGACAGGGGGCGATGCCCTAACTGTTTGCTCCGGAGCGTTCATGTCCTGGGTCTCCGTGCCTGGAGCCCCTGCCTGCGGTCTCCTCCAGAGGAAATGTGGCTGATGCAGGCCCAGGACACCGGCCACATGAGCCAGGAAGGTTATCCGGCAATATCCCTGTTCCACCGTCTCCCCCTCCATCCCCTGGGGGCTCGCAGAGGGATGCCCTCCACAGCTCCCTGAGCAGACACCCACTGTGCCCCCAGCTCCCGGGCCTGCCCACTGGCTCCTGGACTCTGAGAGAGACACACTTGGGAAGAAAATACCACGTCCATCCATTTACCATCCATCTACCCATCCATCCATCATCATCACCCATCCATCATCCATCCATCATCCATCCATCATCCATCCACCCATCCATCATCCATCCATCATCCATCCATCATTCATCCATCATCATCACCCATCCATCATCCATCCATCATCATCACCCATCCATCATCCATCCATCCATCCATCATCCATCCATCATCATCACCCATCCATCATTCATCCATCATCATCATCCATCCATCATCCATCCACCCATCCATCATCCATCCATCATCCATCCATTATCCATCCATCATCATCACCCATCCATCATCCATCCATCATCCATCCATCATCATCACCCATCCATCATCCATCCATCATCATCACCCATCCATCATCCATCCATCCATCCATCATCATCATCCATCCATATATCCATCCATCCATCATCCATCCATCCATCATCCATCCATCCATCATCCATCCATTCATCATCCATCTATCATAATCCATCTATCATCATCACCCATCCATCATCCATCCATCCATCCATCCATACATCATCATCCATATATCCATCCATCCATCATCCATCCATCCATCACCCATCCATCATCCATCCATCCATCCATCATCATCACCCATCCATCATCCATCCATCTATCCAACCATATATCCATCCATCATCCATCCATCTACCTATCCATATATCCATCCATCTATCCATCCATCCATCCATCCACCCACCATTCATCATCCATCCATCCATCTATCCATATATCCATTCATCCACCCATCCATCTATCATCCATCCACCATCCAGCATCCATCCCATCCATACATAATCTGTCCATCCAACCATCTAGCCATTCATCATCCACTGGTCCAGCCAACTAGCCATCTGTTCAGTCTTTAATTTATTCCACAGAGTTTGAAGTCATTTAGAAGAAAACATACCAAAAAAATGAAATAGTCAGTATGCTAGAATCTGGAAAAATGTCATCAGAATTAGAAGTCAGACCAGTGGGGAGGTGGGAAAGGAGCGTGCAGGCCTTGGGTCTCAGGCCAGAACCAGGTGGGACCATGCCCTGGACTCTAAGCTCCTTGATAGAAAAAGCAAAGACAGCCAGTTCCCCAGCCTCACTGTCTTGTAGGAGGAAACACACCATGTGTTAAGGAAGGTGAACACCGGTCAGCGTCCTTGTGAGACAGAGGACACAGATAGAAGGGGAAGAGGCCGGTGAGGACAGGGACAGAAAACAGGAAACACGATCCATCCATCCATTCATCAATCAATTCAACATCCATCCAACCATCCACCATTCATTTGTCATCAATTCATCCATCCATCCATCCACCACTCATTTGCCATCCATCCATCCAACCCTAACCCGAGCCCTAACCCTAAACCTAGCCCTAAACCTAGCCCTAACCCTAACCCTAACCCTAACCCTAACCCTAACTCTAACCCATCCATCCACCACTCATTTGCCATGCACCCATCCAACCCTAACCCTAGCCCTAACCCTAACCCTAGCCCTAGCCCTAACCCTAACCCTAACCCTAGCCCTAACCCTAACCCTAACCCTAACCCTAGCCCTAACCCTAACCCTAGCCCTAGCCCTAACCCTAGCCCTAGCCCTAACCCTAACCCTAGCCCTAGCCCTAACCCTAACCCTAACCCTAGCCCTAACCCTAACCCTAGCCCTAGCCCTAACCCTAACCCTAACCCTAGCCCTAACCCTAACCCTAACCCTAACCCTAGCCCTAACCCTAACCCTAACCCTAACCCTAGCCCTAACCCTAACCCTAGCCCTAGCCCTAATCCTAACCCTAACCCTAACCCTAGCCCTAACCCTAACCCTAACCCTAACCCTAACCCTAGCCCTAACCCTAACCCTAGCCCTAGCCCTAACCCTAACCCTAGCCCTAACCCTAACCCTAGCCCTAGCCCTAACCCTAACCCTAACCCTAACCCTAACCCTAGCCCTAACCCTAACCCTAACCCTAACCCTAACCCTAGCCCTAGTCCTAGCCCTAACCCTAACCCTAGCCCTAACCCTAACCCTAACCCTAACCCTAACCCTAACCCTAACCCTAGCCCTAGCCCTAACCCTAACCCTAGCCCTAACCCTAAACCTAGACCTAGCCCTAACCCTAACCCTAACCCTAAGGGACAGGGGAGGGGCGCCCCCAGGCCGCAGCACCCCAGTTGTGTTTACCTCGGTCCGGGTGCCCTAGACGGCCGGGGTGGAGGCCAGGGCGGCCCGGTCCTCCGTCCACAGCCTCCCGCCCGCAGCCCCCCAGCCCCTCGCGGTCACACTGGCCTCATCCCCGTTATGAGCTGCCGTGACCTCCATTCCAGCCTCCTGGGCGCTGGGCCTCCCCGCTCTCCCGCTCCCGCTCCAGGGGAAGAGCTGATCACATGACACCTGTGTGTGTGTGTGTGGGGGGGGCTCCGGTGACACCCCGGACCAAGGTCCAGTGTCCGGAGGGGATGCGGGGCTCCCGGTGACGGCCAGGCCCACGTCCGGATTCACGCGGGGCCTCTGGGCACCGGTCCCCCCCCCCCCCTCCCCCCACCGGGCGCTGAGACCCCGTGCGGAGTCCGCCGGGTCCCTTACGGGGGTGGGGTGCGGGGTGGCGGGGGGACATTTCCTTGCAGTTAAGCGTCCTCGCTGTGCACCCGACCCAGGAGCGCGGCTGCCATTCACACGAGTCCCGGGGTGAACGCTGCGGGGCGGGACGGAGTTCGTGCGTTTGGAATCCCCGGGGGACGGTGCTGCAGACGCTGCCTCATCGCTAACGGGACGGATTGCTTCTCAGGCGGACGTGGGGGGGGGGGGGGTCTCTGCCAGGGCCTCCGCCTCCACGGGGTCTCCCGCCCTCCGTGCCCTCCGCCAGGCTCCCCCCTGGGTCTGACGGAGAAGAGGCCGGTGACACGGGGCCGGTGGGGACAGCAAGGGGAGCCGGGGCCGCACCTCCCGGGCTCAGGCAGCTCTGGGGGTGGCCGGGGCCGCGAGGGGGGGGCGTGTCCTGAGGGCGGGAGTCCTGGGCTGCAGACCAGGCCCCAGAGGGGCGGACACTGCGTGGGCAGGTTCCTCCTCTCCCTCCCTCCCTCCCTCCAGTGTCCCTCCCCCTCCCTCCCTCTCCCTTCCTCCCTCCCTCCTCCTCCCTCCACCTCTCCCTCCTCCCTCCAGTGTCCCTCCTCCTCCCTCTCCCCCACTCCCTCCCGTGACCCCCCCACCCCCAGGCCGTGTGCGGAGCCGGGATGCTCTGGGGAAGCCTGAGCTGGCCCCTGAGACACAGCTGGGCCGTCGGGGAGGCGGGTAAAGGGCTCGCCCCAGTGATGCAGCCCGCCCCCTGCTGGGCGCCAGGTGCCATCCCGCCCGCCCGCTGTGGGCCCTGAGCCCCGTGCTGCTCGGTGACAACCTGGGACAGCTGCCGCCCACCTCGCAGGCCGGCTGTGGGCGTGGAGCCGGCGTCTGGGACAGAGCAAGTGCCCAGCGAGCGCCAGCGGCCAGGGTGTCTGGTGACCCCTGTGGACGCGGTCAGGGTGTCCGGTGACCCCTGGCAGGGACCCGGGCTGTGCCTGTCCCATGATGCTTAGGGTCATGCCCTGGGCCAGGCTGAGCTCCCCAAAGCTCACCCAGTGCCATCACCCCTATAACCCCCTCCCCCGCCCCCGCCAACTCGAGTCCCTCCTGTGAAGTGAGGGCAAGACGGGCAAAAAGTGCACCGAGGAGGGGGCAGGGCGGTGACGCTGGGTTCCCCGCGGCTCCCAGCAGAGATGTTGGCTCCAGGGCCTGGGCAGGGGCCCGAGTGACTCGCAGCGGATTCCGCTGGAGAGGACGGAGGCTTGGCCCGGCCTGAGCTCCCGCAGAGGATCCTCCCCCCGCCCCCCGCCCCTCCTGCCCGCCTGGCCCAGGCCCTGGCTGTGCTGGGCGGGCGCCCACTCCGGGTTTGGGGCGGTGGAAGGGTTCCACGCACACGGAGAAATCAGAGACGTGTAAACAGTTCAATGCCGCCAGGGACTCGGGCAAAAAGGGTTCCTGTCCGGGGGCCTCCGGCTGGACCGGCTGCGCCGAGAGGGAACGTGTGTGCGTGCTGTGGCCGGGACGGGTCTGTCTCCCGGGTGCCCCATGGGGACGGGGACCAAAGTGAGGGGCTGAGGAATGAAATGGCTGTGACTGTGGGTGACATGCAGCTGGTGCGTGGGCTGCGCGCCCGTCGGCATCCCCTCCCCCGCCCCTTCCCTCCCCCACTCCATGTGCGAGCAGCGGGGCTCTGGCGGAGGTGGTGCGTGTCTGCTCTCTCCCTACAAACATCGCAGCACTCTGCGTGTTGTCGCTCTGCTGGGAGCTCGTGCATGTCTAGGACAGCTGTGTGTTTGGGGAGACCGCCCACTTCTCATTAAACAAGGCCCCCCCTATCCCTGAAGACCCTCCTGGCCCCGGAGTGCCTGTGACTAAGGTTACATGTTACACAGAAGCTGTGGCATGCCTGCAGTCCTCCCTGGACTCACTGCCCCGCTCCCCACGCGTGTGGCCCCACCCGCCCCCCATCCGCACGCACGCTCGCGCGGCCTTCATTTGAATCAGCCACACGCTGGACCTGCCTGAGACGCTGTTCTTGCTTCAAGCGGCTGCTGATGGTTTAGAGGAAGGAAGAACAAAGTGGAAGGGTTTCCCTCCGCCGTTCCTCCCGGCCGCGCTGCTCTCACAGTGCAGACCCGAAGGCACCTCTGACGTCGCGTTCTTCACCTGAGAAGCGTTTTCCTAACCTCTCTCTCTCTCTCTCTCCCTTTTCTCTCTCTCTCTCTCTCCCTCTCTCTCTTTCTCTCGCTCTCTCTCTCTCTCCTCTCTCTCTCTCTCTCTCTCCCTCTCCCCCCCTTCTCTCTCTCCCTCTCCCCCTCTCTCCCCCCCTCTCTCTCTCTCTCTCTCTCTCTCTCTCTCTCTCTCCCCCCCCCCTCTCTCTCTCTCTCCTCTCTCTCTCTCTCTCTCTCTCTCTCTCTCTCTCTCTCTCTCTCTCTCGCAGAGCCGGCTGCAGGCACTGCGTTCACTCCCGGCCTGTCTGAGGAAGTACACGAGAAGCCGCGGGGACAGCCACCACCATAGCAATGGATCCGCGTTTATAGCGAGCGCCTGCAGAAGTCTCCCGGCCCCTCCCCCGAGGCTCATTGCTTCACCTCCGGGGCCACCTCCTGTGGTCCCTGTTGGCCTGGGTCGCACCCCGTAACTGCTGACTGACCCCCTGTCCCCCCGCCCCCAGGCGTGAGCCACCGGAGCCGTGGTGGTGCCTGGGTAACGGTTCCATCTGCACGAATGGGACAGTTTCTCGGTGCGTGCACTCGGCTTTTCGGTTTGTAGGAAATGGAACAGGTAACACGCAGCGCTCCCCATGCCCACGTCCCCCGTGGGCAACACCCCACATCCAGGGGCTCTTTTGAACGACCGCTGATACGTCATTATTATTATTTTTTTTAACTAGTAGCCCTGCGCTCGAATCCGTGCACCAGTAGCTCTCTGCGGGGCCTGGCCACTCGGCGCCCGCTGCCCAGAGGCTCTCCGCTGCCCAGAGGCTCTCCGCGGCCCAGAGGCTCTCCGCGGCCCAGAGGCCCATCCTCGGCCGGGCGCAGCGACGAAGCACGCATTCCACCAGGCCGCTCACACCGCCCGCTCTCAGAGGCCGCCTCCCCTCCCCCCGGGACTGGGGGACTCCGGCAGGGCTGAGAGGACTGGGAGCCACCATCTTTGTGATGGAGTGATGGTTAATTTGCATATCACCCTTTTATTAGATAGGATGTTTTTATTGACTTCAGAGAGAGGAAGGGAGAGGGAGAGAGAGGCAGAAACATCAATGATGAGAAAGAACCATTGATCAGATGCCTCCTGCACGCTCTTACTGGGGATCAAGCCTGCAACCCGGGCATGTGCCCTGACCGGGGATTGAAACTTGACTTCCCGGTTCATGGGTTGATGCTCAACCACTGAGCCATGCCGATCGGGCTGATATGTTATTATTAACTAACACTAGGGGCCCGGTGAATGAATTCGTGCACGGGTGGGTCCCTCGGTTTGGCTAGTGATCGGGGCCAATGGCGGGGAGCAGGGCTGGCCAGCCTGCTGGGGGAGGGACCGTGGGAGGTTGGCCCCAGCAGCAAGCTAACCAACGGCTGATTCCGCGAGGAATGGGGCTCCCTCCTCCCTCCTGTCTGGGTCTGGGGTGCGGGTGAACCAGATTCAGGCTGTCAGGCCCAGCAGCACGGTCTGGGTCAGGGTGCGTCACAGCTACCGGCCGGTCGTCTGGTCGTGCGGTCATTCGGTGGTTTGGTCGTAAGTGTTGCGTAGGCGTTATGTATATAGACTAGAGGCCCGGTGCACGAAATTTGTGCAAGAGCAGGCCTTCCTTCCCCGGCTGCCGGCACCAGCTTCCCTCTGGCTCCCGGGACCCGGGCTTCCCTCGCCGCCCCAGCTTCGCCCGGAAGATCCTCCGGTCTAATTAGCATATTACACTTTTATTATTATAGACGAGAGGCCCGTTGCACGAAGATTCGTGCAATAGGCCTTCCTTCCCCCAGCTGCCAGCACCCGGGGTTTTCCTCCAGCACCCGGAACCCAGGCCTTTGCTCTGGCCGGAGCCTTCAGTCTTCTCCGCTCCCCCAACCCCTCATAGCAGGTGCCTGCATATGCAAATTAACCCACCATCTTTGTTGGGATAATTTGCATACTCACTCCTGATTGGTTTGTGGGTGTCTCGGAGGTACAGTCAATTTGCATATTTCTCTTTTATTAGTGTAGATGGTTCATAGTTTACAGTTCCTGTTAAAGACTGGGCTGTTTGTACTCTTACTGTTGGGTTTTAAGGATTTTGAGAAGCAGGGTAACCGTTTCTTTGTATGTTTCAGGTCCAAGCTCTTCAGCAGAACTGTGTTTGCAACCGTGTCTCCCTGCCTGTGGCTTGTCTGCTCATTCTCCGGCGGAGGAGAAGCTGTTCATTTCAGCCACGGCCAACGTCTCTCTTCCTCCACGGGTCACAACTTTGGTGTGGGGTCTGAAAAGTCCTCTCCAAACCTCAGGTCACTTAGATTGTCTCCTATGCTTTGTTCTAGAAGTTCCATAGTTTTGTGTCATACCCTTAGGTCTGAGATGCATTGTGAGTTAGTTTCCTCGTGAGTTAAATAATGTCTATGACTGAGTTTGCTTCATTTTGCTGTTTTTTGCATGTGAATTGCTCAACACTATTTGCAGGAGGCTAATAATTCCCCACGGAGTCGCCTTTGCTGGCTTGTCAGGTATTAGCTCCCTGCCTGCAACTACCGGCCTCAGGGTGGGTCTGCTCTGTTCCTCCGGCCTCTCACCTGCTCTCTCTCCAATCCCGCGCTCTCCTCGTGGCTGCCGCTGTGTGGAGTGCCCGGAAGAAGCCTCTGTCCTGTTCCACCGGCCTCTCGCCTGCTCTCTCTCCAATCCCGCGCTCTCCTCGTGGCTGCCGCTGTGTGGAGTGCCCGGAAGAAGCTGGTGTGAGGCCTCCAGCTGTGCCCTCCGCAGGGTGGCACCGGCTCTGCTGGGCCTTTGCTTTCCCTATGGCACTTGGAACCGCTGTGTCCGTGTTCACACAGCCACACGCCGGCCCTCCGACGGGGACTGCACGGCCTCTGTGAGACCCCGCGGAGCCGAGCGGACATTAACGGGCCGGCTCATCCTCGCCATGGCGGTGGACCCGCTCTCCGTTGGGTCTGACCTTTCATTTTTAAACCATCAGAGTTCTGTTTCATTTTTTTCACATAATCAGTCTGTTTTGCTAGATTCTGTTAGGTTTGCACCTAAACATTTCATTTTTTTGGTGCTAATGCAAATTATATTGACTTTTTAATTTCAATTTTCAATTGTTCATTACTCACGTATAGGAAGGCAACTGACACTTGTATGCTGACCTCATATCCTGCAACCTTGCGTTATTGCTTATTAGTTCCAAGGAGTGGTGTGTGAGTCTGTGTGTGTGTGTGTGTGTGTGTGTATATGTGTGTGTCTGTGTGTGTCTCTGTGTGAGTGTGTGTATGTATGTGAGTGTGAGTGTGTGTGTGTGTGTGTGTGTATGTATGTGTATGTGTGTGTATGTGTGTATGTGTGTGTGTGTGTGTGTTTGGGTGAGTGTGTGTGAGTCTGTGTGTATGTGTGTGTGTGTGTGTGTGTTTGGGTGAGTGTGTGTGAGTCTGTGTGTATGTGTGTGTGTGTGTGTGTGTCTCTCTGTGTAAGTGTGTGTGTATGTGTGTGTGAGTGTGTGTATATGTGTGTGAGTGTGTGTATGTATGTGTGTGTGTGTGTGTGTATGTGTGTGTATGTGCATGTGTGTGTATGTGTGTGTCTGTGTGTGTGAGTGTGTATATGCATGTGTGTGTGTGTATGTGTGTGTTTTTTAGGGCTCTCTGCACAGACAATCACAACATCTGTAAGCAAGGACCATTTTATTTCTCCTTTCCCAATCTGTGTGCCTTCTCTTTTTTCTTGTCTTATTGCATTGGCTGGAACTTCTGGCAGAATGTTGAATAGAAGTAGTGGCAACCCAGATTTGATAACTAGTGGTGGACATGGAATTGTTCAGAATGTTCCTTTATTATCTTTCTAATGCCCACGGGCCGGTAGTGATGCTTCTTTCATTTCTGACACCACTGATTTGTGTCTTTATTTCCTGCTTATTTTCGCTAGAGGTTTATCGCCTTTATTGATCTTTTCAAAGACCAGCTTTCAGCGTCATTGATTTTCTCCATTGATTTCCTTTTATTGATTTCTGCTCTAATTTTTTATTATTTCTTTTCTCTGCTTTTTGTTAGTTGTTTGGGGTTTTCCTTTCTTTTCAAAATTTATTGTTAACCCTATTACAGATGGCCCCAATGCCCCTCCCCCCGCCTTCACCCACCTCTGCCCCGCCCCCACCCCTTCTCCCTCTGGCCACCACGACCCTGTTCTCTGTGTCCCTGGGCTATGACGTATGTTCCGCTTATTTTAGATTTGGTGTGTTCTTCTTTTAAGTTTTATAGGGCAGTAGCTTATTGATTTTTATATATTTTCTAACATATGCATTCGATGCTATGCATCTCCCTCTAAGCACTGATTTTGGTCCATTCCACAAACGGTGATCGATTGCATTTTCATTTTTGTTTAATTAAAAATCATTAAAAATCTTCTCTTGAGACTTTTTTCTTATTGTTCATCCTCATCCGAGGATACTTTTTCTGTTGATTTTTAGGGAGGGTGGGAGGGAGGGAGGGACAGCGAGAGAGAGAACCATCGACGTGAGAGAGACACATCGGTGGGTTGCCTCCCACACGCGTGCCCGGTCCAGGGCTGGGGATGAACCTGAAATCTAGGCATGTGGCCTTCACTGGGAATCGAACCCGTGACCCTTCGTTGTGCTGGCCGACCCTGTAACCACTTAGCCACACCGGCTGGGGCTTGAGACATTTTTTCTGACCCACATTTTTTATTTTAAACAACGTGTTGTTAAATCTCCAAATATTTTGGGATTTTCCAGCGAGCTGTTATTGATTTTGAGTTTAATTCCACCGTGGTATGCAAGAATACTTGATATAATTTATGCCCTCTTAAATGTGTTTAGGTGTGGTTTATGAGCCAGAGTGTTTATCCCGGGTAATGCCTCCTGCGAGCCTGAGAAGAATGTGCATCCTGCTGCTGGCGGGCGAAGTATTCTATAAACGTCAATTAGGTCCGGGTGATGGATGGCGTCGCTCAGTTCGACTGTGTTCTTACTGATTTTGTGTCCGCAGGCTCCATCCGTTACCGGAGAGGTGCTGAGGTCGGCGTGGGCCGCGGCCGGTCCCTTTCTCCCCGCAGTCCCGCCAGTCCCGCCGCCCAGACCCGGACGCCGCTGTTGGGCATCTACATGTTCACGGTTCTCCTGCGTCTGTGGAGAACTGACTGCTGCATCGCCGGGTCTGCCGCCCTTTATTCCCGGGTGTTTTTCCGACTTTGAAGTCTGCTTTGTCTGGAGTTAATGTAGCTCCTTCCGCTTCCTTTAGTCAGTATCAGCACGGCATGTCTCTCCGCACCCCTTGCCGTTTAATAGACCTGCTTTTATATGTAAAGTATTTAAAACAGGTCTCACCTGTAACAGCGCGGAGGCCCCGTGTTCGTGTTTTACCCACTCTGACCACCTCTGCCTTTGAATGGTGTCTCCAGACTCTGCACGTGCCAAGTGCGTTCACATCTACCATGTTTACAACTGTTTCGTGTTCGTTAAACTTGTCATGTGTTTCCTTTAAAAAAAAAAAAATCCTTTTTCTGCCTTCTCGGTTTTTTTTTTTAATTTTTAAAAATATGTTTCTATTGCTTTTTAGATTGAGAGAAAGGGAGAGGGAGCGTGTGATTGAAACATCAATGACAGAGAATAGCCCATCGGCGGCCTCCTGCACGCCCCCCACTGGGGACTAAGCCTGCAACCCGGGCCTGTGCCCTGACCGGGAATCGAACCCTGACCTCCTGGTTCATAGGTCGACGCTCACCACTGAGCCACACCGGCCGGGCTCCTGTGGGCACGTTCAGTCGCGGCTGCAGTCTCTCCCGATTTGCTTTGCTCCCGAGAGAAGCGTGAGGTCACCTGTCGCTGTTGCGCTGACACGCTGCGCGGTGCCTCCTCCGGCCGCCGTTGGAGACGCTGTCCTGGCCGGTGGCTGCCTGGCGTTTGGACACGACCTGCCTCCGTGTGCACGGCTGGTGTTCATCCTGCCCCGTGTTCCGGAAGCTTCCTGGACCTGTGGTCTCTGTTATGAGTTCTGGAGAGCTCGCCGAAATGACTTCACATTTTCATGTTCTCCATCCTCCTTCTCTTCCCTTTGTGGCATTTGCATGACACACATGCAACTTTCTTTCTTTGTTTTTGGTAAATTGTTCCCCGATTCTCGGGTAACCTCCTCCGCTTTCCCCTCGCCCTCTCCTCCGGGCGTGCCAGTCCGCACAGCGCTGCCCACACAGCTTCAAGGTCAGCGTCCTTCCTGTGACCACGTCTGGTCTGCTCCGATGGCCCCTCCAAACCGTGTCTTCATATCCGCTGAACTGGTTTGGATTTGTATCTTTTCCCTTTGAGTCCACCTTCGAGCTTCCATTGCTTTCCATTGCCACCTGTTCTTTTTAAAAATATGTATTTGTATTGATTTCAGAGAGGAAGGGAGAGGGAGCGAGATAGAAACATCAGTGATGAGAGAACCATGGATCGGCTGCCTCCTGCACGCCCCACGCGGGGATCGAGCCCGCAACCCGGGCCTGTGCCCTGACCGGGAATCGAACCGAGACCTCCTGGTTCCTAGGTCGACGCTCACCCACTGAGCCACGCTGGCCGGGCAGCCCATCCCTCCTTGAATATTGTCTCCTTTTTCCTTTCTGAAACACTCTTTATTGTTGGAAGTGTTACACACTGGTGTGTCCCCCTTTTCCCCACTGACCCCTCCAGCCCGCCCCGTCCCCACCTCAGCCTTCCCCACCCGACTGTCTGTGTCCATGGGTCACGCGTGTAAGCGTACGAGGTCTTGGTTGATCCCTTCCCACCCCCTCCCCCTCCCCCACTCCCCCTCCTCCTCCTTCCCTCTGAGACTCCACAGTCCGGAGGGTCTCCCCTCTGCACAGAGCCCTTCACCCACAAATCCGGACACTCACTCCCGGCCGGACAGTCCGACGTCTGTGCTGCGGCCGAGTCTGGTTTGGATCTCGCTTTGTCTCTTCCGACTGTTTGCCCCCAGGCCCGCCTGTTTCCGGGCGGCTGGGAACCTGAGGACACGGGGTGGGCTGGGAGGCTCGGGGTGCCTCTGCCCAGGTGTGGGGTGCCTCCGCCCAGGTGTGGGGTGCCTCCGCCCAGGCTCGGGGTGCCTCTGCCCAGGTGTGGGGTGCCTCCGCCCAGGCGCCGGGCAGTGTGTAAGCGGACACACCGGTGCCCCGTGTCCTGCTCTCTGGGTCACTAAGACGCCCGGCACACGAGGCCGCATCTGAGCACATTCCCCGTGCGGCCCCCGCGGTCCGTGGAGCTGTGGGGGGCCGGCCGGCAGCGAGCGCTGGTCCTCTGGTTGCATTTCACTGTTAGGGCTCAGCCTGGTCCTCAGTCCTCCATCCCCGCGGCGAGAGGAGAGGCGGGAGGTCGGCCGGGCTCCCGGGGAGGGGCTCCCTGCGGGCAGCGTTGCTCCTGAGCCACCCTCACAGCAGTCCGTCCCTTGGACCTTCGGCTCTTCACACCCAGACCCGCGGGGCTCCCGGGGACGCCCTCCCGCAGCCCCAGCCGCCTGCCGCCGGCCCCTCGCTCCCGGAGGCGGAGCTCGCGGTGGCTCTGTGGTTCTGTGCGGCCCAGTGTGCGGGCTCCTCCTCGCTGCCCACCCCCATCCCAGCACCCACAGGGCCCGCTGCCCCCCACCCCTCCTCCTGGCACCCACAGGGCCCGCTGCCCCACCCCCACTCCCAGCACCCACAGGGCCCGCTGCCCCCCCCCCCGGCACCCACAGGGCCCGCTGCCCCACCCCCACTCCCAGCACCCACAGGGCCCGCTGCCCCCCTCCTCCTGGCACCCACAGGGCCCGCAGCCCCCCCCCCCGGCACCCACAGGGCCGGCTGCCCCCCCCTCCTCCCAGCACCCACAGGGCCCGCTGCCCCCCCCCCCCCGGCACCCACAGGGCCCGCTGCCCCCCCCCCCCCCCGGCACCCACAGGGCCCGGACTGCACGGTGGGGAGTGAACGGCGTGGGAAGGCCTGTGCTGGGGCGGCTGGAACTCGGTGGAGGAAGAGATGGGGTTGTGGGTTCGGGTGGAATTCCCAGGACGGCGGCCCACACCCCGAGACGCGGCAGCCTCATCAGACCCCCCTGCCCCCCCCAAGGCAGGAGCAGGGACAGGCAGCGTCCGGTGGGCGGGAGAGGGAGGACGCCAGGCCCATGAAAACCCCTTTGCCTTTGCGGCTGTAAAACTCGATAGCGGCTCCCCCGCTCACGCCGTGAATGGTAACCGAAGCCCGCCCCGGGCCCTGAGCGGCTCGTCCCTGGCACCGCGGGGGGGGGGGGGGCGGACAGGAGGAGGAGCTCTGTGCCCCGCCCCCCGGAATCACAGCCACCGCTCCACGTTCAGTCCCCACATGTCACCGCTGTCACTGCCCGGCTCCCAGCTCCTGCAGCTGAGCACACAGGTGATGATGCCGTGACATTCGGGTGGGGCAGGCCTGCACCCACACCTCCCCTCCCCTCCCCTCCCCTCCCCCGGGGCTGCAGGCTCCTGGCTGGGTCCTCACCTGACAGCTGCAGAGCAGAGGGGGGAGGGGAGGGGAGGGGAGGGGGGGTCAGGGCTCGTGGCTGGGTCCTCACCTGACAGCTGCAGAGCAGAGCGGGGAGGGGGCGGTGGGGGGGGTCAGGGCTCACGGGGCTCCTGCCTCTGGGCCAGGCTGCTCCCAACGCCCAGCTCGGCAGGACCTTCTCCGGCTGGACTTGAGTGTGTGTGTGTGTGTGTGTGTGAGTGTGTGTGTGTGTGTGTGTGAGTGTGTGAGTGTGAGTGTATGTGTGTGTGTGTGAGTGTGTGTGTGTGAGTGTATGTGTGAGTGTGAGTGTATGTTAGTGTGTGTGTGAGTGTGCGTGTGTGAGTGTGTGTGTGAGTGTATGTGTGTGTGTGAGTGTATGTGTGCGTGTGAATGTATGTGTGTGTGAGTGTATGTGTGCGTGTGTGTGCATATATGTGTGTCTGAGCGGTGTATATATGTGAATGTGTAGCTGTGTGAATATGTGAGTGTATGTGTGCATACATGTGCACACACATATGTGCATATATGTGTGTGATGTCATGTGCACACATGCGAACGCTTGAGTATATTGTGTGTATATGTGTGCGTGCATGTGCATTTGCGGGTGTGTGAGTATGTTGTATGAGTATATGTGTGCAAGTGCATGGTGTGTGTGTGTGTCTGAGTAGGTGTATGTGCATGCGTATGCATGTGTGTGCTCACGAGTGCATATGTGTGCATGCATGTGCATGCTTGAGTGTATCATGTGTGTATGTGTGCATGCATGTGCATTTGTGGATATGTGTGTGAATAGGTGTGTGTGCATGTGTGAGAGTATATTGTGTGTGCATGTGTAAGTATATGTGTGCGAGTGCATGGTGTGTGTGTTTGAGGAGGTGTGTGTGCATGTGTGTATGTGTGTGAGCATGTGTGTGCGTGTGATGTGACGCATGCTGTGGGCCTCAGTGTTTACGGAAAGCACCTTCGTTTTCACCCAGAGTCACCGAGTAGCTGTGCCGCCCCCTCGTTCACCACGTCCTCACCCTCCGCCCGCCAATGACATGCCTGTTGGCTCATGTTCTGGAAAGACGCCGGGGGCCTGCACGGGACAGGGTGGTTAGGGGTCCCCTGGAGGCAGGCAGGCCAATGGGAGGCCGAGGGTGAGGGGTGCAGCAGAGAGCGTGTCCACACACCTCCACGTCCATGGAGCTGTAATCATCTCCCCTCCCAGCTCTTGGTCTCACTCATCCCCTTGATTCCAATCTGGGGTCTGCCTTGGCCAGCGTGCTCAGTGGTTAGAGCGTCGGCCCGCACACCAAAGGGCTGCAGGTTTGATTCCCATCAGGGGCACGTCCCTGGGGTGCAGGCTGCAGGCTCGCTCCCCAGTTCTGGTCCAGGCACGTGCGGGAGGCCGCCCGCCGATGTCTCTCTCACATCTCTCCCTCCCTCTTGCTCTCGCTCTTACACGCGGCCTCTCCCTCCCTCCTTCCCTTCCACGCCCCCTAAAAAGCAACGGAAAAACGTCCTCGGGTGAGTGAGGATTTACAGCAACACAACTCTGGGCTCCCGTTCTCCCCAGCAGCCGGCTTCCCCCCACATCTGCGTTCACGAAGCTGGGGGGGGACACTGACCCCAGCGAGGGGACGAAGGACGGGCAGGGGCTGCGTCTAGGACGGCGCCTGCGCACGGACTCAGCGACGGCACCCACCTGCGAGCGGCCGTGAGCGATCCTTCTATGGAGGCGACGGCGTCGCCCTCCCCGGGTGCCGGGCACAGGGCGCGGGCCGGCGTGCACTGCCCGGGCCGCCCACTCGGTGTGTGACCTCGCCGCCTCCCGTGACGAGGACGTTAAGATTCACGTCCTGTGCAGCGTCCGAGTCTGCGACGCGGCAGCCGCCCCGAGCCCACGCGGTGCCGGCCGCCGCTCACTTAGAGCTGGAGCGTGGGTCTCCGCACCCGCCATCCACGTCGCCCGCCCACCCGCCCCGCGGCCGCTGGCCCCCAGCACCCGCGCCCTGACTCTGAGCTCATTTCTTTAAGAGGAACCGCGTGGGGGTGAGATCAGACGGGATCTGTCTCTCCCCGACTCATTCCCTCAGCACAGCGCCCTCAAGGCCAGGCACGTCACCGACGGCAGGAGTTCACCTCCTTCACGGCCGAATACCCTCCGTCAGGAGAAGGTGTTCCAGAAAGTGCGCGCGCCCTTCGAATAACTGCCAGATGGCGCTCGGTAAAACACGTTTCCCTTTCAAACCGAGCGGCCGGCGCTGACGTGTCCGCGTCTGGAGGGCCCCGTCTGTGTCTGTAGATGACACTTCCTCTGCCATCCGTGTGCGCGTGGGTGCGGTCATTGGCGGTAAAACGCGCATCACACGCCCGGTGCGGGGCGCTCAGCCACCCTCAGTGCTGGGCCGCCATCACCCCCGTCGAGGGCCGCAGCCTTCATGGCCCCAACGAAGCCGGGCCCGCTAGCAACCCCGCAGTCCTTGCTCCCCGCCCCGCAGCCCGTCAGCTCCCTGTGCCTCAGGGCGTGGCTAGCCGGCCCTCGCGGGTAAGTGGGGTCACGCCGTCGGCTGAGCACACGGTCCCCGGGCCCACCACGTAGCGGGGGCCGGCGAGGCGTCCCTTCACGGCTGAGCAGCCTCCCGCCGCGCGGACCGACCGCCTCTTACCTCTGCGCCATCGGCGGGTGGGCACGGCGGGCTCCACACCCGGCTGCCGGGAGTGCGTGCACATGCACACACGGTTCGGCACGGTGCTCGGCAAATCCGGGTTGTGCGTTCCGGAACGTTCTGGGGGTTTTGTTTTCCCATATTTCGGGTCCACGTTTGGTTGAGGCCCGCGATGAGGAGGCTGACGGCGCCCTCACCGCAGGCCAGCAGGGGCCTCGGCCGACGTGGCTGGACGTGGGGGAGGCAGGGACTGTGGTCAGTCCGGGGGTGCAGGCGGGCCACGGACCGTCCCTCGAGAGGGTGAGGCCCTGGGACTCCCAGGACCAGCCGCCCGGGCTCCCAGCTCCCGGCTACCTGCCGGCGTCTGGTACGCGGGCTTGTCCTCAGGCGCCCGAGCCTGGGGGGAGGGGCCAGCAGACCTTTCACTTCCATGTCCTCTCCGACCTGGAAGCGCCCTCTGAGAGCGCCCCGCCTCCAGGCTCCAGCGTGGACGGTAATGCCCGTGAGGATGCGTTCCCCCCCCCGCCCCCCCAAGAGCAGGAGGCGGAGCGGGCGCTCGGGCTGCCATTCCGCTCCGGGTGCTGTTCTGGGTGGGCCCCAGAGAAGGAAGGAGGCTCAGAGGCCCCAGGCGGGGAGGGCCGCTCCCTCTGCCGGCTGGGGAGGCCGTGAGCCGAGGAAGGTGCGGCTCCGGGGGCCGGGAAAGGCCGGAACAGACCCTCAGGGGCTGCGGGAGGAACACACACCCCGCACCTCGGGTTCCGCCCGCAGGACTGCGCTGGGCGCCTCTCTCCCGGCCGCCTGGAGGGGCGCCGCGCTGGGCGGGCCTGTCGGGGAGCACCGGGCTGAGTGGGAGGGATCAGGGCCGCGGGGCAAGTGGCCTGGGAGCCGTCAGGCCCAGGCTCTGCTCTGCGCAAGCCCTTGGGCTCCCGGTTCGAGCTGGGGCCTCGCTTGTCTCGTCTGTGAAATGGGAGCAGCAGGGCTCTGCCTCCGGCTCCTGTGACGGGACGAGAACCCCCTCCGCCGACAGGGCCCAGACAGGAGCGCTTCCAGCGCTGGTTTCATCGGCCGTGCGTTTGGTCACAGAAAAGCGACGGGCGGCACGTGCTGCCCCTTTAACGGCAATAACGCGAACCGCGGGCTCTGCCCCACGCGGAGAGCCGGACGTCCCGCAGCCTTCCCCCTCTGTCCGTCTGTCCGTCTGTCCGTCTGTCCGTCTGTCCGTCTGTCCCTCTGTCCGTCTGTCCGCCCGCCCGTCCGTCTGTCCATCTGTCCGTCTGTCCATCTGTCCCTCTGTCCGTCTGTCCGTCTGTCCGTCTGTCCGTCTGTCCGTCTGTCCCTCTGTCCGTCTGTCCCTCTGTCCCTCTGTCCGTCTGTCCGCCCGTCTGTCTGCCCGTCCGCCCGGCGTGAACAGCGCTGTGGACTTTGCGTGGCCCACAGACTGTCCTGTTTTCATTACGTTTCGCCCGGTGGTGTGACCCCCAAGGATGCAGCGAGCCGTTCAGCGGGTGGGCTGACCCATCCCTCTTCCTCCAGCGCCGCGTGTGAGCGCCCCCCACGCGTGGCTTCCTCTTCGCGGATGTCCCCACCCGCTGCGCCGTCACACTGAGCGTGGCTGCCGCCCTGCTGGGCTGCACCCCATCATCACAGCACACCGCGGGCCGGCCGGTCTCCTCCACATCCTCCCCCCCCCCGCCATCTCCCCGCCATCTCCCGCCATCTCCCTGCCACCCCCTGCCACCCCCCGCCATCCCCCACCATCCCCCGCCACCCCCCGCCATCTCCCTGCCACCCCCTGCCACCCCCCCCCGCCATCCCCCACCATCCCCCGCCACCCCCCGCCATCTCCCTGCCACCCCCTGCCACCCCCCGCCATCCCCCCGCCATCCCCCGCCACCCCCCCATCCCCCGCCACTCCCCACCACCCCTCTGCCATTCCCCCCCCATCCCCCCCCATCCCCCGCCACTCCCCACCACCCCTCTGCCATTCCCCCGCCATTCCCGCCATTCCCCCACACGCTGTGGCTGCACGTGCCCGGGCGTGGACGGACTGGTCACGGAAGGCACCTGTGCATGTGAGTAACTCACGCGTGCTTCCACGGTGATGCTACCCAGGCACTCGCCCCGCCAGCCGCGGGCCCGTGGCTCAGCCTCCCCTCCGCGCCAGCACCTGGCATTGCCGCCTCTTAACTCTTCATCCATCTCCCTCCTGGCAAAACCCATCTCCATGTGATTTCCATTCGCCCTCCATCAATAATACATTTGACCTTCATTAAAGATGTGTGTGAGCTGTTCATCCCTCCAGCGTCTGCGGACGTGGGGGCCCGGCGCTGCAGGCCGGGTGTGTCTGCATGCGTCCCCACTGCCCGCCGCGCTTCCTCCCGCGAGGCGAGCAGACCCGCCCCGGCGCCCGCCCTCCCGCTCAGCTGCGCCGCGGTCACCGCTCGGCGTGGGTGTCTCTGCTGTGCCCGGTGTCACTTCAGAAACAAAGGCTCTTACTTCTAAGATGCTCTATGGTCAGCGCTTTGCATCTCTCTGAAGCAATTCTTGAAATCCGGTAGCTTTTTGCTTTTAAATATTTATAGCTACGCTGCTTTTAATTCTCTTAGTCTAATGACGCTCCTAACGTCGTGAAGTGCCACGCGCTTTCTTTTCTTCTCCTCGTGATTACTTCTGTCCGCGTGGGTAAGTACCTGTCCAGGTCACCCCTGAAGATCCCCGTCCCAGCGGCGCTGCGGCGCCCGCCCGCCTGCACCCTCCCCTGGTCCGTGTCCTGTTCCCGCTCTCCCTCGCCTGTCCCGCTCCGACGCCCCGCCCGATCCTGAGCGTGGATTTATGATCCGTGATGTCGGCGTCAGGAACACGGCTGCTCTGGGTCCTCGCTCTCCCATGTAAATGTTAGAATTATCTTGTCCGTTTCCGTGGAGGTCAGCGCTGGCGTCCCCGCTGAATCTCGGTCGAGGCCGGGTTGACATCCTATGTAATAAAAGGCTAATATGCAAATTGACCCGAATGGTGGAACGTCCGGTCGCTATGATGCGCACTGACCACCAGGGGGCAGACGCTCAATGCAGGAGCTGCCCCCTGGTGGTCAGTGTGCTCCCACAGGGGGAGCACCGCTCAGCCAGAAGCCGGCTCATGGCTGGCGAGCGCAGCGGCGGTGGCAGGAGCCTCTCCCGCCTCCACGGCAGCACTAAGGATGTCTGACTAAGGGCCTAAGCTGGCAGTCGGACATCCCCTGAGGGGTCCCGGATTGCAAGAGGGTGCAGGCCGGGCTGAGGGACACCCCCCCGCCGTGCACGCATTTTTGTGCACCAGGCCTCTAGTCCTATCTAATAATAGACAAATATGCAAATTGACCATACCTCTGACACACCCACAAGCCACGCCACCATCCAATCAGAGTGAGTATGCAAATTAACCCAAACCAAGATGGCTACAGCCACAGAGAGCAAGGTTTCCTAGGTAACAGAGGAAGCCAAGCTTTCCGCCTGCCCTTGCCAGGCCTAAGCCTCCACTCAAGCTACAAAGTTTCAATTAAAGAAGGTAAACAAATTCAACCAAATGGCGGCAGGATGGAGCTTGAGAGAGCAGGCCAGGGTTGCCGCCGGCAACAGGGGAAGCAAAGCTTTCCACACACCCTGGCCGGGCCCACCCGCTTAAGGCAACAAAGTTTCAATTATAACCCAACACAAATGGCTTCGGGCCTCGGAGGGAGCCCCAGGCTTGGCTCTGCTCCAGGCTACAAAGTTTCAACTGTAGAAGGAAAATAAATTCCAGATACCAGGGCCTCCGCTTGGCTTGCCAGGGGGCGTGGCCGGCCTGCAAACCACCACAAGCCCCTCACGGGCCGCCTAAACACCCGCCTCCTTAAAGAGCTCACGGGAAGCCTTATGCTCACCCGGTCCGTGGGGGCAGCCCCGTCACAGCATCACGTGCCCGATTCCCGCCGATTTCCGGTTGCGAGCTCAGCGTCGTGAACAAGGACCTTTGAAATGGACTAGATATTGGTTCTTACGGTTGGCCTAGCGTTGATCACGGCATTGGCAGGAAGCGTAGTTCCGTACAAGCAGCTACGCCGGGGCCAGGAGCCGGCAGCCCCACGCTGTGCTCCGGGGAGATGGCTGAACACGTCCGTGCGTCTGTCTGGGCGGGACGCGTCGCCGTGTCTCCTTACCGCGCGGCGTCTGACGGCCGTGGCAGCCGCAGTGACAGCCACAGCCCGTTCTCCACCGGCCTGACCGGACAGAACTCGCGAGACAAACACGCCACCGCTTCCACGTGTCCCATTCGGGGGCTTGGTGTGTGACTCACATGTTGTGTAACACCCCAGCTACCTCCCGGCGGCACGCTCCTGGCCACAGAGAAGCCCGCTGTGCACCCGCCGGCCCGAGCCGCTCGCTCCCGTCTGTCTGCACAGCTTTGCCCGTTCTTCACGTTTCATCTGCACGGGATCGTGTGACACGTGGCCTCTGTGACTGCTTCCTTCACGCGGAGCAAAGCGTCCAAGAGTCATACGTGTTGTCCCGTGCAGCGTCTGCACTTCGCTTCATTGCGTGGCCAGGCCCCGGTCAACGCGGTGGCGCCGGCACGGGGGTCTGTGGCCCCCTCCCGCGGCGTGTCCTGAGGCCCGGCCGTCAAGGGGAGCCGGGCTGCCATTCGGTTCCCGCCCCTTGAACCCCGGATCTCCCTCTGACTTGAGTCACAAACAGGGTGGGGACCGTCGGAGGGGGGCGTTCCTAGAACCCTGCTCCCCAACAGGAAGCCAGGACGGCGAGCGCGGGCGCCATCGGGCTGCAGGGCGGGCTCTGGGGGTGGCGTCGGCGTATTTACGGCGACTTCCTACGCGATGGAAACATTTTTTTACTGAAATGATTTTAGGTGACTCGCCTGTGAAAAGAAAGATGTACAGGGACAGCCCGCAGTGTCCTGTTTAATTGCGCGAACGTCGCGTTAGAATTCTGCTCGTGGATGTGCGGCTCCCCGGAGGGAGGACGGTAACGGCGTCGCAGGCATTTATTCTGCGGGACCCGCGGGCCCGCTTCCCGGGAAATCAAAGCGAAGGTCAGGCCGACGCGCGGGGCAAGTGTCCTTTATCCGCGCCGTGTCACGGGCGCAGATAATTTGGTGCCGGTCGCACAGCCCGGAGAGGAAGCGGTATTGATTTGTGGAACTGTCAATATTTTCTCCACAGGAGGAGGAGGACTGGCTCTGGCTGTAAATAAATCCTCACGCTTCGCGGAAGCCACGGGGACGGGTGCTCTGAGCCCTGGTGACGGCCCCCGGGTGGGGGGGGGTGGGGGTGGGAGGGGGAGGGGAGGGCAGGGCCAGCCCTGGTTCTGCTGGGCACACAGGGGGCTGGAGGCCTGGCAAGGCACCGCTGTCCTGGGGACCCCTGGACCCGCCACCGCTCCCGGGACTGAGCTCCGAGCTCATCCCTTGGCCGCGGGACAGAGACGGGGTGTCTGACGGGCCAGCCTTCTGCCCGGTGGCCACTGCTCGCGGCTCCTGTGACGGATGTCCCCGGACCCTGCCCTGCCGGGGAGGTCGGGACCTCGGCCACCATGCCATCTGTGTGCCCAGGGAGAGGGGGCTCGTGCTTATGAGAATATTAGGTCTCCGCTCTGTCCCGTGTTGCTCAGTGGATAGAGCGTCAGCCCGCCCACCGAAAGGGTTGTGGGTGCGATCCCCGGCCTGGTGGGGGCGTGTGCGGGAGGCAACTGATCGATGAGTCTGTCTCACATCGATGCTTCTCTCTCTTCCCTCCCCTCCTCCCCTCCCTTCTACTCTCAGAAAAATCAATAAAAAGCATATCCTCAGGTGAGGACTGACAGCAACCGAAAAAGAGGATTGCCCTTTGGCGGGGAAGGTGCGGGGAGACGGGGGGGCTGTCTTTCATCCGCCCCAAGACAACAAGCAGCAGCGTCCTCTCTTCCCTTCGCCCGCAGTGGGGACCCAGCCTCCAGGCACTCGGAATGACCGACACGGGAGCAGACCGAGGGGTGAGTAAATCAGTACATGAAAGCTCGCGGGGGGGGGTCCTGGGGTCCTGGGGGGTGCGGTTTGTAAAGTAAAGTTCACGGAACTAAACTTACCCCAAAGGCAGCGCTTTCGCCAGCGTCAGGAGGAACGCCTGGGACCTGGAGGCCATCAGCCCGCAAGGACACGGGAGAGTTCGGCTCGGGTTTCGGGGTAAGGCACTGGTTCAGGCGTCCTTTAGGAAAGAGCTGGGAGAGAAGCGCGGGGAGAGCCGGGGAGGCGGTCCCCGCCCGGGTGACGGCAGCAGAGGCTCTGGGAGCCTCGTCCCCACACACATCGTCGAGGCCAGAAGCTGAGGCTGTCCAGGTGAGGGTCTCCTTCCAGAGCAGGAGTGTGGGTGCCAAGACCCAGGGCTCCCGGACCGGTGGCGCCCAGATCCTGAGGGCAGGCCGAGGGCCGGGCCACTCGGAGAGCCTGCAGGGCCTGCTTCTCGTCGGGGTCCGAGCAGGAGTCTGTGGTTGGGGCCTCACAGCACGGATCTATCCATCTGTCTGCTCACCATCCATCTTACCCTCTGCATCTCATGACAACTCCCTCCCCTTCCTCCATTCTACCCATCCACCCACCCATTTACCCATCCATCCACCCACCCACCCACTAATCCATCCATCCATCCATCCATCCATCCACCCATCCATTCATCCATCCATCCATCCATCCATCCACCCACCCACCAACCCATCCATGCACCAATTCACCCATCCATCCATCCATCCATCCACCCACCCACCCATCCATCCACCCATCCATCCATCCATCCATCCACCCACCCATCCACCCACCCATCCATCTATCTCTATCATCTATATGTATGTATGTATGTATATATGTATCATCTATCATCTATCTACCTACCTACCTATCATCTATCTTTCCATTCATCTACCATCATCTATCTGTCATTGATTATGATGTATGTATGTATGTATCTATCTGTCATCCATCTGTCATCTATTACCTACCTGCCTACCATTGTTATCCACTGTTGAGAACACACCACACTTCGCCCACTCGTCAGTGGGTGGGTATTTGGGTTGTTTCCACCTCGTGGCTCTTATGCATAATCCTGTTGTGGACGTGTGGGTACAAGTCTCTGGGTGAGCAGATAAAGAACTCGTACAGGAAAAAGATAAACGGTCCTATTTTACAACAGCCAAGTGGCTTTTATCGATCTATCACCCATCAGTCATCTGCTACCTACCTATCATCTATCTATCTATCTATCATCTATCTATCTGTCTATCATCTATCATCTATCTATCATCTATCTATCATCTATCTATATCTATCTATCTATCTATCTATCATCTATCTATCTATCTATCTATCACCTATCTATCTCATCTATCTGTCTATCTCTGTCATTTATTATGTATGTATTATGGATATACTGTATATGTATGTATGTATGTATGTATCATCTATCTATTATCTATCTAGACCTTCTATGATGTATTATGTATCTTCTGTATCTGATATTAATCCATCCACTTATCTGTTTATATATCGGTCCATCTTTCCTTCCTTCTCTCCATCTTAAAAGAACAATGATTTTCTTAAGTGACGCAAGCTTATTACAAGTGAATCGAGTGACTCAGAGCTGAGAGAGGAAAAGGACAGATGCCGGATTCTCAGAACCAGCAATAACCACAGGTAAAACGTGGAGAAGGTTATTCTCGACGAACCTCTGCGGAAATAGGCAGATTGAGGAGGTCCCGACAGACGGGCAGGTAAAGCGTGAGCCAGGTGAGATGGCCGTACAGTGAGAGCGGGCTGCGGCCCGCGCTGTTTTCAGTAAGAGTTCAGCGTAGCTTCCCCGAGGAAGCGCCGAGGAGCCGGGCTCAGAGGACAGCCAGACCAGATGGTTCCTGCGGACCCTGGGTCACCACTCAGAGCTGGGCCGCCAACGAGACCTACACCCGCCTCAGTCTTCTGCTCTGTAAAATGGGACGATAGCGGCATATTCTTCATGCGTGTGGGAGCTAAAGGAGTAAACACGGACATGTGTGCCCGCTTCACAGAGTAAACAACATACACATTAGATAGGAGTGAAGAGAAGTTAATGAGATTAAGACATTTCAGATAAAGATTTATTTGCGAGAGACGTTCATTCCAGAGGAAAGGGGGGGGGGTCGGTGGGGACGGCAGCTGGGCTCGAGGTCGCCTGCGGGCCGGCCTGGCCGGGGACCCAGAAACCCCTGCTCCCTCCGCCCGTGCTCCCTCTGCGGCGGAGAACCATCGGAGCGGAGACTGCGCTGGCCGGAGGCGGAGGCAGCCTCTCACGCGGGAGGGAGGCTCAGCCAGGAGGACACGGTCGCGGTTTAGTCTGCGTTTCAGGACGAGAACCCGCGGTCCGAGGCGGGAATCACCTGCGCTCGCTCACACCTGGCCAGGCCGGCGGCCGGCGCTCAGCCTCCCCGGGGCTTCGGGAACCCGCTGCCCGGAGACCACTCAGCGCGGAGCCTCGAGGGGCCGCATCCCCCTTTCCGAGGCTCCCGGGGGAGGGGGCCGGCCGGCGGAGCCTGGTGCCCGGTGCCAGCTCCTGCCCCTGCGGCTCCCGGGCGAGGGTGGCAGTGGCTCCCTGTCCAGGCAGAGACCTCCTGGCCCTGCTGCCCCCGTGGCCGCCCTCCCTCAGCCCCCCCGCCCAGGGTGCAGCCCCGCATCCAGGCTGCCCAGACCTCTAGCCGAGGCCTGGGTCCTGTCCCCTCCGTCTGTGGGCGACGGGAGCTCAGCTATAAAGGGCGCAGCGGGGGGTTGTGGCTCGCGGAGGCTCGGCAGCGTCTCGTCGGAGCCCCTCGCTGACAGCCTGCGTCCGCCCCGCCACCTGCTCAGAGCCCGGAGGCCACTCCTCCCTCCCGCCTGCAGCCCGGCTCCGAGGCCGCCCCCTGCT
This sequence comes from Eptesicus fuscus, assembly GCF_027574615.1. NCBI lineage: Eukaryota > Metazoa > Chordata > Mammalia > Chiroptera > Vespertilionidae > Eptesicus > Eptesicus fuscus. The sequence goes on along the minus strand of NC_072479.1, from coordinate 107,236,766 downwards.
TCCTAGCTGCATCCAGGCCTGGCGTGTGCACCGGCCTATCTTTACTCTTTACTTTTGTTTGTATTTTAATCCTCACCTGAGGATATGTTCCCATTGATTTTTTAGGGAGCGTGGAGGGGGGGGGGGAGACAGAGAGAAACATCAAGCTCTTTTTCTTAAAAATATTTTTATTGATGTCAGAGAGGAAGGGAGGGAGGGAGAGAGAAACATCGGTGAGGAGAGAGAATCCTGGATCGGCTGCCTCCTGCACGCCTCCTACTGGGGAGGAGCCCACAACCCGGGCCTGTGCCCTGACTGGGAATCGAACCCTGACCTCCTGGTTCACAGGTCGATGCTGAACCCCTGAGCCACGCGGCCAGGCTGCTCCCGTCCTTCCTCCGGCTAAGCCCGTCCGTGGCAGCACCGGGAGGGCCGGGCCGGGCCGGGGAGCCTCCGTGTGGGGGCCGGTCCTCTCTGAGGCTGCGGTGCTGCCCTCTGCACGCCCCACTCTGGGGACTGAGCCCACAGCCCGGCATGTGCCCTGCCCAGGCACAAACCAGGACCTCCTGGCTCATAGGTCAACGCTCAACCACCGAGCCACCCCGGCCAGGCTGGGCACACAGGGTCCTCCCCAGGACCCGGCACGCCAACACTGCCCCCTCCCCCAGCCCAGCGCCGACGCCCCGTCGAACGGATGGCCTTCTGACTCCTTGGCTACAGAGTTAGGCTCCGGCCCTGGCTGGCTGGGCTCAGTGGTTAGAGCATCAGCCCTTGGACCAAGGGTCTCGGGTTCGATTCCCGGTCCAGGGCACGTACCTCGAGTGCAGGCTCTCCAGCCTCAGTTGGGGCGCAAGCAAGAGGCAACCAATCGCTGTGTCCCTCTCGCTGCAATGTCTCTCTCTCTCTCCCCTCCCCCTCCCTTCCACTCTCTGAAAAACCGATGGGAAAACTATCCTCAGGTGAGGATTTAAAAAAATGTATTCTCTGGAAGATCTGATGCTCAAAACTAATTAGAAAAATAACGATGACCCTTTAGGGCGCAGACGTTTCTGGGGTGAGGGGTGCCTGGGAAGAGGGGCGCGGGGAGCCGACTCCATGTCCTCGGGGTGGTGATGCGGGGTCCTGGCCGGGGGCAGCCGCGTGCAGCAGGGACAGCGAGGGTTCGGAGGAAGACGGGCCGTCTGAACCGTCTCCGGGGAGGGGGGGGGGAGGGGCGGCCACGTGAGAGGGGGCGGACGTTCCGTGTGGCCGCAGGGATCGGCGAGACAGATGGAAGGAAGTGACAGGAACAGATGTACACGCAGCACCGGGAAGATTGTCAGAGCTGCCCAACCGTGGCCAGCCGGCATCCGACATGTGTCAGCCAGGCGTGTGCGCCAGGCACGGCTGAGCGCCCGGGGGACACGCGCCCCTCAGCTCACCTCTAACTGTTATTGCTATTTTTGTTAAATATCTGTTTTTATTGATTTCAGAGAGGAAGGGAGAGAGAAATGTCCATGATGAGGAAGAATCATCGATCGGCTGCCTCCTGCACGCCCCACCCTGGGGATGGAGCCCGCAACCCGGGCCTGTGCCCTGACCGGGAATCGAACCCTGATCTCCTGGTTCACAGGTTGACGCTCAGCCCTGAGCCACGCCGGCCGGGCTATTATTATTGATGTTGTTGTTGTTGTTGTTGTTGTTGAGACAGAGGCATGGACACGGCCCCGTCCATGGTCACTGGGTGCAGGGAGGTCCCAGGATGCACGGCGGCTGACCTTTCTAGGACTTGGCCTGTGACCCCCGCAGGGCCCGGCCTCGCTGAGACCCCCTCTCTGTGCATTTTATCCCAGGAGGCGCTTCAGAGCCGCAGCCAGAGTGCAGGGAGCCGCCCGGCCTGCGGGAATGAGGTCCACCCCACAGGCCTCTCCCCGCGGCCCCGGGCCTGGGTCTGGGGGTTCTTGCTGCCGGTGTGTGCAACCCCAACAAATAGCACAGCCTCCTGGCAAACAGTAGGGGCCGAGTACCTGTCTGTGGAGCGAGCGAGGGAGGGCGGGAACTGGCGATGCCCCTCCCGACGCGCCCGCGGACCCCCCTCCCCGTAGGCTGCGCGCTGGGCCAGCCGCCACGTCTCCGCCGGGCCGGCTCTCGGAGGAGGGAGAAGACGGGGCGCAGGAGGCCCGTGGGGGTGGGGGCAGCTCCGTCGCTCAGAAATGGTCCCCACGCCCACCCAGCCCGTCTCCCAAACGGTCCCTCAGAAAGGACCGCGGCCCTCCTCTCCGGGCCCGGGAAGCCGGCAGAGCCATCAGCCCCGGAGGGGTCGGCTTCGGGGCCCAGGAGGAGCCGGATGCAGCCATGGCAACGGGCGCGGCCCCGGGCTGAGGGCCTGCAGCCCCCCAGCTCCCTGCCGCGCCCCCGTCTCCGCTTCCCTGAGTGATTTTTTTTCTCCACAAAAATCTTTAAAACCGTTTCCAATGACCGTTGACATTCTATCTCTGCAGCGTCCTTTTTGTTTGTTTCTGTTTTAATAGTTACATTTATTTCGCATGAAAGAAGCACTTAATAAATCTTCATTAATTTACTTTGAGGGGAACAGCCGCTCACGTTTAAATGTAAGTAAAGCGAACGCAGGAAGGTCCAGACGCCGCTCGGAAGCCGCACGGTTCCCGGGGCCTGGCTTCCGGCCCGCGGCGCCCTGCCGCTGGGCTGTGGTGCGGAGCTGAGCTGTGTGAGTTCTGTCTGTGCCTCGGATGTTCCCCATCCCCACGGCCGCTTGCAAACCCGCCTCCTCCGCGGGCCGCCTGCGTGGCTGGTGCCTGTCTCCGCGGCTGAGGGCTGAGTTGTCCCCGGCCGCCCCGGGACCTGGCGCCGCGCCCGGCACAGACCTCGGCACAGACCCGCGCGGGGAACGGGTGGGAGCTCCGCTCTGGGCGTGTGCGCCTGTGAGGAGCAGTGCGGAGATTCGAGCACGCAGACACACAGCACGCGTGTGCACGCGTGTGCGCGCACTGTCCCACGCCTGCACCTGACTGATGGCAGATGGCAGCGGGGCTGTTTCTGAACAGGGGTCTGCAGGCAACGCAGCACGAATCCGGCCCCGGGCGGGCGCACCGCGTGCTGTCCTCCGCGCCCGCCGGCTCCTGCCCGTTTCAGCCGCTCCTCACAGTCCTCGGCCGCGTCCGGGCGTCCACGGGGCACCGTCCGTCCAGGCTCAGTCCCACCGTGTCCGTCCCGGAGCCCTGCAGCCCCGCGGGTCTCTGCTGCCCGACACGGGGCTCCAGGCAAACACGCCCCTGCACCCCTGGGGGCCTTTCCGTGCAGGGGTTCCCAGGAAGGGCATCTCCAGGATGGCGCGCCCCCGGCAACACCCGAGGCCCAGCAGCAACGAGAGGTGGTGGGCAGCCCGGCCGGCGTGGCTCAGTGGCTGAGCGTCAACCTAGGAACCAGGAGGTCATAGTTCGATTCCCAGTCAGGGCACAGGCCCGGGTTGTGGGCTCCATCCCCAGTGTGGGGCTGTGCAGGAGGCAGCCGATCCATGATTCTCTCATCGTTGATGTTTCTCTCTCTCTCCCTTTCTCTTCCTCTCTGAAATAAATTATCTATAATAATAAAATCGTAATATGCTAATTAGACCAGACGGCCGAATGACCTTCCAGACGACCTTCCGGACGCAGCCGAGGCAGGGGCAGCCGCTGTGGCTGCGCGGGCCGAGCCCCTTGCACGGATTTCGTGCACCGGGCCTCTGGTGTGTACACATATTACAAAGAAAGAGGCGTGTGCTTGGGGAGGAAGAAACGCTTTTCCAGGGACGAACCAATAAAATCGTAGACAACCCGCCCGCCTTCTCCGCGGCCCCTGGCGCGGCCCTCTCCTGGGCGGAGCCCCTTCCCCAATGCCTGGCTCAGCTGGACACACAAGCCTGGCCCCCCCTCCCCCACCCGCACGCTCTCCCAACACACAGTGGAGGGAGCAGGACTCGCCCTCCCGCAATCTGGCCGCGTCCGTACAAGTGCGAGGGCCGCGAGGACAGGGACGCGATGGCGGAGGCCGCAGGGGAGACAGAGCCTCAGGCCGCAGCTTCCCACGCTGGGTTCCCGCTGGCACCCCAGCTGCAAGGAGAGAGGGTCCCACCGCAGGAGCCCTGGTGTCTGGCCGGACCGTCCATCCCGGGAGACAGTGACCTGGAAGCGCTGCCGTCACCCGCGAAGCTGACGTTGGCCACGCGGACAGCCACCTCGCCCCACCGGCCCGGGCGGGTCTAACCGGCACCTGTGGGTCCAGGTGCACCCGTGGTCGGCGCACGGAGGCCGGGCACGCAGCGTTGGACCAGAGGGAGGGAGGCCGCGTGTCGCCTGCAGGCAGAACAGAGGAGAGAGGACCTGGCCGGTGTCGCCCCGAGGTCTGCCCCTCGGACCAAGGAAACAGGACGCGTGATGAGCGCCGTCCGCCAGCGGCACTCCGTGTCAGACCTGAGGCCATGGGGGACGCGGAGGCCTGAGCGCTGTGAGGCTGCCGAGCACCCTCGGCCTCCCCTTCCCGGCCCCGAGCCCCGCACACGCCGCCCGCCGGGTCACGGAGCGTCACGGACGCTGCTCCGAGCCTCAGCCTCACAATGAAAGTTCCAGAAGGAAGGAACCTGCGGACCGGCAGGGAGAGGAGCAGCTGCAGGGCCCTGTGAGTCCTGTTCACACATCGAGGGGGCGAGGCCGCCCGCCGCCGGGAGCCCCGTGCGGGGCCGCCGAGCCCGCAGCGCGTCAGCCCACGCCGCCCGCAGGTCACAGCTGGGCGCCTCGGCGACGGGTTGTCACACCTCACCCGGCTCCAGACATCACCATCGAGGGGGTGTGTGCACGTGCAGGTGTGTGCATGTGCATGCATGTCTGTGTGCCTGTGTGCATTCTGTGTTCATACATGTAAAGGTGCGTTGTGTGCATGCACACACATTTGCAACTTGTTTCCAGACACATCGCTTCTCGCCCCTCCCCCGGGGGTGCTGAGGCTGTGATGTGCGGGACCCTCCAGGCTGAACATGTGGAGACGGGAGGCGAGAACAAGTGAGCGCGCTGACACGCGGGCTCATACGCTGACAGCTTGGAACCCGCAGCATCTTCCCGCCGAGCCGGCGCACAGGCCCGTTCCGCTCACGGAGCAGCCGCCGCAGCCGAGGGGGCTCCGTGCGTGCGGGCGGGAGGGAGCCCTGGAGCCGGCGATCGCGTGGCTGACAGCGGGGCCCGCCTGCCGGAGACCCAGCGCTGAAGGGGGCGCAGACCGCGTCCGGCGGGGTCCCTCCGTGGCGTCCAGAGTGCCGGGTGCGAGGAGCACCGCCTCCTCACGCTCCGCGCCGTCCCTCTCGGCCGCGATGCGGGGCGGTCAGCGCACTGCCGGGCCGGGCGGCCGAGTCCCCGCGTGTGCGGTCCGGTGGCATCCTGCTCCCTCATCACATCGCCCCTGCCAACGCCGCCAACTCTCCAGAAGCTTCCAAGAACTTCTCCGGAGGAGACGTGCCGCCCTGCTCTGAAAGGGCCGAGGCGGGACAGCGCCGGCCGCAACCCGGCGTGTGCAGGTCCCCGCGCCCACCGCGGTGTAGCGTGCGCACACCCGTGCGTGGGCTCAGGCGGTTGCTCCCAGGGCATCGCCCCGGCCCCACCCCTCGAGGACCCCGTGCTCGGCGGGCGCGGGAGCTCAAAGCACGCGGTCCGTTTGCCACGAGACCTAAGATCCCATACAGCACGCCCGGCGAACGGCGTCGGGGACAGGCCTGTGCGGCCACGTTGGAAAGGACAGGCGTGTGTACGACGTGTAAGAAATGGACTTTGAATGCAGACATGAAAACTAAGAGGCGATCGGAAAGACCGGGCCTGTTTAACAGCCGGTGGGCCCGGGTGCGGCTCGGTTGGCTGGGTGTTGTCCCTGCACCAGAGGTGGGCGGTGAAGGAGTTTCCACCTCTGAGTGTGGATTCCGGGAAAAAAGAAAGGAAATGAAGTAAGAAGGGAGGGAGAAAGGAAGAGGAAAAAGTGGAGAAACATGCTATTAAACATAATGGCAAAAAAAAAAGAACGCTTTTCAGAATTAATTAAAAGCATGAATCATCCTGGACTGAGAGCCCAATAAATCCCAATCCCGATAAATATAAATAATTTACCCCCGAGACGCTGGCGGAGAACCGTGACATTTGAAGGAAGAGAGAGAGAGAGAGAGAGAGAGAGAGAGAGAGAGACACGGCTGTGAATGTGTCCGGATTCTCTGAGGCGGCGGCCGAGCGCGGCGCGGGGACCAGCAGCAGCCACGGGGACCATGGGAACCGGACGGGCGGGCTCCGTCCTCACAGAGCCACCGGCCCGTTCACCTGCCGCCGCTCCGCACCCGGCGGAGACCTTCCTGGTGACTGCGTCCGAGAGAGCGCCTCTCGCTGCGGAAATCCCCGACGTGTGTCTGGGAGGAGGAGGAGCTGCCACAGGACCGTTCCGCTCACGGAGCAGCCGCCGCAGCCGAGGGGGCAGCGTGTCCCGACCAGCCACCCAGGGCCTGGGGCTGGAGAGGGGGCCTCGCGGACGCACCTGCGGCAGAAGCCGGAGAGAAGGGGCCTCCTGGGCTGGCTCCCTGCAGCGGAGGCGACGCTGCGCCCTGTACCCTGCGCCTGGCGGGGGGCACGGAGGAAGATGGTCCCTGGGCCGCCCTGAGCCCCTGTGTCCTCAGACAGGAAGGCCGCCCCCTTCAACCCAGGAAGGGTCCCTAACCTGCCCTTCGAGGGCGTCCTGCCCCAAACCAAGGAGAGCCACCCACATCCCAGGAAGGACCCGCCTTCGCTTCCGAGGCTGTAAGAGGGCGTGTCCGTGGGGCGGCGGGCGGACCTCCCGGTTCTAGAAGGTACCCTTTTGGTTCCTCCCCGTCAGCCTGTCCGTAAAGACCAGTGAGCCCAGCCCGGGGGCGTGGCTCAGGGGCTGAGCATCCACCTAGGACCAGGAGGTCAGGGTTCATTCCCGGGTCGTGGGCTCCATCCCCAGTGGGGGGCGTGCAGGCGGCAGCCGATGGATGGTTCTCTCTCATCGTCGTCTCTCTCTCTCCCTCTCCCTTCCTCCCTGACATCAACACAAACAGGTCCTTTAAAACCCTCATTAAGCCCGTGTCCCCGCGCGACTTCTCCTCCTGCCACAACACAGCTCCCACCTTTGCCGGGAGCAGACGAACGCACATCCGAAGATTAAAAAAACCTTAAGCTATAAAAACCTCTTTGGAAGAACGTTCCTTATTAGGAGAAGAGCGGAGAAAAGCCCGCGTCTCCGGGGAAGCCGCCGAGGCCCAACTTCCATAACGAGCTTCAAGTTCAAAGTCGGGCCGCTCGCTTCTTGCTAACGAGGCCCCGCCCCCGCCCGCAGGTGGCTGCTCCCTGGTTAAGGCCCGGCGCCTGCCCCTCCACCTGGGGCGCCTCGGGCAGCCGGGCCTCCGCCGTCACCATCCCAGGGGACCGGGCCCGGGGGGGCCGAGAGGCAGGAGGGCGGCCCCCGTGCCACCTGTGCCGCCTCTTCCCGGCCCGGGCAGTGCGGGTGCGGCCACGCCCAGGGCTCCCTTCTCCATCTCCCCAGACGGGTTTCCCTTCGCGCGAAAGTCAGGAAGCCTCAGCGGGCGGGAGGGCGACCTGGCAAACACGCGTGCGCCGGCCGAGGGCTTTCAACTCAGGACACGTGCTCTCTGGCCCAGCGACACCTGTCCGTGCACAGCCGGGCCTGAGCCGGGGTCTGCGCCGCCCACAATCAGGCTGTCGTGTGCGCGCCTGTGAGAGCGCGTGTGCGTGCATTCTGCGGCTGCGGGCCGGGGAAGCTCCCGCGCCTGGGGACCTGGCGCCTGGTCACCGCCCCGCACCGCCTGGCCTCGGTGCGTCAGGAAGCCACACGCGCTGTGGACACGTTAGGAAACGCGTTTGAGGGGCGGTCCGGGCGCGATGCCGAGGGGCAGAGTCCCGCCAATCCTCAGTGACTTCCGGGAAAACCACATCCTGACCCCTGACCCCTGAGCCAGCGAGGTCGCCCAGGCCTGCGGCCGGCTCGCGGGAGCACGTCCATGGCAGTGCCGTGGTTCCTGGGTGGCGGGCGGTGCCCTGCGCTGGCGTTTGGGGAATCACACTTTCCCTTCTTGCTTTGCTTCCTTCTCAGGCACAAGTGCTTCCCACCTAACATTTACGGAGCGTGTCTGCCGTGAGCACAGTGTGCCGAGACTGGCGGCCCCGGGCGGCAGGCCTGGACACTTCCCGGTCGCTCTCCGCCGAGGAGCGGGCTTTCGTGGTGTGACTGAACCTGGTCAGGAGGCCTAGAAGCCAGGAGATGCTCCTCTCGGGTCAGAGGACCTGCGCTCTCAGCCAGCCTTCTCAAAGGTCATTTTAAAATGCAGTGACCTTGGCCCTGGCCGTGCGGCTCAGTTGTTTGAGCATCGTCTGTGCACTGAAGGGTCATCGGTTCAATTCCTGGGCGGGCCACATGCCCGGGTTGTGGGCTCGATCCCCATAGGGGGCATGCAGGAGGCGGCCGATAGAGGTTTCACTCTCGGATTGATGTTTCTCTCTCTCTCTCTCTCTCTCTCTCTCTCTCTCTCTTCCCCTCCCGCTCTCTCTGAAATCAATTAAAAAATGTTTCAAAACAGTTCAGTGGATTTGATTGCGGCGCGTTTCAGGGCTGTTTGTCCCGTGCAATCTCTCCTGGAACTTGAGGTGCCCTTTTCACATGTGGATTAAAGACGCCGTCCATGTCTACAACAGCACTCGGAATTATTTCTGTGGCTGTCCCGAGGACGCTGTCCCGAGGACGCTGTTCCGAGGACGCTGTCCCGAGGACGCTGTTCCGAGGACGCTGTCCAGAGGACGCTGTTCTGAGGACGCTGTTCTGAGGACGCTGTCCCGAGGACGCTGACCCGAGGACGCTGTCCCGAGGACGCTGTCCCGAGGACGCTGACCCGAGGACGCTGACCCGAGGACGCTGTCCCGAGGACGCTGACCCGAGGACGCTGACCCGAGGACGCTGTCCCGAGGACGCTGTTCTGAGGACGCTGTTCCGAGGACGCTGACCCGAGGACGCTGTCCCGAGGACGCTGACCCGAGGACGCTGTCCCGAGGACGCTGTCCCGAGGACGCTGTCCCGAGGACGCTGTCCCGAGGACGCTGACCCGAGGACGCTGTTCCGAGGACGCTGACCCGAGGACGCTGTCCCGAGGACGCTGTTCCGAGGACGCTGTCTCAGGCAGCACGGCTTCTCCGTGTGTTGGAGCTCGGGTCCTGCCTCTGACGGGGAGACTGATGTTGGCCGTCCCTGAGCTGGTTCCCTCTCACGTTGCCTCCTCTCCTGCTTGCTCGTTTGTTTGACGGATGTTTATTGGATTTTGTCTGTGCAGGTTCTGCTCCCCACCCCCCTGACACCATCCCTTTTTTATGGCGATTAATTCTAATGAGGGAGGCAGGCGATCGGCAACGAATACGTGATATCACCTCGGGCCGACTGATTCCTCCGGGCAAGTGACAGAGGGCCGAGGCACACGGAGCCGTGGGGAGGGAACGGCCGGGACGGGCGTCAGGTCGCTTCTCTGAGATGTAACCGGGGAACCTGGGGAACTGAGAGGAGCTGCCCGGCTCGGAGGAGGCAGTGCCAGGCCTGGGGCAGGGGATGGGGTGTGGGGGATGGGGTGTGGGGATGGGTGTGGGGATGGGTGTGTGGGGGTGGGGATGGGGTGTGGGGGATGGGGCGAGGGGGTGAGGGGACAGGGTGATGGGGTGAGGGGATGGGGGTGAAGGTGTAAGGGCGACTGGGGGTGAGGGGAGGGTGGGGTGACGAGGGGGGACTTCAGCGAAAGAACAGCGGGCATTAGGGCGTGTATTCTAAGCAAAGCCACAATGCAGATATTCCATTTTAAGGATTCAAAACTCATTTTAAAAAATCGAAACTAAATCATATATTTAAATACCAAAGTGATCAAGCATATTTAAAAACATCAACTGTAATATAAAAATTTAAAGTGTGAAGGTTGGTGCACATTGCTGTTCTATAAATTGTAGGGTGGAAATCAATACCATTCAAGGATTTGAAGTGAACACCACATAGGATAAAATCAGTCACAAAATTAAAATGTAATTATTCCTTTAAAACGCAATCGTAGAAAAACAGCACCTGTGAGTGGTTTTGCAGTTGAGCCTTGAGTTATTATTATTATTATTGTTATTTTATACAGATCTTTCCACGGGCTGCAAACTCCGAGCAGCGGGAGGAGGTGGTCACGGTGACCTGGCTGCTGGGCTTGTGGGAGGGGCTCTGACCTCCAGGGGGCCCCGCCCCGTGGGACAGCGTTAAGGTTATTGGGAGGAGCGACTGTTTGCAAAGACTTGTCTTTTTTTTTTTTTTTTAATATATTTTTATTGATTTCAGAGCGGGAGAGAGAGGCATCAATGATGGAGAGACTCATGGATCAGCTGCCTCCTGCACGCCCCACACTGGGGATCGAGCCCGCAACCTGGGCATGTGCCCTGACGGGGAATCCAACCGTGACCTCCTGGTTCGATTCCTGACGCCCAGCCCCTGAGCCACGCCGGCCGGGCGAGGTCTGTCTTATGATGGCTTCATAGTCCCTTCGTCTTCATCTCCCGAGCCGTGGCGGGCGGACGGCCTGCCCACAGTCCCCACCTCCATCTCAAGCCGCGTGTTTGTGTCCGTGCCCTGCGGGAGCCTGTGAGCTTTGCCCAGAGCCTTTGCGCAAACAGCGGCTCGGCGGCGGCGTGCGGACTCGCCGGGCTCCGCGCTGGCTCACCGGCTCGGCCGGCTCTGACCCACCTGCCTGCTACCGGGGACGACTGGATCCGCGGTCACAACCTCAAGACGTCCGTTGTGCCCCTGACGTGGCATTTCCGCGTTCGTGAAGACGGAATCCTGGGCCTCCCGGCCGCCCGGGATAGACCCCTGCCTTTTGGTCATGGAAACCAGCTCGCTGGGCCGATGGCCAGTGTGGGACGGAGTGGCGTTCAGGCTGGGTCTTCGGACTTCGTTCTAAATTCCAGGAACCCGTCCAGCAGATGTGGCTCCGTGGTTGAGCATCAACCTAGGACCCAGGAGGTCACGGTTCGATGCCCGGTCAGGGCACAGGCCCGGGTTGTGGGCTCCATCCCCCGTGTGGGGCGTGCAGGAAGCAGCCGATCCATGATTCTCTCTCATCCTTGATGTTTCTCTCTCTCTCCCCATCCCTTCCTCTCTGACATCAATAAAAAGATATTTTTTAAAATGTGATGATCGGGGAGGTCAAAGGCGAAACCGGGGGGCGGGACCCGCGGAGGACACGGGACAGCACACGGCTCTTCAGACGAGGACGTCTGTGTGTGCGGCTGCGGGAGGAGCCAGGAGCGGGGACAGTGTGGGTGCCGAGGGGGAGGCGGCCTGGCAGGCACTGGGGTGAGACCCGGTGCCCAGCGAGGGACGGAGCGGCTCGTGGGCGTGGCCCAGGGTGTGAGTCTGGGCCCTCTGTTCTGTTAGATCCATTTCTCTCCCCTCCCCCTCCCCACTGTAATGTCAGGACTGTAATTTACTGTCAATCTGGTAGAGGGGGAGGGACTCCAGACCCCGTCCGCCTCCCTGACCCTCCCCTTCCGACGGCGCCGGGTAATTCAGGGCCTTGGCTTTTTCACAGGTTTTAGAACCGTCTTCCCGCGTTCCACGAACTCGCTCTCCGGGACTGTGGGGAGCGGTGGTCTGTGCTTTATGCGAGCACTGGCCGCCTCGGCCCCGGACCGCCCTCTCCGTCAGCGCGGCTAACGTTCTGAAAAGGGCTCTTACATGGCGGTGTTCCGTCGTGTCCCTGGGACAGTCACGTGTGCCCACGCCCCGCCCGCCGCTCACACGTCAGCCCGGGGCGCCCGGCTGCCGCAGCCCACCGCCTGCCGCTACTGTGGCAGCCGCGCCGGCGACTCCGGCTTCCTCGGCGTTGGTCGCCCGTCCTTGGCTAAACTCTCCCCCGACCTCTAACCTCCTCTACAGACTGAAGAGGCCTCGGTGTTAACATTATTTCGTCTGGAAATGATCGTTTCAGTGTCTGCTTTCCAGGCCTGTGTCTGTCTCTGTCTGTTGCTCATCGATTCGTGGCCGGGACGCCGCCTGGTGTGCTCGCCGTGCCGGCCGCGGGCTCCGCCTCCTGCAGGCCCCTCACCTGCTCCCGGCTGGGTCAGTGCTGGTTGGGGCTGGACTGTTTATGGAAGATCTGTTGTTTTTCAGGTAGGAGATCTGCTTTTCTGTTTTTGTTTTGATAATTCTCACCCAAGGATATTTTTCCCATTGATTTTTACAGAGCAGAAGGGAAGGAAGGTGGGAGATACGGAGGGGGGCGGGGGAGGAGAGACAAAGAGAGACACAGAGAGACAGAGAGAGACAGAGAGACACAGAGACAGAGAGAGAGACAGAGACACCTCCATTAGTTGCCTTTTGCACGCGGCCCGACCGGGGCCGGGGATGGAACCCACAACTGGGATACATGCTCTTGACCGGGAATTGAACCCACGACCCTTCAGAACTCGGGCTGACGCTCCCACCACTGACCCACAGCACCCGGCCTGTTTATTCCCCTAAAATGTGTAACAGGGTTTGCAAACCCAAGTGAGGGGCGTGGGCTTCTCGATGAGACCATGGCCGAGAGGGGCGCCTAGCACGCACACGCCTCGCTGAGTCCTCACAGATGAGCACACGCGTGTAGCCGGCACCAAGGGACCCCGAGCTCAGGGGAGGCCTGTGCTGAGCGCCGACCCACGATGCGCCCGCCCTGTCCTTGGTGGGAGCAGAATTGTGAGTGACGCCTCGTCCCGCCGTCTGCCTCCGTGGAAGGACGCCCCGTCTCCGTGTCACGGCCTTTTCCTGCCTTTGGACCCGAACCAAAACACGACGCCCCTCGGGCCTCAGAGCGCACGGCGCAGGCGCTGCCCCAGGCTCCCGCTGCGGACGGCAGATCCGGAACCTCGCGGCCTCCGTAGTCACGTGAGCCCATTCCTTCTACTAAATAGATCTCTACATACTTTACTCTATTTATTCATTCTTAACCATAGTTCTATTGACTTCAGAGAGGAAGGGAGAGTGAGAGAGACAGAAACATCCATGATGAGAGAGAATCATGGATCGGCTGCCTCCTGCACGCCCCTCCCTGGGGATGGAGCCTGCAACCCGGGCCTGTGCCCTGACCGGGAACCGAACCGTGACCTCCTGGCTCACAGGTCGACGCTCAACCACGGAGCCAGGCCGGCCGGGGCCCATCCTCCCCGTGTCCTCGCCGCCTCCCGGAGAAGTGGATTTCGCGGGCGCCGACCCCATCTCTCCCGAAGTGCCTCTGGGTACGTGCGGTCTGACCCCGGCTTTTCCACGATCCCCCTGGGCCCGCTGCGGAGAGTAAGTATCGCCTCGGGCGGATTCACGCCGCGGAGTCCAGGGTCTCTGCGAGCTGACAGGCCGGGGGCCTGGGCTGGCGGAGTCAGACGGGGAGCGTGTGGGAAGCAGGGTGGGAGGCGGGCGGCGGGGGACACGTGGGGCCGCGGTTTCCACGTTGCCGGGAGGATCCTCCTCGGTTGGAAGGGAAGCGGTGGACACGTGTGTCCCGAACAAGCCTCACGTGTGTCCCGAACAAGCCTGGAGCCGCACGGCCACTCGAGGGCCGGTGACCTGGTGCGGCCGGACCCGTGGGACCGTGTGTGGTGAGGTCAGAGCTGGAGCCGGGCTGAGGGGGGAGGTGGCTCCGTGGGGCACTTGCCTGCACGCCCCCCGGAAGGCCGGCCGCGGCCGGGTCCTAGGGCCGGACGAGCCTCCGGGATGACGAGGGGGAGGCAGACGCCACCCACACCAGCCCGACAGGCCTGGGCACCGCGAGGAGGCGCTGACGGGACGTCGGCGCGCAGGGAGCAGGGCCCTCGACGTCCGGCCAGTGGTGTGCTGGGGCCTCGAGCTGGGCTGTGTGACGGGGCGAGCCGCCGAGGGACATGCTGGGCTGGCGCCAGGCACGCGGCTAACTCGGCAATTGCCCCTGGAAGGGCTTGCTGAGCCCATTGGGGGGTCTCAGCCATGGGCACAGGGCAGGGGAGGGAGGGCTCAGCCATGGGCACAGGGCAGGGGAGGGGGGGTCTTAGCCATGGGCACAGGGCAGGGGAGGGGGGTCTCAGCCATGGGCACAGGCCAGGGGAGGGGGGGTCCAGCCATGGGCACAGGGCAGGGGAGGGGGTCTCAGCCATGGGCACAGGGCGGGGCTGCTCTGCTCCCAGCTCCACCCACAGGGACATCAGCAGCACCCCTTCCCCGTTCCTCCTCCCCCTCCCCCCCCCCCCGGGTGCCTGTGCTGCTCTGTCCCCTGCCCCTGGCACAGACATTGAGAAACGTGGGCTGAGTCCTCGAATCAGCAGACCATCCGGAGCTTAAGGGGCCCTTTGCCCTGAGGGGCCACGCCTCCAGCCTCCAGCCTCCAGCCTCCAGCACGGCTCCTGCCGCACGGCTGGCTTCTCGGCCCCTGACAAGGCCTCCAGTGCCCCAGTCCACCTCTCCCATGCCCCCTCCTCCAGGCAGCCCGCCGGGCCTGCACAGGGCTCCTGTCCCCAGCTGCCTTCTCCAGCCGCCCTGCCCCACGCTCACCCCTCTGCTCGGCCACGGACTCCCTCCCCGCGAGTCTCAGTCCCTTTTCACAATAAGGCTTTAGGCTGCGCGTTTCCCTGGTATCTGTCTTTCCCCAATCACCTGTGATGTCCGCGAGCGGCCTGCGCCTCGCCCCCGCCCAGCGTGGGCTGGCGGCCGATCAGCGCTCCTGAACACGTTAACGAGCCGGGCCGCGGCTGTGCGTTCTGTCCGCCTCCAGGCCCCGGGCCTCCGGGAGCCGCCAGCCTGCCGTCCGCCGGGGCCGAGGGAACGTGCTTTCATCTTCGCCGGCCGCCGGTGCCTGCCCGCTGTCGCCTCAGCGGCCGCCGTGTGAACGCCGCGTGGGTAAGTCACGGAGGCCGAGCTCACGGCCCCCGGGCTTCCCTCCCGCGCACGGGAGCGGAGGTTCCTGTCGCCGTAAATGTGAGCGGTGTGATCTCCCACCATTTAAAGACGTTTTTCCACTCGTGTTTCTAGAAAAACAGGCCACCTCTGGCCACACAAGCCGAAGCCCGTGGGTCCCGCCCTACACGGTCCACGTGGAGAGGCTGAGCCGTGGTCAAGGCCGCAGACATTGTGGGGTGACAGCCACAGGCCCAGCGCGGGTGGCGGGGGGCAGGAGAGTGTCCCTGGGCCTGCTGCAGGAGAGTAAATATTGCCTCGGGGAGCGTGTGGGAGTCACAGCCTCCCAGTGATCCCTGCCCAGTGTCCGCGGGGGCGTCCTGGGCCCCGGCTGGGGGCTGCCCCTGGGTCTCCGGCTGCAGAGCCAGGGGCTGCCTGAGCCACGGGAGTCCCTCGGCTCCCGCTGACACGCCCTGTGGCTCCTGGGAGGGCGGAGCAGAGCTGAGACCTGAAGATCCCAGGCGGATGAGGGAGTGGGGAGGAGGGGGTGCAGGATGGGGCTGAGGGGTGAAGGGTGAGGGGTGCAGGACAGGGGTGAGGGGTGAAGGGTGAGGGGTGCAGGACAGGGGTGAGGGGTGAGGGGTGCAGGACAGGGGTGAGGGGTGAGAGTGAGAGGTGAGGGGTGAGGGGTGAAGGCTGAAGGGTGAGGGGTGAGGGGTGAGGATGAGCGGCCACAGTGGTGCTCACCGGGGCGTCACAGAACGGCTCACTCACCAGGACCAGATGGGCTGCAGGAGCCGCGAGGCCCCACTGCGCGGCGTGGGGGGAGCTGTCGGGCAGGAGCTGAGAATGGATTCAGGATCCGTGTCAGGCGGGGCGGCCCCCTGCCCTGTCCTCGCCGCGTCCACGCTGCTCTCCCGCGTGGATGGATGAAGTGTCGCCAGCCGCTCGTCAGATGTGCAGGTGGGAGTGCGGAGGACGCGGGCGCTGGGGGCACCCGGCGCAGGGCCTCCTGACCAGCGGGAGCAGCGGGCTGCGGGGAGGAGGGCGTTCGCACGGTGAGGCGTCCTGCTCGCCGGTTTCAAACCCGCACAGAGTTTGAGAGGACGGGGGAGGGGCCTGGCCAGGGCGCCCGTGCCGTGTGGGCCTCCGCCCACCTGCCGGCTCTGCTGCTCCTTACTCAGGCCCAGGCCGCCCCCACCCAGGACCCTTACCCGGACCCCCACCCGGGATCCCCACCCAGGACCCCACCCTGGGCCTCCACTCAGGACCTCTCCACCCGGGACCCCCCAGCCAGGCCCCGGCCTGAGAACAGGCCCCTCCCAAGAGAGAGCAGGGGGGTCCACTGTGCACAGTCACGGCCACGCCCGGTCGCCTTCCTACCCGAGGACACACGCTGCAGGCAGGTCCAGGGCAGAGGGCCCAGGGCGAGGGGGGCAGGCAGATGGGGCCGACCTCTCCTGACCCCAGTGCCTCCCGGGAAGGAAGACACCCTCCCAGGGCGGCGGGGACGGCGGCGGGAGGAGGAGGGCACCGGCCAGCCCCAGTGGAGGCCGATGGCGGCGACCTCCGACGGCCAGCATCTCCACGCCCCGCCTGCCGCTCAGGAGGAGACGGAGGGACGGGGCGTGAGGGTCACCCTCTGCGGCTGGAGGGGGCGTGGAGGAGGTGGCCCCACAGAGGAGCTGCCCTGGGGCCTTGGTGTGTCCCTGGGCCCCCGGGGTCCCAGCCGTTGCTCAGGGTCAGCCGACCTGTTGCTCGCAGGTGTCTCCGCTGATGCCACTTAAAAAATTAACGCCGTGGGAGGCGTGAGATGTTTGCTGAGGGGCTCATGGGAAAGCGCCACGGATCCATCCCAGACACACGTGAACAGCCTGCTTCCCATGCACACGCCATGTTTCCTGCAGCACGCACACGGAGGTGAGCTGAGTGGCCTTGTTTTGTCATCTGCAGATGGTCTGGTTTCCACAGAAGACAGATGGGCCCGGATCCACGTCGGCATCGAAACGGCCGCAATCTGTTGTTTTGGGTGACGCCTCGGGGGAAATGGGGCCTCACGCAGACGGGCAGGCACGTGGGGAAGGTGGTGGAGGAGGCTCTAATGGCTCCTCAGATGGCATGGAAACGCTCTTCGGGGCAACACCAAACTTTTTTTAACGTCCTAATTATATACATCGATGTCAGAGAGGAAGGGAGAGGGAGAGGAGAGACAGAAACATCAATGAGAGAGAACCATGGGTCGGCTGCCTCCTGCACGCCCCCCACTGGGGATCAAGCCTGCAGCCCAGGCGTGTGCCCTGACCGGGAACCGAACCGCGACCTCCTGGTGACACCAGACTTTTAAAGGTGAGCGGCGGCACCGTGGACTCAGGGACGCGACTCCAGAGAAAGAAAACCGGCGCCGACCCGTCCGTGAATGACCCTTCCACACACGCGTGGGCTCCTCCTGTGCAGCCTGTTCCCACACACGTGGGCTCCTTCTGTGCAGCCTGTTCCCACACGCGTGGCTCTATGACATCACGCCATGGTCTGGGAGACGTGTGCGCTGAGCGCTGTGCCTCCCCAACAGAGCGCTGGCCTCAGCGGCGGCGCACACCGCGCCCTGCGCCGTCGCCCGCCTCGCAGGAAGCGTGTTAAGCGCTGGGTCTGCCGGCCTCTCCGGAGCAGACATGGTTCCTGAGATTCTAATTCCTCGGGGCCTCGCCGATCCCGCCGCTGTGCCGCGCGCTGCCAGTGGCTTCGTGAAGGGACCGGCCCGCTGTGCCCACGTCGGCGGGATGTCTGCCGGCCCCGCCGGCACCGCCGTCGTCCCTGCTCCAGACGCTCCTCCCGTCGGAGCCGAGGGAACCGCCAGGTCAGCTCACAGCCCCACAGTCTCCGGGGGCTCGTCCGGGGGCGGCGGCCTTTCTCCTGTGGGCACAGGGCGCTGGGGGGGGAGGGGGAGGGTCCTGACTTTCACACAAAATGTCCGTGTGCACAAAAACGTTCATGACAGCCGTCGTGTTTACCGCTTTCCCGGAACACGCGTGAGTAAAAATGGTGCTACCCCTCTGGATATATACACACCGAGCGGCCAGGTGACGGTGATCTCTGAACGCATAGTAATCTGGCCACTCCGTGTACATCCTATAGAATAAAAGGCTAATATGCAAACTGTCCCCTTGACCAGGAGATCGACCAGCAGGCAGGCCGGCCAACCGCCCACGTCCCCTCCCCCTGGCCAGGCTGGCCGGACCCCACCCATGCACGAATTCATGCACCGGGCCTCTAATATATATATATTCAGAGATCATCATAATCTGGCCACTCAGTGTATATATATAATCTATCCACCCAGCCACCCATCTATATATCCACCAACCCACCCATCCATCCATCCATCTACCCATCCATCTGCTCCCACACGTCACCACGCACCCGCTCTTAAAGCCGGACGCCTCCGAGTGTTCTGTGCACGGGGTCGGCACCCCCAGGGTGGTGGGCGGGGACAGCGCGGGAAGGTGCCCCCGCAGGACGCCTCCGGGGCTCGGCCCGCTGCCCCCCGGGTTGTGGGTCGTGGCGAGGGGCAGGTCTTCCCTGCCGGGCGCCCCCGCCTCCTTCCGCCCTGGCAGGGTCCCGGGTGAGCCCGGCCTCCCCGGCTTTTAGCACCGGCCCGGCCTCCTTTCCGAGCCTCCCGCTCCGCGGGCCGCCCCAGCCCGTCCCAGGCCCCGTCGCCGCCTGGGGAGCAGCTGCCGTCACCGACCTGCCGGGAGGCCGTCAGACGCCTGGCAGATCAGGCACTGGTGACCCGATTAGGCAAGACAGAGGGTCCCAGCGGTGCCCTAGCTGGCTGCCCCCCGGCTCTCTGCGCCCGCCCCACCCGGTGTCACGGCACCGCGTCCTTAGCCAGCGCCGGGAACTGGGACAGCGGCCACGGAGAGCCAGCGCCCCTCCCCCCCTCATTAGAGCCGAAGGAGGTGTCAGCTTCGCAGGGAAGCAGGCATCGCCCGGAGCGAGCCCGCAGCGGCCGTCACCGTCACCGGGAGGGCGCAGTGG
Source organism: Eptesicus fuscus (assembly GCF_027574615.1). Lineage (NCBI taxonomy): Eukaryota > Metazoa > Chordata > Mammalia > Chiroptera > Vespertilionidae > Eptesicus > Eptesicus fuscus. The sequence goes on along the minus strand of NC_072479.1, from coordinate 107,217,812 downwards.
GTGGGCCGAGCTGGCGGCGTGACAGCGCCTGCCACTGAGCAGAAGGCAGCAGCGTCCTGGGCGCTGGGAGGGCCCAGCCGGCCTTCGGGGGGTCCTCACGCAGGGAGCCTCCAGAGGCTGAGGCAGGGCCCCCCGTGGAACGGGGGTGGCCAGGCCAAGGGGGTGCGGAGTGTGTAGTCTCTGAGGGGGGCTTCCTGGAGGGAACCCACAGTTTGCCCAAAGGGAAGGGGGCGCAGGCACAGATTTGTGTCCTTAGCATCTCGGGGCCTTTTCATCGCCGTCCGCCTCCTCCTCCACCTTCCCCTCCGCCACGTCCCGTCCAGACACGACGCCTCTCCTGGCGGCCCCGGCACAGGCACCGCCGCCCGGCCCGAGGCCAGTGGGTGGGAGACGGGAGTCCCCGTCAGCCCTTTGCAAACGCGCACCCGGTACCGGGTGCCGTTGGGGCTGTCGGGAGCAAGTGCAGTGAATTCTGGGAGACCCCACGTGGACGGGCCTGGCGAGGCGGCGAGAGGCGGCCACGGACGGACGGTCGGCGTGGGAATGGGGTTTCCTTCCGCAGCCGCTGCCTCTCGGCCAGGAGATGAACGAACATCCTGTTCCCCAGTCTTCTCCGTGGGGATGGGACGGGACGGGCAGTGCCCTCATTTGCAAGTGGCCTCTTTCTCTCCGGGAATCTGTCCCCGGGCGACGACCCAGTGGCGCTCTGAACCGGTGGTGGTGGCGTGTGGCGGGCAGAGGCTTCCAGACGTCAGTGAGGAGACCCCGGGCGACCGGGACCTGGGCTGGGAGCGGAGGGCGGGGGGGGGGGGGGGGTTAGACGCGGGTCCCCCAGCCCAGGAGGCTCCTGGCTGCCCCGCCTGGGGCCACACTCTGCGCTGGGGGACGTCACGGCTTCCTCACCAAACCCAGGACTCGCTCCCTGCAGGCCCAGCTCACCCTCCGCAGGCCCAGCTCACCCTCCCGCAGGCCCAGCTCACCCTCCGCAGGCCCAGCTCACCCCCCACAGGCCCAGCTCACCCTCCCGCAGGCCCAGCTCACCCTCCGCAGGCCCAGCTCACCCTCCCGCAGGCCCAGCTCACCCTCCGCAGGCCCACGCCCCGACGTTTCTGAGACCTACTGTGTGCACGGGACCACTTCACAGCTGGAGGCCCAGCACCGGGCTGTGGGGCAGGTCACGTTCCAGCGTCTCGGCAGCCTCACCTGCGGAAGGCGTGGCACCCGTCCCGCCCCCGGGCTGTGTTAGCGACTGGGTGCTGATGGCCAAAGCCCACTTCCTGCTCCGCCCGCTCATCCGGGGCTGCGGTCACAGGCACCCTCGGCTCCCAGCACCCCGGCTGCTCCCAGTCCTGGGGTGCTGACTCTGCTCCTGCACCTGCACCCCTTCCCACTACTCCTTCCAGGAGGCGCAGTGACAGGGCCCGGAAACGGGGGCGGGACCACGGCTTTCCTGGGTGGCCGGCGACATCAGTCTACTGCAGGCAACTCTTCATCGTTTTATTTTTTTTAATACATTTTTATTGCCCTGACTGTTTAGCTCAGTGGATAGAGCGTCGGCCTGCGGACTGAAGGGTCCCGGGTTCGATTCCTGATCAAGGGCATGTACCTTGGTTGCGGGCACATCCCCAGTAGGGGGTGTGCAGGAGGCAGCTGATGGATGTTTCTCTCTCATCGGTGTTTATAACTCTATCCCTCTCCCTTCCTCTCTGTAAGTAAATAAAATAATATATATATAAACAATATATATATATATTGATTTCAGAGAGGAAGGGAGAGGGAGAGAGAGACATCCATGATGAGAGAGAATCATGGATCGGCTGCCTCCTGCACGCCCCCCACTGGGGACCAACCACAACCTGGGCGCATGCTCTGACCAGGAATCAAACCGTGACCTGACCTGCTTCCTAGATCAACGCTCAACCCTGAGCCCCACCGGCCGGGCCGGCGCTTCATCGTTTTAAACCAAGGCCCATGGAGGCAGCCTGGCGGCGGCCCCGCCTCCCTCGGGGCGCTCTGCCTCCCTCGGGGCGCTCTGCCGTAGCCCCGGGTCCCGGGGTTGGGACGTGATTGCTCGCCGACCTGCTGCCCTGGGCAGTGACCAGGCCCCCCTCGGGGTGTAGGTCAGCACCCCTCACCGTGTGCGTCGTTCTCCTGTGTAAGCGACACCCTCCGGGGGCCGCGGACCCAGCACCGAGGGGGCAGCCCTGAGGCGGGGAGACCTGGGTACAGACCCCACCAGGGCCCTCCTCATCGCGCCTCTTCCCTGGCGCCCGGGGTCTGGAGGGACAGACCTCACCTTTTCTCCTGCGACTCAGCGCCCCCGGGAGAAGTCGGAGATGTTCCTTCTCGGGGAAACGCTCCGTTTCGTGCACTTTTCCACGCGCAGGAACGGACCTTTTTCCTTTTAGAAAAATCGAAGTGGCTTTCAAATGTCTAATTTTTAGACCGAGGACAAACTGCCTTTTAAATACCACGGTGTCTAGGTTTATGCTTCTGTATTGCACCTGCGCCGTCTTCCCCCGAGCGCCCGCAGCGCCGGGCATCAGGGACGCCTGTCGGGGGGTGGTGCTTTTTTAAAATGTTTTTATTGATGTCAGAGAGGAAGGGAGAGAGGAACATCAATGAGGAGAGAGAACCAAGGGTCGGCTGCCTTTTGCACGCCCCACTGGGGATCGAGCCCGCAGCCAGGGACCCTTCAGTCTGCAGGCCGACGCTCTAACCACTGAGCCACCCGGCCAGGGCTCTCCTCTCTCTAACGACACTTGCCATTGGATTCAGGGCCCACCCTAATCCAGGATGATCCCGCCTCAAGATCCTTAACTCAGTGCCCCTGCCAAGACCCTCCCTCCGAACGAGGTCGCCCCCATGGGCCCGGGAGCTCGGCCCGGACAGGACACACTGGGCCGGGCCCCTCAGCCACGCACAGGAGGGCGGCCTGACCCCGGGAGCCCGGCCCTGCAGCAGCCGCTCTGAGCCTGCGTCGTGACTGCAGCGGTGGGAGTAATAACCATACAGTAATAATACCGCCCCAGCCCGCGGCTCCTGTCGGCGGGCATGACGGAGCGCGGCGCGGCGTGCAGCACAGGCGGGCGTTTAATCACAGCGTCGTCTCCCCGGCGGCACCCACTTCCTGGCGATTCCCGTCCCTTCCACCACCCGGACGGCTGTGCCCATCGGATCGAAGGCGCATCCGGAGGCGTGGAGGGAGCTGGCGCGGAGGACGGGGCTTGTGCCGGCCCAGGGGGAGGCCCGGCCCGGGGGGAGGACCTCGGCGCCGGTTCCCAGGCCGCCAGGAGGCGCTGCCCGTCCCTCTCGGAGCGCGAGTGCCGCGGGGTCGGTGCTGTTTGGGCAGGAGGCTCCGGGGAAGGTGCTTCCTGCGGGGGCCAGAGTGGGCGGCCGGTGGGGGCAGGGGCCATGGAATAGGGTCAGCCCAGTGGGTGGGCCTCGGAGTCACCCAGGAAGTCGCCTCCCTGGCCTCGCGGGCGGAGTCACACTGCAGGGGCTTCACCGACAGCCTTCCCGCTGGAGCGCAGCGGGGAGATCGCCGCAGCTGCTGCAGAAGCGCGGGTTGGAGCCGGGGCGTTTCAGACCCGCGGCTGGAGCGCATCGCCTCTGTAGCAGCCGCGCTCGCCCGCCTGAGGGCGCGGGGAAGGGCTGAAAGCCGGGCGGTTCTGAAAACACACATGCACACACACACACATGCACTCACACATGCACACATGCACGCACACACACATGCACGCACATGCACGCACACATGCACGCACACACACACACACACACACACCTGTGACTGAAAACCATCACCCCCACCTGTCTGGGGCCGACGCTGGACAGGCAAAGGCTGGGCCTCCGAGCCAGGGCCCCTGAATGACGCCCCAAATCTTCTCGCCTGGCTTTGGCCCCGCCGTAACGGGGACCAGGGGGCTGGCAGGCTCCATCCGGTCTCACAGGCGGGTACGGCACCCCTGCTGGTCGGGGGCAGGGCCTGGGCATGAACCAGCCTTCAAGTCCACCCGACCTGGGCTGGCAGGATGGCGGGTTCTCTCTGGGAATCAGAGCACCGATCAGGAGCCCGCGGCCACAGTGCGTCTGACGCCGTTCGAACGCAAGGCCTCCCTCCCTCGGCCCCTCAGCCCGCGGCTCCCAGGGAATCCCGGCGACAGGGCTTGTCTGGTCGGATTTGCCTGGTGAGTTCTCACCCACGAACATCACACGCAGACGAAACCGTCCTAAGTGGGCGCCGACGCTTTTGATTCATAGAAGAAGACACTGTGGTTCTGAGGGGACCAGGTTCTGGTGGGAAACAGGAGAGAGCCGGACGGGAGGACTGGTCTCGGGCTCCCCATCCGGTCCCACCCTCCCAGCTCTCTGACGCGCGGGGACGCCCCCCCCCCCCCCCCGGCTGCGTCAGCCGCACGGGGGACTCCGCTGTGGGTGGAGTTTCCCTGCGAACACACGCGGGGCGGCCACCAAGAAAATGCGTCCACATTTGCCAGCTGAGAACTCACTGGTTTGGAAGGTGAACTGCCTGTCGATAAACAGGAACTTTGTAATCATTAAAGTGTGTACGTTTTGGGGTCACCCTCCTAAAGGGGTCACAAACCCACACGGAAACCCACACGGCCCTGTAACCAACGTCACCCCGTACATTTACTGTAAAAAAGGAAAAAGGGAAGAGAGTCCCAGCAGCCACCGGGAGACCCGCCAGACGCACGCAGATAAACATAAAAGACCGCTTCCGTGTGGTTCTTGGGATCGCGCGCAGGGCGTCCGCCAACACGTGTGCACGCACATGGAGTCGCTATGAAGGCAGCGCTCATCATCCATGTCCTGTCCGCCACGAGCGTCAGCTGGTCCGGGGTGCACACGTTTGGGGGGGATCTGTGAGACGGGGCGTTAGAGCGACGGAGACCCTCTGCTCAGGGACCAGGTGAAGGTACACGGAGTCCTCGCGGCTCTCGCATTGTGTGCGCGCGACCCGATGTCAACACTAAATGTCCCGTGAGAGCTCAGGGCGCGTACAGTACCCCCAGAGCGGCCCCCACAGACAGCGCCGCCCCCACGCACCGCCCCGCCCCCACGCACCTGCTCACACCCAGCTCTCCCGCGGCTGCACCTCAGCGGCTCCGCGCTCTGACCTCCACGCCCTCTTCACGCAAACTCCGTGATGACAGGAAGCAGGTGGGACAGCAGCAAATGATGAGCCGAAAGCAACTCCCAGGACCCACCTCTACCCTCTCCCGAGCGCCGGCCGGGCCCTCGCGGCAAAGCCCGGCCCGTGGCGCAGAGGAAAACGGGGAGAACGAGCAGGAGGCGCACAGCGGCCTCAGCACGGACGCCGGGTGCCGCGCACGTGGAGATGGAGAGCTGGGGGGAGGGGGCACTTCCCAGAGACACGCGTGTTCCTCGGAAGACACGCCCTCACAGGTGAGCCCGCGCCTCCGCACGCTCCCCGCCACGTCACCGCAGCGCCGCCGGCGGCAGCACCCGCGGGCGGCTCAGTTCCTCTCGGCGAACACAGGCCGGGTCCCCACAGACCCGGAGGCCTCACCCTCCAGCCGCCCGGCCAAGCTGGGACTCCGGGAACACGACGCGGTGACGCAGGGCCCGTCCCCGGGAGACCGCGTGGGCTCGGCAGTGAGGAGGGGAGAGGCTGGCAATGCCCACGCCCCGAGGTGCAGTCCTCACCGTGGGAAGCGGGGGCGCCAGCCCGGCCCGCCCGGGCCCTCTGCCCACCTCCCGCCGCCACCTGGTCCAGGTGCCGTCCCGCCCCCCGGACACGGCCCGGCCTCCAGGAGGCGCCGGCCACCCTGCAGCTGGAGCAACCGAGGGAAGACAAGACGTGTGGCCTGTCCTGCCAGGCCCATCGGGACGAGGCTCCGGCCCGGCCGCGTGGCTCAGCGCTCAGCGTGGACCCGTGAACCGGAGGTCACGGCTCCATTCCCGTCAGGGCACAGGCCCGGGTTGCGGGCTCGGTCCCCAGCAGGGGGCGCGCAGGAGGCAGCCGGTCGATGATTCTCTCATCATGGCTGTTTCCCTCTCCCGCTCCCGTCTTCTCTGACGTCAGTGGAAACACACGCGTTTTTACATGACGCTCTGCGGTCACCCGTCCTGCGGCCTCCGGTGGCCGTGGCAGCAAGAGGAAGCCCAGCTGCTCAGCGCTGTCGGCCCCGACGAGACAGACTTGCAGGAACCGGGCCGGTCCAGCTCGGCCCGGAGGCAAACGGGACCCCGAGCAGAACGTGAGCGCGTCCCTGGGATGGAGTGCGATTTAGGTTGTGTTTTCAGAGCCAGGAACGAGCTGGCTTCCAGGCGGGTGCAGAGCGATTCCCACCGAATAAATGACGGGGCGCCCTCCCCGAGACACGCAGGCACCTCCCTGCACCGGCTTTAACTAGGCTCTGCTCCCCCCCCCCCCGCACCCCGCACCCCCCACCCCCGTCCCCAGGCCCCACCCAAGGTACTTGCGGAGCACAGACGCGTCCAACACGTGCTGACAGGTGTGCGAGCTCAGAGAGCGTGGGGCCGGGGTGGCCCAGTGGACAGCGCGTCAGCCCCCGGCGCTGGTCGGGGCGAGCGCAGGAGGCCAATCGATGTGTCTCTCACATGATGTCTCTCTCTGTCTCTCCCTCTCTCTCTCTAAAATCAATGGGAAAGTGTCCTCGGGTGAGGATTAACCACAACAACAAAAGCAAATGGAGCCCCTGGACACTGGACGTGAACTACCTGCAGAGGGCCCCGCTTTGCCCGGGACCCCCTCCTCACACCTGCGATTCTGGAACGTCCCCCCCCCGCCCCCCACCAGCCGTGGGCGTCTTCCATCCCCACGTCCAGCGGCATCGGCAGCAGCCCCGAGCCTGTGGGCTGCGGATCCCAGCACCCCTGGGCGGGGGGCCCCCGGGTCTAAGCAGGACGGAAGCGGGGCCTGGTCCCCTGGACTTGCAGCCAGCGCTCCAGAGCAGGAGGGGCCGGGGATGTGCCCACGTCCTAACGGCCGATGGCTCCGTTTCACGTCCTAACGGCCGATGGCTCCGTTTCACGTCCTAACGGCCGATGGCTCCGTTTCACTCCTTTCGGGTTTAGCTGGTTTGAAGTGACGGGTGAAGCCGGGCTAAGCTTCGAACCGAGGAAACGCATCCTAAAGCGCCCCTGGACCTTTTACGGGGACACGTGAACCATGAGGTTTACGGCACCAAAGCGGCAGCAGCGGACGGAGGGAGGGCGCACCAACGCCCAGCGAGATGGCTCCGGGCGTCCGATTCCGCCGCTCCGGTGACCAGCAGCGCCCGGCCAGCGCCGCCGTCGGCGTGTGGACACGGGCGCTGACAGAAGTGTATTCACTTCCGCGGAGTCTTTTCATTCTGAAAACGAACTGTGTGTTAACAGCCACCGACCTTATACTCACTCCAAGCGCGTGTGCATTTTTGGGGACGCCCTGTCGACGTGTAAAGAACGTTCCACACGATACAGCGACGACAGACACCAAACCGCAGACCCCGGAAGCTCCCCGAACCGCAAGCAGGATTCAGAGAAAACCACGCACGCGCACCTGTGTGTCCACAGCGTATTCAGGCAAAGAGAACACTGCGCGGAGCCAGAGAGGAGCATGGGTGCCCTCCCCCATCAGGAGCCAGAGAGGAGCATGGGTGCCCTCACCCATCAGGAGCCAGAGAGGAGCATGGGTGCCCCTCCCCCATCAGGAGCCATAGAGGAGCATGGGTGCCCTCACCCATCAGGAGCCAGAGAGGAGCATGGGTGCCCCTCACCCGCAGGAGCCAGAGAGGATCATGGGTGCCCTCACCCATCAGGAGCCAGAGAGGAGCATGGGTGCCCCTCCCCCATCAGGAGCCAGAGAGGAGCATGGGTGCCCTCACCCATCAGGAGCCAGAGAGGAGCATGGACGCCCCTCCCCCATCAGGAGCCAGAGAGGAGCATGGGTGCCCCTCACCCATCAGGAGCCAGAGAGGAGCATGGGTGCCCTCCCCCATCAGGAGCCAGAGAGGAGCATGGGTGCCCCTCACCCATCAGGAGCCAGAGAGGAGCATGGGTGCCCCTCCCCCATCAGGAGCCAGAGAGGAGCATGGGTGCCCCTCCCCCATCAGGAGCCAGAGAGGAGCATGGGTGCCCCTCACCCATCAGGAGCCAGAGAGGAGCATGGACGCCCCTCCCCCGCAGGAGCCAGAGAGGAGCATGGGTGCCCTCACCCATCAGGAGCCAGAGAGGAGCATGGGTGCCCCTCACCCATCAGGAGAGAGAGAGGAGCATGGGTGCCCCTCACCCACAGGAGCCAGAGAGGAGCATGGGTGCCCCTCACCCATCAGGAGCCAGAGAGGAGCATGGGTGCCCTCCCCCATCAGGAGCCAGAGAGGAGCATGGGTGCCCCTCACCCATCAGGAGAGAGAGAGGAGCATGGGTGCCCTCACCCATCAGGAGCCAGAGAGGAGCATGGACACCCCTCCCCCATCAGGAGCCAGAGAGGAGCATGGGTGCCCTCACCCATCAGGAGCCAGAGAGGAGCATGGACACCCCTCACCCACAGGAGCCAGAGAGGAGCATGGGTGCCCTCCCCATCAGGAGCCAGAGAGGAGCATGGGTGCCCTCACCCACAGGAGCCAGAGAGGAGCATGGGTGCCCTCCCCCATCAGGAGCCAGAGAGGAGCATGGGTGCCCTCACCCATCAGGAGCCAGAGAGGAGCATGGGTGCCCTCACCCACAGGAGCCAGAGAGGAGCATGGGTGCCCTCCCCCATCAGGAGCCAGAGAGGAGCATGGGTGCCCTCACCCATCAGGAGCCAGAGAGGATCATGGGTGCCCTCCCCCATCAGGAGAGAGAGAGGAGCATGGGTGCCCCTCCCCCATCAGGAGAGAGAGAGGAGCATGGGTGCCCTCACCCATCAGGAGCCAGAGAGGAGCATGGGTGCCCCTCACCCACAGGAGCCAGAGAGGAGCATGGGTGCCCTCCCCCGCAGGAGCCAGAGAGGAGCATGGGTGCCCCTCCCCCATCAGGAGCCAGAGAGGAGCATGGGTGCCCCTCCCCCATCAGGAGCCAGAGAGGAGCATGGGTGCCCCTCCCCCATCAGGAGAGAGAGAGGAGCATGGGTGCCCCTCCCCCATCAGGAGCCAGAGAGGAGCATGGGTGCCCCTCCCCCGCAGGAGCCAGAGAGGAGCATGGACACCCCTCACCCACAGGAGCCGGCTAGGAGCTGCGGAGCCGGCTCTGCTCGCGGCACAGGGAAGAGTGACGTCTATAAAGTGGTGATTTTAACCCAGAACTTTACGCTCAGTGAGGTCGCTCTCCAGAGGAGGGATGAGGGGACTTTCAGAAGCACAAACCCCGTGGGAGTCTCAGGAAGACCCGCCCACGGGGACGCAGCCGCTCCGCAGGACGCAGGGAGGGAGCGCCCGCCGGACCCCCGGGCCTCGCGGGGCAGGCGCCCCCGGGCCTGGGACAACCTGTGTTAATGCTGCTGGCCCTGACCGGACGGCGATCGTGTGCGGGTGGGTGGGTGACCGCAGCGTCCGGAGAAGGGCGGGGGAGAGGGACGGGAAGCTGAGAATGTTCCGATGTCAGGGACCTGCCCACCCGTGCGGCCGTGTCGTGTTATTAGAAGGGGCTTACGTAGTTAAAAATGTGCAGTGAGCCCCGGCCGGTGTGGCTCAGTGGATAGAGTGTGGGCCTGCGGACCGAAGGGTCCTGGGTTCGATTCCCGGTCAGGGCACAGGCCAGGGTTGTGGGCTCAATCCCCAGTGGGGGGCGTGCAGGAGGCCGCCGATCCATGATTCTCTCTCATCATGGATGTTTCTCTCTCTCTCCCACTCCCTTCCTCTCTGAAGTCAATAAAAATATATATTTTTTAAAAATGTGCATTGAAGGCAGCCACTGTTTTAAAACGAGCATCACGCATACAGCGAGACAAGAGGGAACGAAACCTCGCCCAACGCTCTGTTGAAATCAGACGAGGCAGAAAATGAGGGCAAGTCTGAAAAAGAAGCGAAAGTGCAACGAGCAGAAACCCGTAAACCGCACGGGGAGCCATGGGGTTCCATTTTAAGTCACTTTAAACGTGAATGGTTTAAAGATGCCGGGTAAAGTGCAGAGATGGTCAGAGTGAGAAAAAATGAAAAAAAAAAGACCCAAGTGTGTGTGTCACTAGCGAGAAGCCCACTTTGCATGTAACACGTCAGACAGGCCGGACGTCCGTACAGACAGATGGAGCAGCCGCGTTCGTTTCCGACGCAGCCACGTCTGCGGGGAAAACCCTCCGGGAGGAAGAGGGGATCGCACAGCGGCAAAGGGTCCATTCGCCACGAAGACGGGACAGCCTTAAAGCTGTGGGCACCTAATCCCGCAGCGTCCCGTGCGTCGGGTGAAAAACTAAAGAGGAAACACGCAGATCCCCGATGGCGCAGGAAGACTCAGCCCCCCGTCGGTGACGGACAGGCGGCTGCGGCAGGAAATGGTTCAAGGTGGGCCCGACGTGAACAGCCCCATCCATCCGCCCGACCTGACTGACCTGCAGAGCCTCCCTCCGACCACGCGGATGCCCGGTCCCCTCAGGCTCACATTACACAGGCGCCTCCCGAGACCCACCGTGGCCACCGACGCGCCTTCGCGGATTTAAAAGTCCAGGGATCCTACAAACTCTGCTTCCAGGCCGCGGGCTTCAACCAGCAACGACCAGCGGGAAGACGGACGCGAGCCGCTGACGTATTTGGAGATTAAACAATATGCTTCTCGGGAACACGTGGGTCCAGGAAAATCTTAAGGAAGATGTTCTAAAAATGGAACTGAATAAAAATATTACTAATCAAAATTTGCGGGTGTAGCAAATCAGTGATTAAAACAAACAATTATCAGAGTAGCTATATAGCTTAGGGCCGTGGTCGGCAAACTCATTAGCCAACAGAGCCAAATACCAACAGTACCACGATTGAAATTTCTTCTGAGAGCCCAATTTTTTAAACTTAAACTTCTTCTAATGCCACTTCTTCAACATAGACTCGCCCAGGCCGTGGTATTTTGTGGAAGAGCCACACTCAAGGGGCCAGAGAGCCGCATGTGGCTCGCGAGCCGCGGTTTGCCGACCCCGGGCGTAGGGAATGAGAAGAGTGTGATGGTGGTAACCGAGTCTTCCACATCGGGAACTAGAGGGAGGGGCGCAAGCTAAGCCCGAAGCAGAAAACACGAGGAAAAGTCGTAAGAAAACAGCAGAAATCGGCGAAGCAATAGAAAAACCAGCAAAATGCAAGGCTGGTCGGTTGTTGGAAGAGATTGACGAAATCGATGGATCTCTGAGTCTAAGCAGGAAAGAGATGAGACGCACCGTCAGCATCACAAATGCAGTGGGTTCCGGCTCCAGGACCAGGACCAGGACCAGGACCAGGACCAGGACCAGGACCAGGACCAGGACCAGGAAGGACCAGGACACAGCTCCATGCCCACCATTTGGTATTTTAGGTAAAATGAGTCAATTCCTGGAAAAGTACGAACCGTGGAGACGCGTGCAGCACCGGATCACGTGACGGGGCGTGAGGAAGCAGGTGCATCTCAGAGCAGCCGTCCATCACGCGTAACCCGGCCCCCGCCCAGGGGTCTCCCTGGTGGACGCCACAGACAGTGGAGGAGGAGATGGTACCGACTGTCCGCCCGCCCACCCAGGGCCCCTCCTCCGCTGCCGCCGCCCTGCGAGCCGGGGAGAGGCGCTGCCCGGGGACTGCAGGTCACGGAAGCCGCAGGGACAGCAGCCGGGGCTCCGCGGGCGCAGGACCGACTGTGCGGCAGGAGGGAGCGCCGCTCCGTCTGTGCGACCAGCTCCCCAGCAACACCCCCCCCCCCGCCCTCCGGGCCTGAGGGAACTCACGTGATGGCGCCGAGGGCCGGAGGGGAGGGACGGACCGAGCACCCCGCTGCCGTCCCCGCTGTGGGCGCGCCGGGCCGAGGGAGCTTCCCGGGACGGCGCCGTCTGCACACCAGGGGCAGCTTGGTCTTTAAATTATTAATCATTTTCAGATTTGTTTTTAAACATATTTTTATTGTTTTCACAGAGGAAGGGAGAGAGAGAGAGAGAGAAACATCCATGATGAGAGAGAATCATGGATCGGCGGCCTCCTGCACACCCCACTGGGATGGAGCCCGCAACCCGGGCCTCTGCCCTGATGGGGGAGTGAACCCTGACCTCCTGGTTCATAGGTCGACGCTCAATCACTGAGCCACACCGGCTGGGTTTTGTTTTTTTTTTTTAATTCTCTACAAACATATTTTTATTGATTTCAGAGAGGAAGGGAGAGGGAGAGAGCGATAGGAACATTAATGGTGAGAGAATCATTGATTTATTAATCATTTTTCAACACAGGACTGCGTTTCCATGTGCACTGAGATCTGCCAATCAGTGTCCTGCACCCCTTCCCGCCCTGTCCCCGGGCTCAGGGCTCAGGTGGAGGCAGAACTAGGAAGGACCCCGCGCCGCCCCTCGCAGCCTCAGGCCTCGCCCCGGGGAGTGGGAGCGCCACCGCTGGGTCCGTGCCAGGGTCCGTGCCAGGCCCGCCCTCCCGCTCCCACCTGGGGAGGCCCGCGCCCCCCCCCCAGCCTCCCACTGGACCTGGGGTGGAAGGCAGGTCACTAACGAGGGTGAGGACCGTCCAAGCTGGGCCAACCTGTGGACAGTTCCAGACTCCCCCCAAGATCAGACCGGGGTCTGTCCCGAGGATCCCACGTGCCCGCAGCGGGAGGGAGGGCCAGCCCGCTCCTGCATTCGCCCCGGAAGGCTTGTCCCGAACCCCCAGACGGGGCGGCACTGGGAAGTGCGCTTACAGAGCGGGGAGTCCTGGCGCTTCACGCGGCCTCATTAGAGCCGTTCCGGTTTATTTTTAATTTTATCAGCTCGGCTAATGCTTGTCTAATTTTGAAATGTTTCCCAAGCCACAATAATGAGGCTATAAATGGAGAAAGTGATGGGATTTGTAAGCCTCGGAGCCGCTGGGAGAGGGGCTGGGGAGTCGGGAAACCGCGCCCTCCTGCGGCCGCGGGCGGGAGGCCCACTGGTGCCCGAGCCCCAGCCGTCACCTCGGAATGAAGGGGTGCTTCTGAGAGGCTGAGTGGGTTCCCACTCCTCCCGCCCCAGAAAAGGGGTCTCGGCCCCTCCCCCGTGCCCCATTGACCCAGTTCTGCACGTAGTTTGTTATAAGGCTTCTGAGTCCTGCGGAGGCTGCGTGACGGGGCTCAGAGTCGGGAGACGTGAGCTGTGTGCGTGCACACACACACACACACATACATACACATGCATACACACACATATACACCTACACACACCTATACACATACACATGCACACATATACACACACTCATATACATACATATACACATATACACACATATGCATACACACATGAACACATACACATATATACGTACAAACATACATATACATACTCATACACACATACGCATACACACATGCACATATACACATACACAGACACGCACATATATACACATGCACATACATACACACATATACACGCATATATACACACATATACACATACACATACACATATACACACACACGTGACAGCAAAGTGCCCACAGCACAGGACACAGGAGGACAGCGGTCCAGCAGGCCCGGAGCATGGACCGGATGATGCTCTTCGCTCAGGAAAACCCTGGAATCTTCCGACGAGAGCTTGGAAAGCGGGACCCTGCAGCGTGGACCTATGGGACCCATTAACAACGAGGCCCACGAGGCCCAGAGCCTGGACCTGGGGCCCCCAGGACGCGGCAGCCGGTCACCTGGCAGGAGCCCAGGAGGCGATGTCACCAGCCACCCTGCTCCAGGCCAGGAGCTGGGCTCACCCCCCGGTGCCGACCAGGACACAGAGCCCTGGCCCCGAATCCAGGTCCGGCCGACAGGGCAGGATGGGGAGTGGAGAGGGGAGGGTCAGGGCCAACAGCCTCAGACCCCTGCTGTGTGAGTGACTGCTTCACCTTCTGAGAGCCACGGCCCTGGGAGCCACTCCTCCCTGGAGCCACGCCCTCAGGCCACGCCCCTGGGAGCCACTCCTTCCTGGAGCCACACCCTCAGGCCACGCCTCCTGGGAGCCACTCCTCCCTGGAGCCACGCCCTCAGGCCACACCCCGAGAGCCACTCCTCCCTGGAGCCACGCCCTCAGGCCACACCCCGAGAGCCACTCCTCCCTGAAGCCACGCCCTCAGGCCACACCCCGAGAGCCACTCCTCCCTGGAGCCACGCCCTCAGGCCACGCCTCCTGGGAGCCACTCCTCCCTGGAGCCACGCCCTCAGGCCACGCCTCCTGGGAGCCACTCCTTCCTGGAGCCACGCCTCCCTGAAGGGCTCAGTTCTCCAGGGGCAACCAGGACTCTTGCCTTGCAGGGCTGTGGTCACTGAGGGAGCCTGCGGTTCCGAGTCTGGTCGGGCCCACAGGACTCTCTTGTTCTCTCTGATGCCCTCGTCAACATGCCCGCCCTCTGCTGTTATCGCTCTCGTTAGGGGTCTCTCCCCCACGTCAGGGTCATCCTGTGAGGCCCAGACGGTGAGTCCCGCACGTGGTCTAAACCTTGGTGGCCGGCGGGGTCCCGGGACCAGGAGCTGTGATGAACACTCGGTAACTAAGGGAAGGAACCCCATTGCCCAGTGTCTGACGCGGGAACGAGGAGTGAAAATTACAAAGCACCGAGCCTGCAGACAGGAAGCGCGCCCGCACGGGGAGGAGGGGAGGGGAGCCGGGGTGCCAGAGCTCCTGTTGGGAGGGGGAGCCATAGGCCCGGCCCTGGGCAGCCCTGCCTCCCGGGAGCTCAGCCTCCGTGTCCTGCCCAGCGCCCCCACCTGAGGACACGGCGCCACGTGGTCCCGCTCTGCAACGTTTTTTTCTTTTTTAATTTCCTGGGCCGTGATTAACACTGAGCTAAAGTGCCAACTTGCACCCCTTAGGAAAACGTTCCTTTCCATATACATGACTTATAGCCCGCTACCAGTTACTTCATTGATCTTTTCTCTTTCTTTTCCTTAACCCTCACCCGAGGATATGTCTCCACTGAAGTCAGAGAGCGCGGAAGAGAGAGGGAAAGGCAGAGAGAAACGTGGATGAGAGAGGGACACATCGATGGGTTGCCTCCTGCATGAGCCCTGACCAGGGCCTGGGCTGGGGAGGAGCTCGCAACCAAGGTACGTTCCCTGGACCGGAATCGAACCCGGGACCCTTTGGTCCGCAGGCCCGACGCTCTATCCACTGAGCCACACTGGCCAGGGCTCATTGGTCATCCTGCTCGTCCCAGCCGCAGGGAGATGCGGGTCAGCGTCCCTGCTGGTTGGCCGGAGCCCAGCGGGCGCCCCGCTCCCCTGGTCGGGGAGGAGGACAGGATGGGGGCGCGCTGTGACCTGTGCGACCTGCTGCGCAGCCCTGTCTGCGGGGAGGGCGGGACGGCCATGGACGCTCCATGGCTCTTTAATTTTGTCAATGAAGGCTCGCTGGTGGGACTTCGCCGGTAAGACGCTGTCTTCTTTCTCATTTCCTGTCGCTGACGCGGCTGGTGGGCAGGGCGGGCGGCAGTGAGCCTGCCTTGGAGACTGCGTCCCTTCATGCGAGCGTCCGGGAGGGGGGCCGGGGGGCAGCACCATTGCTTTTCTGGGCGCCGCCGCTGCCCACGTGGCCACGCCCTCGTGGTGCCCCCTCCCGCGACCTCCCGGACCTCCCGGACCTCCCGGACCTCCGGGTCAGTGTCTGTCAGGTCCTGACTTGGAGAGGAGACATCGGGCACGGCGAGCCCGGCACTCACCGGGCGTCAGGGCGCTGGGAGGGCGGCGGGGGCTCAGAGCCGGCGGCTGGTCTCCTGGCCCATGTCCCCTGGCGGCCCGCAGGCCTCCGCCCTTCCCGGTGGGTCCCTTCCCTGGTGGGTCCCTTCCCTGGTGGGTCCCTTCCCTGGTGGGTCACCTCCCTGGTGGGTCCCTTCCCTGGTGGGTCCCTTCCCTGGTCGGTCACTTCCCTGGTGGGTCACTTCCCTGGTGGGTCACCTCCCTGGTGGGTCACCTCCCTGGTGGGTCCCTTCCCTGGTGGGTCCCTTCCCTGGTGGGTCACCTCCCTGGTGGGTCACCTCCCTGGTGGGTCACTTCCCTGGTGGGTCCCTTCCCTGGTCGGTCACTTCCCTGGTGGGTCCCTTCCCTGGTGGGTCCCTTCCCTGGTGGGTCACTTCCCTGGAGGGTCCCTTCCCTGGTGGGTCACTTCCCTGGTGGGTCACCTCCCTGGTGGGTCACTTCCCTGGTCGGTCACTTCCCTGGTGGGTCACTTCCCTGGTGGGTCCCTTCCCTGGTGGGTCACCTCCCTGGTGGGTCACTTCCCTGGTCGGTCCCTTCCCTGGTGGGTCACTTCCCTGGTGGGTCACTTCCCTGGTGGGTCATTGGTCGGTGTCTGGGGGCGTTTCCCATGAGGTTGACCTTCTAGCGGTGGGCGGGGGGCAGCAGGCCCAGGACACGGTGACATCCACGTGCAAATGGCAGCCAAAGCCCACACCCGCTCAGGTGCGAGCGCCCGACAGGCTCCTAATCACAGCCCACGTCCACCGGGAGGCGGCCCGGCTGCCCCAGCCCCAGCGCCGAGTGTTTCCCCTTCAACACCCCACACGCCACGTGTCCCGGGACGTGGAGGAGAGCTGTCTGTGGCCCCTTTCCCGCCCGCTGCCTCGTGCTGCCAGCAGCCAGGTGACCCTCCCCGGTGACCCTCCCAGGTGACCCTCCCCAGTGACCCTCTCCCCGGTGACCCTCCCCAGTGACCCCTCCCCGGTGACCCTCCCAGGTGACCCTCCCCGGTGACCCCTCCCCGGTGACCCTCCCAGGTGACCCTCCCCGGTGACCCTCCCAGGTGACCCTCCCAGGTGACCCTCCCAGGTGTCCCTCCCCGGTGACCCTCCCAGGTGACTCTCCCAGGTGACTCTCCCAGGTGACCCTCCCCGGTGACCCTCCCAGGTGACTCTCCCAGGTGACCCTCCCAGGGGACCCTCCCCGGTGACCCTCCCAGGTGACTCTCCCAGGTGACCCCTCCCCGATGACCCTCCCAGGTGACCCTCTCAGATGACCCCTCCCAGGTGACCCCTCCCAGGTAACCCTCCCAGATGACCCTCCCAGGTAACCCTCCCAGATGACCCTCCCAGGTGACCCTCCCAGGTGACCCTCCCCGGTGACCCTCCCCGGTGACCCTCCCAGGTGACCCTCCCAGGTGACCCTCCCAGGTGACCCTCCCCGGTGACCCTCCCAGGTGACCCTCCCCGGTGACCCCTCCCCGGTGACCCTCCCCGGTGACCCTCCCAGGTGACCCTCCCAGGTGACCCTCCCCGGTGATCCCTCTCAGGTGACCCTCCCCGGTGACCCTCCCAGATGACCCCTCCCAGGTGACCCTCCCAGGTGACCCTCCCCGGTGACCCTCCCAGGTGACCCTCCCCGGTGATCCCTCCCCGGTGACCCTCCCAGGTGACCCCTCCCAGGTGACCCTCCCCGGTGACCCTCCCCGGTGACCCTCCCCGGTGACCCTCCCAGGTGACCCTCCCCGGTGACCCTCCCAGGTGACCCTCCCAGGTGACCCTCCCAGGTGACCCCTCCCAGGTGACCCTCCCAGGTGACCCTCCCAGGTGACCCTCCCCGGTGACCCTCCCAGGTGACCCTCCCAGGTGACCCTCCCCGGTGACCCCTCCCAGGTGACCCTCCCAGGTGACCCTCCCCGGTGACCCTCCCAGGTGACTGGGGTAGGCAGGAGAACAAGGGGGTGGGGCCACGTAATCCAGCGAACGTGGGCACGTGAACCAGGGGTGGGGCCTCGTGATCGCGCACAGAAAGTCACGCGAGGATGGAGGAGGGGCCCCGTGGAGATGGAAGGGAGGCGGCCGGGAGCCCCAGAAGCTGAGGGGCAGGAAGGCCCCTCCCTGGAGCCCCCCGAGGGAGCACAGCCCCGACACCTGATGGCAGGTTCTGGCCCAGAACGGGGAGCCCTGTTCCTGGTGGGTGAGGCCAGTCTTAGTCATGGAGCAGCAGCCCCAGGACAGGGACCCCTCCCCGCCCCTCCTTCTGGGGCTTTGACCGGGTTCTGGGAGCAGCTGAGCCCTGTGCCCGCAGGGGAGACCCCCAGAGCTCTCCCTGCCGGCTCCCAGGGAGCGCCATCCCTGTGTCTGTGCCGCGGCCCTGCCTCCCGCTCCCCGGGCTCCTGGGCAGGGACAGTGCAGTGGGCGCCCAGGCGGGCTGCTCGGTGGGAAGCGCAGGCGACAACGTGACACGGGGGCTCCCCGCCGCCTGGCCGAGCCCCAGCTGCAGGATGGTGCAGGGCCCTCCCCAGCCCCCCTCACCTCCCGGCCTTCCCCCCGAGTCCAGCCTGGGCCTCCGCTTCCAGGAGCACCTGGGTGGTGGTGCCCGTATTCTAGACGCCAAAACTGAGGCTCATAGCGGGGAGCAGCGGTCCTACCCCCGCCCCCCCCCTCCACTCAGCCCAGCTCACAGCGGCTCTCCCACCTGCTGCCTGGTTGCCATGGCGTCGGAGGAGGAGGAGGAGGAGGAGGAGAAGGAGATTTCTGAGAATCAATCCAAAAATACACACAGCTGGCCCTCCTTCCCCATCCCTCTCTCCAGCACCAAAGCCTCCGGTTGTGCAGGTGGGCGGGGCCTCTTCCCGGCCAGGCAGCGGGAGCAAAGGAGGTTCCGGCGGCAGAGGGGCCGGGTGGTGGGTGCTGGGACCCCAGCCTCACCCAGCAGAGCTCCTGGGCCTGGGCCCATCGCCCTCCCACAGCTCCGGACCAGGCGGGCTCTTTCCCGCCTCCCCGCCTTCGCACGTGCAGTTCCCTCCACCTCGAAGGCCCTTCCTCGTCCTTCAGGGCCCAGCTCGGCTGTAACTCCCCTGGAGAACCTCCCCTGAGTCCCTCGGGGCTCCCCCTGCCCCCTGCCCCCACCCGGTCACAGCGGCTTTCTGGATGACGCTCTCCCGGGGCGCTGAGGTCTTGGGGTGCGAGCTCTGCCTTTGTGCCCCAGCCCCCGGCACAGACAGGTGCTCAGTAAAGCCGGAAGGAAGGGAGGGAGGGAGGGAGGGCAGGGAGCAGAGAAATACCTCTCAGGATCGGAGCGGATCTGGGCCGTGAGCCCCTGGCACGGGGCTGGGCACCGAGCACAGCCCACTCCCTTCCGCCGCCTCCCCCTGAGCCTGGGCCCCAGCACCTTCCGCCTCATCCCATTTGGAGCCGGCTCAGGGGTCAGGGGTCATCTCCCACCCGCAGGCCTGCGTCTGCTGCCCATTAGGGTGTGAGGTCATGACAGCAGGAGGCAGGGGGCACTAGGCTTCATAGGAGCCAGAGCCGGAGCCGCCACGGGTGTGTTTGGGGGAAAGGCCTCCGTTCTCGGAAATCCCCAGACGGGGCAAACCCTTTTGCAAGGCCCTGAGGGCTGACGGTGAGCAGGGGTTTTCACAAGGAGTGCTTTCTGCAAACAATGCCTTAGCCGAGGCCATTGGATAAAACAGGTGAAGCTAAGCTGCTTGGGGGAAGGGGTGTGTGTTGAAGGCGTGTGTGTGGAGGGGGGGGGTGTTGGGAGTGGAGGGGTTGGGGTTGGTCCTGGCGGTCGGAGGGGGCAGCCAGGAGGGCGGGGGAGCCCTGGGGAGTGTCCAGGGCTGACATTTACTGACTGGACAGAGGACTTCAGTGTCTTCAGAACTTCCTGTTCGTGCCCGTGTGGCTGGGCCAACGGCCGCATCTGTCACCTTAAGAAGGCGGTCTGTACACAAAAATGAAAACATATCCTGAAAGAAAATCATGATGACTTCAGCCTTTAATGCTCTCACAGCTCCTTTTTTTTTTTTTAATCTTGAAGGGATATTTTAGGGGAAGTGTCTCTTGTCTAGAGGAAATATTTATATGAATTTAGCAATTCCATCAACTTCTCTTTCTTTTGTGAAATTCAAGTAAAATTAAATTTAAAACTGTATCCGGAAGATGACTGCTGTGGTTTTGTAACATCCCTCTGCCCATCTGTTCCTCACCCGGCTGTTTTCACTCGCGGATTAAGTTACCCACGTCGATGGGCACCTGACGCGATGGGTTATCCTGGCGGGAGGGACGGGGTTTGTTCTCACTCCCGTCTTTGGGATGCAGCATGTTTATAATGCACAGGTGCCAGCTTTAAAAAAAAAAAAAGAAAGAGAAGAAAAGTAATCAATCTAAATTACAATTTCAAGTAATTGGAGGAAATAATAGTAAGTTGAAATGAAAACCATAGTTAAGTACAAAAGAGAAAATCAGAAATGGAAGAAAGAAACAAACTCTGCCAATGGACAGGATCGCCGCAGCACATGCTGGTTTGTCAGGAAGAGGGACCCTCAGACGAACAGCCGACCACGGGTTACCAGAACGACGGCAAACTTCTAACGTGACCACACCGCGGCTGAAACAGACTCAAGGAGGAACAGGAGAACCTAGAAAGTCCTGTATTTATTAACGTGGTTGGTAATTAAATGTGCAATGGGAATGTCTCCGTCCAAGACCAATCCTCCAAGCCCACGAGCCCGTAAATCCTTCTGTTTACAGAAGAACAGCACATACAGACTCACACACAGACTCACACACAGACTCACACACAGACTCACACACAGACTCACACACAGACTCACACACACAGACTCACACACACAGACTCACACACAGACTCACACACACAGACTCACACACACAGACTCACACACAGACTCACACACACAGACTCACACACAGACTCACACACAGACTCACACACAGACTCTCACACACAGACTCACACACAGACTCACACACAGACGCACACACACAGACTCACACACAGACTCACACACACAGACTCACACACACAGACTCACACACAGACTCACACACACAGACTCACACACAGACTCACACACAGACTCACACACAGACTCACACACACAGACTCACACACACAGACTCACACACAGACTCACACACAGACTCACACACAGACTCACACACAGACTCTCACACAGACTCACACACAGACTCACACACAGACTCACACACAGACTCACACACACAGACTCACACACACAGACTCACACACAGACTCACACACAGACTCACACACACAGACTCACACACAGACTCTCACACACAGACTCTCACACACAGACTCACACACAGACTCTCACACAGACTCTCACACAGACTCACACACAGACTCACACACAGACTCACACACACAGACTCTCACACAGACTCACACACAGACTCTCACACACAGACTCTCACACACAGACTCACACACAGACTCTCACACACAGACTCTCACACACAGACTCACACACAGACTCTCACACACAGACTCACACACACAGACTCTCACACACAAACTCACACACAGACTCTCACACAGACTCACACACACTCTCACACACAGACTCACACACACACTCACACACACAGACTCTCACACACAGACTCACACACAGACTCTCACACACAGACTCACACACACAGACTCACACACAGACTCACACACAGACTCACACACACAGACTCACACACAGACTCTCACACAGACTCACACACAGACTCTCACACAGACTCACACACAGACACACAGACTCTCACACACAGACTCACACACAGACTCACACACAGACTCACACACAGACTCTCACACAGACTCACACACACAGACTCACACACAGACTCACACACAGACTCTCACACAGACTCACACACACACACACACACAGACTCACACACACACTCACACACACAGACTCTCACACACAGACTCACACACACAGACTCACACACAGACTCACACACAGACTCTCACACAGACTCTCACACACAGACTCACACACAGACTCACACACACAGACTCTCACACACAGACTCTCACACACAGACTCACACACAGACTCACACACAGACTCACACACACAGACTCACACACAGACTCACACACAGACTCACACACACA
Source organism: Eptesicus fuscus (assembly GCF_027574615.1). NCBI lineage: Eukaryota > Metazoa > Chordata > Mammalia > Chiroptera > Vespertilionidae > Eptesicus > Eptesicus fuscus. The sequence goes on along the minus strand of NC_072479.1, from coordinate 107,195,831 downwards.
GACTCACACACAGACTCACACACAGACTCACACACACAGACTCTCACACACACTCACACACAGACTCTCACACAGACTCACACACACACTCACACACACACTCACACACACACTCACACACACAGACTCTCACACACAGACTCACACACACACTCACACACAGACACACACACAGACTCACACACAGACTCTCACACACAGACTCACACACAGACTCACACACACAGACTCTCACACACAGACTCTCACACACAGACTCACACACAGACTCACACACACAGACTCACACACAGACTCACACACACAGACTCACACACACAGACTCACACACAGACTCACACACAGACTCACACACACAGACTCACACACAGACTCACACACAGACTCACACACAGACTCACACACAGACTCACACACACAGACTCACACACAGACTCACACACAGAGACTCTCACACAGACTCACACACAGACTCTCACACACATACTCTCACACAGACTCTCACACACACAGACTCACACACAGACTCACACACAGACTCTCACACACAGACTCACACACAGATTCTCACACACAGACTCTCACACAGACTCTCACACACAGACTCACACACAGACTCACACACAGACTCTCACACAGACTCACACACAGACTCACACACAGACTCACACACAGACTCTCACACACAGACTCTCACACAGACTCTCACACACAGACTCTCACACACAGACTCACACACAGACTCTCACACACAGACTCTCACACACAGACTCACACACAGACTCACACACACAGACTCACACACAGACTCACACACAGACTCACACACACAGACTCACACACAGACTCACACACAGACTCTCACACACAGACTCACACACAGACTCACACACAGACTCACACACAGACTCACACACACAGACTCACACACAGACTCACACACAGAGACTCTCAGACACAGACTCACACACAGACTCACACACACAGACTCACACACAGACTCACACACACAGACTCTCACACACAGATTCACACACAGACTCACACACAGAGACTCTCAGACACAGACTCACACACACAGACTCACACACAGACTCACAGACAGACTCACACACACAGACTCACACACACAGACTCACACACAGACTCACACACACAGACTCACACACACAGACTCTCACACACAGACTCACACACACAGACTCACACACAGACTCACACACAGACTCACACACACAGACTCACACACACAGACTCACACACACAGACTCACACACACACTCACACACAGACTCACACACAGACTCACACACAGACTCACACACAGACTCACACACAGACTCACACACAGACTCACACACACAGACTCTCACACAGACTCACACACAGACTCACACACAGCTCTCCCGGGGAAGAGAAGGAAAGGAAACAGTCCGGTGTCTTAAGGCCGGAACCGTCTGGATCGGACAGCCTTCTCTGTCCGCAGCGACAGGTGGTTCAGGGACATGGGCAGCGGTGTGCTGAGCCCGCCCGCCCCGCCCCCACCGCGGTGCCCACGTCCCCGTCCTGGGCCTGGCTCCGTGCGTGAGGCCAGCAGTCTTGTTGTTGCCAATCCTCACCTGAGGATATTTTTCCGTTGATTTTTAGAGAGGGCGGGGAGGGGGGAGAGAGAGAGAGGGAGAAAGAGAGAGAGAGACAGAGAGAGAGGAGAGAGAGAGAGAGAGAGAGACAGAGGAGAGAGAGAGAGACACTGATGTGAGAGAAACACCTTGGCGGGTTGCCTCCCGCACATGCCCTGACCCGGGTGGAGATGGAACCTGCAACCCTTCAGTCTGCAGGCCGATGCCCCAACCACAGGGCACAGAGCTGAACCGGCCGGGCCCGGCCAGCGGCCTCGAGGAGGACCCCAGAGCACACTTCCCTCTGCCCACGGCCCTCCCTCCTCTCTCCTGGGTGGGGTCTCAGAAATAAGGGAGCCGGCCACGCGGAGGGCTGCCCGGGTACGATTGCGTGTCGAGCCCCCCGCCAGCCGACCACTCGCACCTCTGTGTGTGGCTCCGGCAGCACCTGCCCCTCCGTCTGCGGTGGGAGGGGGGGTGGGGGGTGAAGGGGCAAAGACAGAAGACACAGCCAGGGCAACAGCCTCAGTAGGATGTGAATTTAGAATCAGCCCGCGGTGTGCCGTGTTGTTACCGCAACGGACACGTCTGCCCAGCCCTGCCTTTCCCCGGGGACCACTGCCCGTCCCCTCTGCTGGCGGCGGGCAGAGGAGGTCAGGCAGGAAACGGAGGGCGTCTCTCCATGTCTCGGGCAAGTACATCCTGAGCCCCCCCTCCCCCGCCCCCCGTGAGCCAGGGCAGCGTGAGGGCCGAGGGCCACTGAAGGAGGCGCCAGGCGGCATGGCCAGGCTTAGTGGTGGAAGGTCCAGTCGCCCGCTCAGGAGGGCTTGGAGGGGCAGCGCTGAGGCAGGAGGTCAGGTGCGTGTCCCGGGGCAGCTGACGGGGGTGGGGAGGTGAGTGAGACCAGGGGACGTTTTCCGGACGAGCCCCTCCAGGCCTTGCTGCACGAGCTTCCTCCCAGCCTCCCAACCCCCGACCCCCCACCCCCACCCCCGCCGCCATCGCCTGCCGACAGCTCCCTGGTGGGACGGCGCTTCTCCGACGGCCCCGCACGCGGCCTTTCGTCGCGCGACGTAAATCTCTGTGGCTGCACCGACGCTTCCTTAAAAAGCGAGAGCCTGAGTCCGAGGAGGTGGGCCTCTGCTCCGCCTTCGGGCGGGCGCGGTGAGTAATTTCCTCGGGCGCTCTGGGCGTCGCCGTCGATCCGTTAGAGGGACCGTGGCCGTGGCCCGTGCATTAATCCCGGGCTCCCAAACCGGAGTCATCCCTCAGCACTCGGGGTGAGAGTTGACATCATTGATCGGCTGTCTGGAAGATTCTATTATGACAGCGCGTTCGCTAACCACCCAACAGAGAAAGAAAGCGTTCGGCTCATCGCGCCGTTCTCACTGTCTCCAGGCGGACACCGCTCCTGACCCCACCATCGATCAGGAGGGAGTTAGAGTCTCAAGTGCGCTCTTAGCGACTTCTCGCCGGCGTGGGGGCCGCGCGGGCGGAACGCATGGAGGCCGTTCCCGCCCGCACGGCCCATGGGTCTCCATCGCAGGCTCCTGAAGGCTGCCCTCCCGTGGCTTTGCCTCAGGCGGCCGAGGGCGGCCGTGGAAATGCACGCGGATGGAGGTGCCGGGAAATGGAAAGTGTAACACACAAGTGGCTGACGTTGTCCTGGAACTGACCGCCCCTGTGCCCTCTGACAGGTCTCCGTCCGGCTGCGGGGCTGCCACTCACAGACTTCAGCCGACTCTGCGCGTCTGCCAAGGAGCCGCGGGAGGGTCAGCACAGCCCAGGACGCTTTGGGGCAGGAAAAGAGGTGAGAGGGCAGGCAGCTGGCGGGGTAGAGTAGAGAGGGGCAGGGACGTGTCTGGTCACATGTGGTCCCCCCATTCTGTAGACAGGGGACCGAGGCCCAGCACCCCCCACTCTGGTTCCGGGCTCTTCCTACGGCACCCAGTGCTCACAGCGCCACCCCCGTGTCCACGGAACACGTCCAGGGAGGGATGCACGTCCGCACCAAAGCAAGTGGGGAGCGGCGGGCCCTGTTGGCTTCAGGGACAGCTGCAGCTGCCTCCTAAAAGGGAGTAGGAACAAGCCTCCTAAACCGCAGGGGGTGGGTCCTTGTGAAAGACAGACAGTCAACCCACATACCGTTCCAGCTCGGAGAGACTGCAGCTCCCCGTCAGGGGCAGGCAGCACCGGCCCGGGATCAGGATCCCCGAGTGAAGATTCCGCAGCGATTTCCTGCAGACAATGGGAAAGCGTCCACCCACCGAGGCTTCCGTTTTCCATTCTGCAGACCGGCACCAAGACTTTGTGAAGGCACTTTCCAGCTCTACCATCCTAGGAGTCTTTCTTTGATTTTTTCACACGGGCTTGGTGGAGAGAGAGAACGCGTTCTCGCCCGTGTCCCCGGTGTGGTCCTACTACACACACACTGCTACACACACACACACACACACACACACACACACACGTCCCGGAGCTCCATGCGGAAGGCACAGGGCTGGGAGGGGAGGGCGTGCATTGTTCATGGACCCAGCGAGGCTCCAGTCGGTCCAGGCCAGCAGCCCGGGCGTCGGTGGGCGCTGGGCGGTGAGAGCCGAGTGAGGACGCCGCTGCCGGGAGGGACCCGCTTCTCTGCTCGCCATGTTGCAACCCAGTCAGAGCCGTCCCGCCTTCGAGAGCCGATGGAACACGGTGAGGAGGGCCGTCCACAGCCCAGTCAGAGCCGTCCCGCCTTCGAGAGCCGACGGAGCACGGTGAGGAGGGCCGTCCACAGCCCGGCCGAGGGCTCGCTTCCTGAGGTCGCCCGGGCACCGACGGTTGTGGTTGCTGCCGGGTCAGGGCCCGCCCCGCGGTGCTGGTGGGATCCGGGCCGGCCGTGCACAAGACAGCCATCCACGCTCTCCCCGAACCCCCCCGCCCCCCGCATGTGCGGCTCATGATGACCTCGCCGGTTCACGCTCTTGGCTGTCTCCGACGCCTGGGTAAATGCCGGAATGTCTTTATTGGCCTCAGACTTCCTCCGTGGCCCGCTGGGTGTGTGACGTGTCACCGGCGGGTCCTCGGGCAGAAAGCCCTTCCGGTGGCTGTAAAGGCCGTAACATGAGGCGGAAGGCGTGCCTTCTCCGGGCCGGGGCTTCTTCCCCTTGTCCAGGGAGGCAAACAGTTTTCCCATAAACACCGCTTCTCCTCGCGGCCTCTCATCGCAGGTTGATTTATAAACATTCAATCTACACGGAACTTTCCAGAGAGACATTCATCTCGGAAGGTGAGGCACTTGGCATTTGGCTCTGAGATCGATACGTCTGGACTGGTTTGGAGTGGAGGGCGGACGCGGCTCGGCAGCGGTAGGGGTGGGCCCTTCGCCCCGAGCCAGCCCGGCGCGACCCCCCTTACGCACGGCGAGGTCAGGGCTGGGCGATGCGGCGCACGGGCGGGCGGTCTCCGGGAGCCGGTGGGGTGGGCGCGCAGGACGTGCCCAGTGGTCACGGGGGGTGAAAGACGTGGACTGTGATCTACGGAACCATCGCGTCCGTCAGACAGGACACGGCCCGAAAAGGCTGCCCAGGATCATGATAATGGCAACAGAATGACTGTAATTTGTAGTGAATTATACAAATTATCACTAAGAATAATAACGAACCCCACAATCTCAGCAGGTGAAAAGACACACCTCTCCATTGACAATAATAATCATTGTCATTGATAACGGTCTTCTCAGGTAGAAGATGCAAATCAAGGCGGGACGGTGACAAGCCTTGGCCCCGCCCACTGGGGAGGGGTCCCGCTGGAGTCCGGTTCCTCAGGATTTCACTTCAGATTTGTCTCCCGGCTCAGGCCCGACGCGGTGGATTTTCCAGCGTCCCCGGAGAATGCTCGCGGACTCACCTCTGATCCTTCCGGCCTCCGTCCGACTGTGAGGACAGCGCTGCCCGGCCCCCGGCTCCCGAGAGCCTGAGAGCCCGCCTGGCGGGCGCTGCTGAGCCGCTCCGGGAGTTCCGGGCCGGGGAGGAGGCGGCCCCGGGGCTGGGGAAGAGCCGCCCCCTGGCTGAGGGGTCAGGGCCACGGCCTCCGGAAGGCCAGTCTCCTCCGGGCGGAGGCCCAGCCCCAACCCGGCCAGGCCCTGGAGGGGAGTGCGGATCGGGCTCCTCCTAGGAACCTTTCACGGTTCACGGGCATGAGCCGTCTGCAGAGACACAAACGGGCCGCTCTCTGGGCTCAGGGGTCCGGGATCCGCAGATGGAAGGCGCTCGTTACACAGGGGCGGCCTGGGGGACACAGGCAGAGGGGCCGGGGCTGGGTGCTCCTGTCCCTGCTCACTGGCCGAGGCCTCAGGAGACGGGAGGCCGGCGGCACCACCTGCCCGTCGGAGCTGGATCCGGATGGTCGCCATCCCGCTGGGCACTGCCCCTTCCGGGCCCTATTCTTTCTCAAATGAGTCTGCTCTCAGCCCTGTCACGCCAGCGTTTATTCTGGGCTTGGGGAATGAATTTGCATTGAAAAACTTGCTGTCATCATCACCCACATTTGCATAATAGAAGCTCTTCATTAGAGCAGAGAATGAAATTAGTCTGATAATCAAATCGATTCATCTGCGATGTCTGTAGAGGGTGCAGGGCCGCAGGCCTGGCTGACAGACAGGCGCCCGGCGGTGGGGGCGGCCCACCTCTGCGTCTGGAAACTCTCGGTGCAGGAAACTTCAGAGGCGGAAATGACGTCTGCGCTCTGCAGACGGCGGGTCCAGGCGGCTCCCCTGGCCCCGGGCGGCACCGATGTCTCGGGCCCTCAGCGTCTCACGTAGGGGCACAGATTCTGCATGCGACCTCCGGGAGTAGGGTTTCCCAGATGCAGTTTCTTAGCTGCACCAGTACCTTTGGGAACAAAACAATGCAGAAATAAGCCGTCATCACCCCTAAGCACGCATGTGCACCCCTCACCACACATATGCACACATGTGTGTACACGCATGTATGTGTCATCATTCTCATGTATGCACATGCCAACAGTCTTACACATGTGTGTACATGTACACATTTGTGCACACACACATGAACACACTGCGTCACGTCACACACACATGAGCACACACACCCTCGGGCCCCCCTCCCTCCCTCCTTGTTTCAGTTGGTGCCCAGTGGGAGCTCAGGGCTGGCGTGGGCTGGATCCCGAGCCAAGTGCAAACCCCAAAGTCTACCACGATCTCCGGGTGGGAGCCGTGATCAGGAACACCTGGCACGGGAAATGATGGCTCCACTTCCACGTTCTTATGAGAAAGACACGTGTAGCCTGCAAAGGTCGAAGGCTTTCCGGAAGGAGCCCGCTGTGGGGGAGGAGCCCTGGTCTCGAAGGGGAGCCCAGGAGGCGGCCTGAGCGGCCAGGCGGGGGCGGCACCGCCCGCAGAGACCAGAGCGCCCCTCCGCTCCCGACGCCAGGCCTTCCCGGAGCCACCGATGCCCTTGCCCACGGGAGGCCTGGCAGGATCTCCGACGGTGGCTGCCCCTCTGCCCGAGGGCTCTCCCCGACGCGCACGGCCTCCCTGACCCCCGGGACCCTGCGTCGGGGCCACCCCTTCGGAAATCGGACCGATGCCCTTTCGGTGCACAGGGCGACGCCCGCCAACCGGGCCACACCGGCCGGGGCTGTCCACGTGACTTTTAAAAATACACGTGGGTGACCCTCTGAAACCATGTGCTGGCATGATGACTGGGATAAACTAGAGCGTCCGTTTGGGGGGGGACGGGCGTCTTTACGATACGGACCCTCCACTCCGCGTCGTGGTGCAGCCCTGTACGCAGACCCCGGGTGGACCGCCAGCGCCGTGTGGGTCCCAGCACGTGAGCCTCGTGCGTGTTCCATAGACCTGAGCCCGGAGGTTTCATTTTCCAACGACTGAACGGCGAGGTGCCTTCCGCCTCAGTTTTCACGTGGGTGTGGCTGACACAGGACCCGTGGGCTGGTTTTCACGTGGGTGTGGCTGGCACAGGACCCGTGGGCTGGTTTTCACGTGGGTGTGGCTGGCACAGGACCCGTGGGCTGGTTTTCACGTGGGTGTGGCTGGCACAGGACCCGTGGGCTGGTTTTCACGTGGGTGTGGCTGGCACAGGACACGTGGGCTGGTTTTCACGTGGGTGTGGCTGGCACAGGACCCGTGGGCTGGTTTTCACGTGGGTGTGGCTGACACAGGACACGTGGGCTGGTTTTCACGTGGGTGTGGCTGGCACAGGACACCATGGGTTGCAGCAGGCCGAGCATGCTCTGTGGACGTCCTCAGGAGGAGAGCGTGTGTGCGTGGATTCCTGCGGAGTTTCTATGCGGAAAATCGTGTCGCCTGTACTAACAGCCGCTCTTTCTTTCCAGCCTGTGCAGCCAGCATGTCAAACTCAGAGGCGAGCACGGGCCACAGAAACACGGAATGCGGCCCGCGGGCTGCGAGTTCGACACGCTTGCTGCACAGGCTTTAGTTTTTACTAGAGGCCCAGTGCACGGGGTTCGTGCCCTCGTGGAGGGCGTGGCCTGAGGGATCAGCCGGCTGTGGGATCACCGCTCATCCCGGTCAGCGGAGCAGCGCTCCCCCTGTGGGAGCGCACTGACCACCAGGGGGAGCTCCTGCGTGAGTGTCTGCCCCCTGGTGGTCAGTGCACGTCATAGCGACTGGTCGGCCGGTCATTCTGGTCGGTCCACCATTGGGTCACTGGGTTTTATTACATAGGATTACCGTACCCGCACGGCCCGCCCTCCCACACGATGCTGACCGCACTGAGGAATGGGCACCCCTGGCCGACTCCCGCCCTCCAACACGGGGGTTTCCCTCAGCCTTCTGAGAGGAGACCCCAGGGCTGTGGGGGTGACCCGGCGAGCAGGAAGGGGGGTCCCAGGTGCCCTCTCCTCCTCAGAGGGCATTTGCGGGAGAAATTGGGTGGCCTCTGCCTCCTCGCCCTGGGGCCTGCTGTCCTGAGGTCACAGAGGTCACAGTGCCGGCCCCCCCTCCCCCCTCCCGTTTGCACTCACCTGAGCATCATGGCCGACCCCTGTGGGGGGCACCCACGCGTCTGCGTCCAGGGGATGGCCAACGCTGGGTGGGCGAGGGCTCCCGTGGGTGGGAGCTCGAGGTGGAGCGGGAAGTCCCCGGCCTGTCCCCAGCTCACCCGCCATTGTCACTCGTTCCGCAGCCCTGAGGGGACAGCCCGGCGGATGGGGAGAGGGAGCCTCAAGCCTTGGGCCACAGGGGTCACTGACCACCCGAGGCCTTTCCAGAATCGTCTTTTGGGAGCAGGAAATGGTGGACTGTACACCGAGCGGGTCAGTCAGTCGGGTGGGGGCGCCCCAGGACAGGACAGCTGAGTGAGGGCCTGGCGACACCCGTGGGACACCCTCCCCTGACGCCCGGCCAGGGGTCCGCCAGAGCGGGCCAACCTCCAGCGGTAAAGTCTGCCTGGAGTAACCGGGGCCAGCGCAGCCCCGCCTACCGCGTCCTTCGTAACTGTAACAGCATCGGCAACAAAGAGTCCACAGCCATGACTGTAACGGCGGCTCTGACAGCAGGAACAGAAATGGCAGCGAATGTCCGTCACCACGCACCGCACGCTCCGAGACAGATTTCATCGTGTCATCCTCCGAGGCCCCCGCCCTCAGGTTCTTCTTATTTCAAGATTGAATTCTTATATACGAGCTGATGGCCGTGTATACACTGAGTGGCCAGATTATGATGATCTCTGAACGCATAGTAATCTGGCCACTCAGTGTATATCCTATATAATAAAGGGCTAATATGCAAATTGTCCCCTCGACCAGGAGTTCGACCAGCAGGCCGGCCGGCCAACCGCCCATGTCCCCTCCCCCTGGCCAGGCTGGCCGGACCCCACCCATGCACGAATTCATGCACCGGGCCTCTAATATATATATATATACACACTGAATGGCCAGATTATTATGCGTTCAGAGATCATCATCATCTGGCCACTCAGTGTACACCTTACAAAAGCGCAGGAGAGCACAGCGTGTATTGTCCCAAACGCATACTTTTTATTTCTTTTCTCCATTGGTTCCTCCTCCCATCTCCTCCTTTTCACCCGCAACCTCCCTTCGCTACCCAGCAGCTCCAGCCCTGGGCCATCCATACCGTCCACTCCTCCCAGTCCACACACACGTGCACGCACATCACATGTCTGTCACATGTGCAAATGTGCAACACTCATGCATGCTCACACACGTGCACACAAATCACATGTCTGTCACATGCACAGATGTTCAGCGCTCATGTATGCTCACACACATGCACACATATCACATGTCTGTCACGTATGCAAATGTGCAGCGCTCGTGTGTGTACACATAGACCCCTGTCCATGAATGTGCAGCCTCCATGTTTTGTCCTTGTTTTGCACAAATAAAGTGTACACAGCTCACCTTCGGCGTCTTCCTGCTCGCTCTCCCCGCCTCGCCCGGCCGCTGGGTGGCGCGGGACGGAGGCAGGACTCCGCGTGTGAGCTCCGGGGCGGTCTGCACGGAGCTTGGGGCCGCCCTCCGCGGGTCTGTGACGGTGAGCTCCGCGGCAGCTGCGCCCCCTTCTCTGTAAAAAAAGTCGCTCTTCGGTTTTGTTTTTGCTTTTCAAGGATAAAGCTTGACCTCAAAGAGCCCCGGTGTAAAAACACAGAAATCACAAGATTCATCATGAGCTCGGACTCCAGCGGGTTCGCCGAGCAGCAGCTCCGTGAATCGGGAGGCGGCGCCGAGCCCTGGGAGAGGCAAGTTTGAAGCTTCGGACCAGAGGAGGCCTGGAAGTCGGTGCGGTTCCGTGGGTTCTGTCTTCTCTCTTCCTTTCTGAACGTCCATCCATCTGAAGAAGCTGCGAAGCGTAATTTCCCTTAAGAACACGGCCGTGTTTAGCCCCTGCTCCCTCTGCAACTCGGAGCGGCCGTGGGTGGGCGGGGAGAGCCCCCTGGGGACTCAGGACACTGGACCTCACTGAGCTTGGGAGGACTCTGACGGGAGGCGGCACAGCAGGGAGAAGAGGCCAGAGGGCCGAGGATGCAACCGACCTTGACGGGCAGAATCCGACCTTGACCGGCAGAATCCGACCTTGACGGGCAGAGTCGGCCTTGAGAGACGATGACAAGGCCTGGGACTCTGTCCTCCCCCGGGTCCTCGGGCGCTGACCCAGGACCAGGAACCCGGTCCCACGGGTGGATGGAGCACAGGCGGGGCCTTCGTCCTGCCCGGAGGTGACGCCGGCAGGCCCCTCCTCGGTGGGCGTCACCGTGGGCGCCACAGCGGCCAGCAGGCGTGGACGCGGATCACTCCGTGTCCGCAGGACGGAGGCTCACCCTGTCCGCACGGCCCGCGTGTCTCCAGGGAGGGAGGGTGAAGCTCGGAATAGCCCGCGTGCGGCGTAGGAAGCTCGGAAGGCTGTGCCCGCCGCCTCCCAGCTGCCCTCCCCCCGCGGGTGCCCTGTCCTTCCTGCTCAGCCACTACGCCCCCGGGCCCTCCATACCGCCACTCCCTCCTGCCCTCTCTCTGCGCCCGCTCGCGGGTTTCTGTGCTTGTGTTTGGGGCTGTGTGATAGGAACACGGGGACCCCCCTCCCAGCCCCTCACCGTTCGTGCAGTGTCGGTGGGACTGTGTTTTCAAAGGCCAATGCCGAGCTGACCGTCACAGTGCCATTGGGCAGCGGGACCTCTGGGAATGGACTGGCGTTCTGGACCCTCCGTCGATAAGAAAGGAGGCGGGATCCAGGAAGGGCAAGCTGAGAGCTTGGGCGTGGCCATCCTCCATCCCGGAGCTGGTCCGTGGAAATGAGTCATCGGGTCGTGTCCTCCCCGGACGGTCCGAGCAGACGCAGGGAGGTGAGCGCCTTCGCAGAGGTCCGGTGAGTGGCCCGAGCGTCCGTCTCCAGGGAGCGCGGGCCCGGGCTGAGCTGCCGCCCGTCCACGTCTGGAGCTTGGCGTTTGCCTGTGTGGGGACCGGGTGCTGAGAAGTGGAGGACGTGAAGACGTGAAGGGCTCTTGCCCATCCCCACGCTGGCTCTCAGGCAATGGTAGCAGTCAACCCGAGGATCGCCAGCTTCAGAGGGTTCGCCACAGCCCCCTTTCTCCTGGGTTACTGTCCCCGGAGGTTCTGCCGTGACACTCCCAGAACAGCACCCACGCCTAATGGCCACATGCTGGTTGATCCTCCGAGCTGTTTGGGCTCTGAGCCCCCTGAAACCCGGGAGGAGAGTCCCAGGAGGGAATTGAGACCAGGACTCCGACCACAGGGGTGGTTAAACATCCTTAAATGCTGGCCCTGCACAGAGGCCAGAATCAGGTCAGGGGTGACATGGTGGCAAAGGTACCACAATCAGTATTTAGACTCAGCTAGGGCGTTGGATTGAAGCAGGTGCTCAGCAGGTGAGAATGAGGTGGAGGTCAAAGTGCACACTCTGTAGATTCCGGTAAATTGGAGATCATTTTGTCACCTCCACAGGGAATTCTGCCACCCAGCAGGCCCAGACGTGGGCACAGCCTCTAAGTGAGGCTAGTCTTGCTCTTCAAGTGGCCAGAGAAAGGCAGGAATGATGATGATGATGATGATGATGATGATGATGGTGATGATGGTGATGATAATGATGATGATGATGGTGATGATGATGATGGTGATGATGGTGATGATGATGATGGTGATGATGGTGGTGATGATGATGGTGATGATGATGGTGATGATGATGATGATGATGATGGTGATGATAGGGTGGTGATGATGATGGTGATGATGATGGTGGTGATGATGGTGATGATAGGGTGGTGATGATGATGGTGATGATGGTGATGATAGGGTGGTGATGATGATGGTGATAATGATGATGGTGATGATGGTGATGAAGATGATGATGTTAGTGGTGATGATGATGGTGATGATGGTAATAATGATGATGATGGTGATGATGAAGGTGATGGTGATGATGGTGGTGATGAAGGTGATGGTGATGATGGTGGTGATGAAGGTGATGGTGATGATGATGGTGATGAAGATGATGATGGTTATGATGATGTTAGTGATGATGATGGTGATGATATGGTGATAATGGTAATAATGATGATGATGGTGGTGATGGTGATGATAGCGATGATGATGGTGATGATGATTATGATGGTGATGATGAAGGTGATGATGATGACGAAGGTGATGGTGATGATAGTGATGGTGATGATGGTAATGATGATGATGATGGTGGTGATGGTGATAATGGTGATGGTGGTGATGGTGATGAAGGTGATGATGGTGATGGTGATGATGGTGTTAGTGATGATGATGATGATAGTGATGATATGGTGATGATGGTAATAATGATGATGATGATGGTGATAGCGATGATGATGGTGATGATTCTGATGGTGATGATGGTGATGATGATGATGATGAAGGTGATGATGATGATGGTGATGGTGATGATGAAGGTGATGACGACAATAATAATAGTGACAACCACAGTAGTCACGTTTAGAGTTGTGGGAATCCCTGGAAGTGAGTTACATGCTGAGCACTGAGTCCTGCTTCACAAGGGTCCTCATTTAATCCTCTTGCCAACCACACAAAGTGGGGCCCTTGTTCTCCCTGTTTTACCGACAAGGAAACTAGGCTCATAGGGATTGTGGAGTCAGAGTCCTGTCTGTCTGAACCTCAAGTCCACACCCTCACCCTGAGCTGTTCTAGGTCAAGGTGAGAGGGTCCAGTGTAGTGAGGGCTGGACACACAGAGGAGGACACTGCTGGTACTTGGGATTTAATTCAAACCTGCAATGAATTCTCAGCCTAGTGGGACTGGATCCAACCTTCCTACTGTGATTGGCAGAGGGCCTGATAGGCGTGTGCTCAGGGAGGAGAGGTCAACGCTCAGGGAGGAGAGGTCAACGCTCAGGGAGGAGAGGTCAGCGCTCAGGGAGGAGAGGTCAACGCTCAGGGAGGAGAGGCCCAGGTCAGGGAGGAGAGGCCCAGGTCAGGGAGGAGAGGTCAGCGCTCAGGGAGGAGAGGTCAGCGCTCAGGGAGGAGAGGTCAACGCTCAGGGAGGAGAGGTCAACGCTCAGAGGTCAACGCTCAGGGAGGAGAGGTCAACGCTCAGGGAGGAGAGGTCAACGCTCAGGGAGAAGAGGTCAACGCTCAGGGAGGAGAGGTCAACGCTCAGAGGTCAACGCTCAGGGAGGAGAGGTCAACGCTCAGGGAGGAGAGGTCAACGCTCAGGGAGGAGAGGTCAACGCTCAGGGAGAAGAGGTCAACGCTCAGAGGTCAACGCTCAGGGAGGAGAGGTCAACGCTCAGAGAGGAGAGGTCAACGCTCAGGGAGGAGAGGTCAACGCTCAGGGAGGAGAGGTCAACGCTCAGGGAGGAGAGGTCAACGCTCAGGGAGGAGAGGTCAACGCTCAGAGGTCAACGCTCAGGGAGGAGAGGTCAACGCTCAGGGAGGAGAGGTCAACGCTCAGGGAGGAGAGGTCAACGCTCAGGGAGGAGAGGTCAACGCTCAGGGAGGAGAGGTCAGCGCTCAGGGAGGAGAGGTCAACGCTCAGAGAGGAGAGGTCAGCGCTCAGGGAGGAGAGGCCCGGGCACACTTCCAACCTCAGCAGCAGCGTCGCTGGGCCTTTGTACCGGGGGGTACGGCACCTTCAGGACAGAATTCCGGGGGGAGGTGGGTAGTGCCTGTCTGGCTCTGCCACTCTGAGCTCCATCTCCCTGACCCTGAGGATTGGGGAGCAGCCCCCTGGGTGGGCACCTGGGTGGGCCTTCCACTCGGAATGTAAGGGAGAGTTCAGAGCCACTGATGAGAGTCTGCGGCGGGAGAGACCCACCTCTGCGCAGGTGCGGGGACGAGGGCCTGGCACTGATTTCAGATGCTTCCAGCCGCGAGACTCCACGGTGACCTCTGAGGTCACGGCTGCACGTCCTTGCCCTCCATCTGTCCATCGGAGCCCCGGCTGCTCCGGCCGTGGGGGCAGCTCCCATCTCCTGCCTCGGTCCTTCCCTACGCGCCGCTCACATTCCTTCCGGAGGCAGCATCTATCGACCCACAGCACGAGCGTGTTCCTCAGGCTGTGAGATGCTGGCGGCCTGCAGTGCCGGTCAGCTGGGGGGAGGGGGCCTCCCTGCAGTGCCGGTCAGCTGGGGGGAGGGGGCTCCCTGCAGTGCCGGTCAGCTGGGGGGAGGGGCGGTGCCTACAGCACTGGGCTCCGGGGCCCCCATGCTCCTCCGGGACTGAGGGCCTCCAGCTGGAAGCGACCAGGGCGGGAAGAGCTGTTGTTTCTGAGACGCGGCGCTCAACCCGCCGAGGGGGCTCCAGCCTCTGCCGGCTCTTTAAGGTCCATCTTAATCCTTGCCCTGCCCCCCCCCCCGACCCCGCTGCCCCGACCCCGCTGCCCCGAGGTGCAGGCCGGCTGCTCCCGTCCGGACGCCAGAAACAGGAGATGCTCGGAGAACAGACATCCCTGGGAAAGGCCTCCGTTGCGGTTATTAAAGCTGCAGGCTCGGAGGATGCCGCGGCGTCGGCTCCCGAGGAGGGAGCTCGCGGAGGGCGTTCAAGGTCACTGCCGCTCCTACCAAGCTCCCTGGCCGTGTCGCACCCTGTCACTGTCCTGTGCCTGGTGCCCCTGCCCTCCCTCTGTGAGTCAAGTGCGGGCCATCAGGGCGAGGGTGTGACGAGTCGGCCCATCAGCCACCGCCTGGCACAGGCTTCTGCTGGGCGAGCGTCCCCAGAGGCCACCGTGGCCGCGAACGGAGCCGGAGAGGCCGTGTCCGGGGTCACCTGGGCCAGCTGTCAGGCGAGGGGCTGCCTCTGTGGACCACGGCCAGGCCTTCTCTCTGAGCATCGGCGGTGCCCCCCCCTGCTCTCCGAGTCTGCTGCCCGACCCATCGCCAGCGCCCAGCGCCTCGGGGCGTAGGCCGCCATTCCTCAGGCCACAGGGCTCATGGGCTCGGGACGGCTCTCGCTGGGGGGCACCCCCGGCTGCTGTCCGCTCACCGTTCGACAGGGACTGAGCGTGACACGTCGGCAGCACGTGGCGCCGGCTCTTGGCGGGGCCAGCTCCTCTGCTCTGGGCGTCTCCGTGGGGCTGCCTGCGGGGGGGGGGGGGGGGGGGGGGTGACTTCGTGGCACGTTGGCCAATCAGAGTGAGCGACCCAGGGCCCGGTGGAAGCTGAAATGCCTCCGTGGCCGCCCTGGTCCTCTGACTTCTGGGGGTCAAACAGCCCTGACTGTACGGGAGGTACTGGCTGGGACGTGGGCAGGGTGGCATGGATCTTGGGGTCCCCATGGATCTTGGGGTCCCCGTGGCCCCCATGCTGGGCATCCCTCTCCTGGGCAACCCGGGCCTTCCGTCTTCGGCGGCACCTGAGGCCGGGCCGTGTTTGCGGCCTCTGTGTCTCCTGTTGAGCGAGCCCCCGCCTGCGGGCGTGGACAGCCCCGGCTGGGCGCTGAATGAGAGACCCCAGCTAGCAGCGTTTTCCTGGGGACGATGGCATCCGCTGTGCAGCGGGCGCAGGCTGTCACTCGGTGTTTTCACGTTTCCGCTGCGTCAGGTCCTGGTGAGGAATCTGTGCGTTAGCGTCACTTCTGTTTTCCAAGTGAGGGAAGAGCAGTGAGCAGCCTCACCCAGGTCCAGGCCTGAGGCCTCCACACAGGTGTGGGTTTCGGTCTGATCATAACTCCTGTGCGTTCCACGTCTCTGACCCCGTGGACAGGAGCGAATGGCACCCAGACCCCGAGACGGGCGGGACGCGGGGCCAGAGGACGCGGGCCCCAGGGAGGGCACGGCGCCGGCCCCGGCTCGCCAGCAGTGACGCCTGCGCAGGTCACGGGGGGCTGGCGCGGCGTTGGCTCCGGGCAGCACTGGTCTCACTCACCCGTGTATTCTGCGAGCGTCTCCCTCTGCACCAGCCGCGAGGGGTCCCTCTTCTGTGTCCTCAAGACTCACCTGTGTGGCGGCTCCTTCCTGGGAGGCAGGGGGCGCCCTCTGACCAGCGGGGAGTCTGACCCGCGGATGTCACGCCCTGATTTCTGCTGTATAAAGCCACTGCCACCGCCGCCACCGCCGCCGCCGCTGCTGGCATGGCCTGCTCGCCCCCACCCACCGCGATGCAAAGCCAGGCCTTGAAACTCAGGATCCAAAGTCCACGAGCAATTCCAGAGCCGCCCACGGCAGGAGGCGGCCATCCCGGGGCGCGTGCCTTCCGGCGGCGTGCCGGAGCGGGATGGATACGCTGTCCCCGGAGCCGCTGACCCTCCCGGAGCCGCTGACCCTCCCGGAGCCGCTGACCCTCCCGGAGCCCGCCCTCGCCTGTCCCACAGCCTCAGGTCCCCTGCGCCGCCTCCTCACTGGACAGACGCCGATAAATGTGGACGCGCGTCCAGGACGACCTGCCTGCAGGACGCCGGCCTCAGCACAGCGGCGTCAGTAACTCACCCTCCGGTAGGTGAGCAGTTAGAGAGCTGAGCGAGCGGTTAACGGAAGCTTCTGGAAGGTCTCCCCCACCCCCTGGCCCGAGACTTGGCTTCCAGCGGCCGTGCCAGGCCTGCCATTAACCTCCCGGGATCTTCAATTAGCGGCAGCCAGGGCCTGGCAGGTGCCGGGATGCGGAGGCCGGGCCAGGGCATCGCCCGGCGGCCGTGAAGGCTCTAAGTGAGCTGCTGGAGGGACGCCCGGGAGACATCGATCGGCTCAGGTGGGCACCCTGGGGGCTGCCCGCCACCCCCCCACCCGCTCCGGGAGCAGGTGCCCGGGGAGACCCACGTGACTCCCGCCATGTCCCTGAGCGTGAGCCCGGCGTCGGGCAAGGCTCAGGATGGTGGCTTTCTGTGCGATCTTTGCCGTTTTCTCTAAAAATGGCAGCGTTTCAAACGCCGCCGATGGCTAGATGCCCTTTCTTCCAGGACACGGGCGTTGGCAACGCAGTGGGGTCTTGCTGCCTGAGCACCTGGCAGTCTGGGCGCCCTCCCCCCTCACCCCCCGACACACACACGGACACAGGGTGCCCAGTGTCCCGCTGCTGCCAGCGGCGGGGAGACGGAGCCGCGGCCAGCACGCCCCGGAGGACAGCGCCGGCCCGGCCATCTCCGCGTCCTTGAGGGGTGTCTGCGGGCTAATGAGCCGTTTGATTGCCCGGCAGATGCCTCCCCGTGAAGGCTAGGAACTCAGCCGGGGCCGGAGGCACTGGTCCTGCCGCGCCAGGAAACCCTCAGCTCAGCGCCGCCGAAGGCCCTGCTCTGTGCGGATTCCCGCCCCCCGCCCCCCCCTCCCACCAGCTCAGCCCCAAAGTCCAGGCCCAGCTGATGTGGCCAAGCCGCCTCCAGCCAGAACCCCCGCATCGCCCGGAGCGCAGACCTGAATCCCCGGAGCTCAGACCCGCATCCACACCCTGGCCCAGAAGGGCAGGCAGAGGTGGCCTGGGGTTCTCTGTGTAAGGAGGGAGGGAGGGAGGGGAGAGAGAGAGAGAGAGAGAGAGAGAGAGAGAGAGAGAGAGAGAGAGAGACCTCATCCTGGGAGGTCAGACTCACCTCTGGAGAGAGACATGGGCAGCAGGAAGGTGACGAACAGGCAGCGAACAGAGGCCACGTGCCCGCCCCCGGGAGCCACGTCCCAGCCAGGCAGCTTCCCGGCCCCGGCCTCGCCCACGGCAGCGCCAGCCACAAGAGAGCCCACGGGCGGGACGCTGTCACGTGAGAGGGAACGAAGACGGAGGCTGAGGGAGGAGGCCAAGGCCGGCCCGCCCTTCACACCTGCCGGGGTCTCCCCGCACGCAGCTAGGCTTCCATCCTCGCACTGAGCCGAGCGCACGGATAATGGGCTGCAGCAGCTTTTATATTTTTTATTTTTTTTTAATATATTTGTATTGATGTCAGAGAGGAAGGGAGAGGGAGAGAGATAGAAACACCAATGATGAGAATCATGGATCGGCTGCCTCCTGCACGCCCCACACTGGGGATCGAGCCTGCAACCCTGGCATGTGCCCTGACCGGAATCGAACCCTGACCTCCTGGTTCACAGGTCGACGCTCAACCCCTGAGCCCTGCGGCCGGGCAACCCCTTTTATTACCTGAGGGACCAGGAACCTCCTGGCACCGCCTGTCCTCCTCCCGGCAGAGAGCCGGGCCCAGCGCACGAAGCCACGGGTGGGTAGTAAAGGATCTCGTCCCGCTGAGCCATGACATCCCGGTCTCTCCTGCGATGGTTACACAGAACACGGGCAGGCACAGTGCACGCGTGTGCAGGCATCTCTGCGCACCCTTGAACTTGAGACGTGCTCAGTGCTTTGTGACACCATCGGCCGCCGTGTCCTCCGCATGACGGATCGTGGACGTGCCGTGTCCTTCTGAGATGACATTTCCATCCGTCACGCTCCGCCTTGCCCAGACCCCTCCCGATGGGCCTCCAGGCCGTCCCCGTCTGCACCCAGGCTCACTGCTGGGCCCGTGACTGCCACAGCTCCGCCCCTGTCCCCCCCCCGCCCCCCTGTCCCCTGCCCCCTAGGCCAGCTCCTGCAGGTCCCCATCCTCAGCCAGCCGTGCCCTGACTGCCCCCCCCGTGCCCTCCCCCCATCCTGGGAGCACGCCAGCAGCAGCACCTGCAGCCTGGGCTCACCAGGCCCTCTGGGCCCCAGGGAGGCGGGCCGTCCCCAGGGAAGGGACCGGCTGTGCGGGTTCTCTGAACTCGTTCCCAGGAAACTGCCGCTCTGTCTTCTGACGTCCCGCAACGCTGCCCGGGAGCTGGGGCCTGCGGGCGGGGGTGGAGGACGGCAGACCCGCTGATGGTGCCCCCCTCCCCGGGCCCGGCCATCGCGCTCCACACGGAGCCTCGTGACCACGTTCCCCGCGTCCTATCCGAGCCGCGCCACAGCCGGCGTCTCAGACTCCCCCGGAGGACCCGTGAGGTTTAACTCGGCCAAGGCCGGTGCTGACCCCTGGCCGGGCGCTGGGTGTCGGGCACCATCCCAGGCCCCAGAGGAACAGCCGTGAATGAACCCTCGAGTACAAGCAGGTGACCAGACGCAGGCAGGTGAGCGGCTCCTGGCGTGTACACAGGGGAGCCGGTGCCTGGAGCAGAGAGCAGCCGGCCCGGAGGGAGCAGCTGGGCCCGGACCTCTGCGTGGAGGGGGCGTCAGCGGGATGAGGTGACCGTCAGGCTGGGACATCAGGGCCTGCAGAGTGTTAACGTAAAAACCATTGGAACCTGTAAAGAATCGTTGTGAGTTTGTTTGAGCCAAACTGTGGCCAATTGCCGGGAAGCAGAACCTCAATGAATTGAGATGATGCTCCGGAGAATGGCGGGTCCATCCATATTTATCCACTGCCATCAAAGGAAAGGGACGGAGGTGGGTTACATGAAATCCATTGGTGATAGACTGGAGAGGTGGGATAAAGCAAAGCGGGGAAACCCCTGGGATTGGATAAAAAGTAAAATGATGGACACATACTTAGGTGGGTGCAGGAACAATGAACATGATAATGAAGGAATTTGTGGCATCTGTCCTGGCGCCCAGCACATTAGGTTGTGCCCCAGGGGCTCCAGAAAAAGGGAAGTTACAGGTTACCCAGACATTTCAAGGGTGTGTTATCATAGATGCAAAAAGACAGACAGGCTCAGTTAAGGTGAAGGTTGACCTTGTCAGTGAAGACACCGGCCTAGGAGGTGACTGCCCACCATCACTGCTTTCAGTTCAAGTTTAATTTCAGACCATCCTTTGTGGTTCCTTTAGGTCTCTGAGTTTGCAAGACCGAATGCAGGCCTCCCCTGAGCTTGTCAGGTCAGCATGTGGCCCCTTCCGTCCCCAAGAGGGTGGGAGGGGTGAGTCCCAGGCCTGGGAAACACCCAGCAAGGAATGTCTGTGAGCTGTGGGCGGGGCCAGGGCTGTGGGCGGGGCTGTGGGCAGGGCCAGGGCAGGGCTCTGAGCAAGGCCAGGCTGCAGGGTGGGAGCTGCTGGCTGAATGGCACCCCTGAGATGCTGAGTGCTCCCTTGTTTGGAAACAGGGACCTGAGACGACCCAACGAGGGAGAAGTTGTTAGGGCGACTCCAGATCCAGCCGCGGTGCCATCTGAGCGGGAACTTGGGACAGGGAGGCAGACGCGCCCAGGGAGGAGCGTGAAGATGTGGGGAGACGGAGCGGCCACGATCCCAGGGCCTCCTGAGGCCACGGAGCCAGGACAGGCCTTCAGCCCCACGGCCCTCAGAGGGTCCCGGAAGGGCCGCCAGGAGCACCTGCTGAGTGACCGAGACGCTGGGGCAGCCACCAGGGCCTGGCAGCGCGGCGTGCAATGGGCACCGGGAGGCGCAGCGAGGAGCGTGGCTGGGGAGGGTGAGCAAACGCTGGGCTCATCGAACGTTGACGGACAAGCCCTGGCCGGTGTGGCTCAGTGGGTAGAGAGTCGGCCTGAGGAACGAAGGGTCCCAGGTTCGATTCCAGTCAAGGTTACGTACCTCAGTTGCAGGCTCCTCCCCGGCCCTGGTTGAGGTGCGTGCAGGGGGCAGCCAATCGATGTGTTTCTCTCACATCGATGTTTCTCTCTGCCTCTCCCTCTCTCTTCCACTCTCCCTAAAAATCAATGGAAAAATATCCTCGGGTGAAAATTAACCAAAAAAAAAGAAAGAGAAGAAAATTGACTGACAAGGGCGATGTCTGGACTTGTTTGCTCGCTGGAGGATGGAGAGCCGCACGTGCAGAAGGACGCATGAGCTTGAAGACGGACCGAAGGAATGATCCAATTGGGGACAGAAATAGCAGGGGGACCGGTCAGGCAGCGCCCGCAGGCCGCGAGGGGGTCCCAGGCGATCCAGCAGAAACTGGAACGCTCACCGGAGAGGAGAGAGAACACGGGGCGCAAACACTTTTCTGGGGGGAAATTGTCACATTTTTCCCGAGTGTGAAGGACCTCGAATCCGGCCAATCGGTGACTCCTGAGCTGGCGGAGTCAGAGAGGGTTTGCGCCTCACGGACCAGCGGGTGGAAATCAAGGCGGAAGAGCGGAAACATCCCAGCGGCCAGGGAACGAAGCCGGCCAGGGCCGCGGGAGGCCCCTCCGTCCCGTCTCACCGGAAACCCGCCGCCCATGGAGAGCGGGCCTGTGCGGAGCCGCGACGGAGAGAGACGCTTGGACCGGAACACACAACCAGCAAAGTGCACCTCAAACAGTGCCACGTTACAAAGCCGATGGTTAGCCAGGGAAGGTGAGAATCAGCCGTCAACGAACAGACACGCTCACGGGGCTCTGTGGGCGGAAGGGCCGGCGCGTGGCCTCGGAGGTGCAGCGGGATCGGGCCCCGGGGAGACTGAGAAGGCTCTGCCCTCGGCTGTGCTGTTGGGCTGGAAACGCAGGGGCATTAGAGGCGGGAGAGCCATCGCCTGAGTGAGGTGGAGGTTCAGACAGACGAGGCCGCAGGGCGAGGTGCCGGTGAGAGGGGTTAGGGCGAACTCTCAGCGCCGGGGGCACGAAGGGTGCATACTGTCACCCCAAGCGTGTGTGCGCACACACACACATACACACACACACACACACACGCACACGCACACGATGGCGGATATTGTCTCAGTGGGTGACTGCCTGTTTCCTGCTCCAGGCAAAGCCCTTGGAAGTGCCCAAGGTTTTAACCCGGGAATCCCATTCACTCACTTCCTCCATCTCACGGGTCACGCGTCGGCTGTCACCGCGGTCCACTCCACCCAGGCCCGCGAGGGCGTCCTCTGTGCGTGCGTCTCTGCGGCTTTGAGAGCTGAGCCGCCTTCCAGCCCAGTTCCCGCCGCGGACCAGGCCGGCTCACTGAGGACCGCCCGTCCCGCTGCCCGGCGCACGTCAGAGTGACTGCTCCGCCCTCGCTGACGGGTCCCCTTGTTCAAACACACGAACCAGACACGAAACCCTTCATAAATGAAAAAAGACAGAATTTAAATAGGAAGCTAATGTGAGCTCAAACCATTAGAAACCGCTTTAAGGAAAGACAGACGAAGGAAGTGCGAATCCAGGATGTGCCCCCGGCGACGGGGCTGATGGAACCGCCCAGCAGCAGCCCAGACACCGCCCGAGCGCGGGGCAGAACGGCGTTGGGATCCGGCCACGGCGACGGGAGGCAGCGCGTTCCGGGGGCTCCGCGGCCTCTCGCGTCCTTCTTCCCACCCGCGTGCCGAGCCCGCGAGCCGCTCGCGTGGCCTCCGTTTCCTGGGGAGGCTTCAGAGGAACGGAGACTAAGTGGCTGGTCCACGGTCACACAGCGAGGAGCGACTGGAAATGGCGGCGCGGCTGTCGCCCCTGGCGATGAATCAGGAGAGGAGAGAGGGAGGGGCGGCACCGAGGCCGGGCACCCGGGCAGCCGCCCGCTCACACTCCCCGGACCCACCGCCCGTTCCCTGCCGGCCACGGGGGCGCCCACACGGGGGAGGCACCCACACGGGGGAGGCACGTGCGCAGGGAAGTTGGGGACTAGGGAAGGTGCCCGCCGGTCACACCCGGGAACAGAGGTCGTTGGTCAGAACGGGCGTGGCCACAGAAGTGGGGGAATCCGGAGCCCCCTAAACGGAGGATTCTCTCTCGGATGTTGGCTGGCGGGCGCTCTGGTTCGGCCTCCACGGCCGGGGCCTGCTACCCGCACAGGTGGACGGAGGACGGAGGACGGAGGGAGCAGGGAGGCAGGAGCTGAGCCGCCACGGGACGAGTCTCAGGAAACTCTTTTTCTCAGGATCTTGCAAGAATCCCACCCCACGAGGAGCAGGTGGGACAGGACCCCCGACTCCCACGGTGACCATCGCGTCTACACCCAGGCCGTGTCCAGAGCACGCGCTTCGCTGCCACTCAAAACCGCCTCTGGGCGACAGGGCGAGAGCGCCTGCTGTCTGCCACAGAGCGAGGGCGGGGCGGGGAGCGGGCACGGGGCGATGGGTTCCCACGAAGCCGACAGGAGTGAGTCCGCCGCCCCACGCCGTGCCTTCCACGCCAGATGAAGCCGACTCCACTCCTGGGCTATTTTTAGGGACCTGCCCCCTCCCCACGGCACAGACCACGCTGAGCCGCTCTCACACCGGCAGGGACCCTGCGGCCACGCAGTCCCGGGCGCAGGGATCGGCAGCTCACCTCCACGGGAAGGGCTGTGGGGCCGCCTCTCACACGCCCACGGGCACCGGACTCCCCGACGTGACCAGAGCCAGAGCCAGAGCGGCTCAGCCTGTGGGTTCCCCTAAAGCCAGGCCCTGGGCCCCTCTGACCTCTGACCCCAGGACCGGGACAAGAGCGTCTCCCCAGTCGGGCTGCGGGGCGCCCATGGGCCCCGATGCCACAGTAGAAAGGGCCAGAGGGTGTCATTAGGACACAGCCGTGACCCCGTGACCTCGCTGAGGAAGGAGTCCGCGGGGAGGGCTCTGACCCCGCCTGGCTCCTGGATGGTGGGCCATCAGGCCGCCCTCCGGCCCCTCAGGGAACCGCGCTCCCAGGCTGAGGCCACGCTAGCACAGCCCAGAGGGAGGCAGGGAGGCAGGGAGGCAGAGAGGGGGGAGGGAGGGAGGGGGAGGGAGGGAGGAGGCCTGTGGCTAGCCCTCTCCACCAGGCTTGGAGGAGCCGCGCTGGGGGAGATCCCCGCCTCCTGCCCCCCTCGCTGCTCACTGGGGCTGAGGCTGGTGCCGGGGAAACCCTCTGGATCCTCACCGAGTAGTAACGTCCAGGAAGCCCCTGGAGCCAGAGCGGCCACTGGGAGGAGGCGGGGCCGGCTGGGGGTGCAGCGCGGCCTGGTACCCCGACTCCCGTGAGCGCCCCACGCTCCCGCGGGTGCTGCCAGCGGAGCACCGTCCCGGCCGCAGCGGCGGGAACCTGTTACCACGTGGCCCTCGAATGTGTCCGTGGTCCCTGCTGGAAGGGGCTGATCGTCGCCACGATCAGCTCGTCTCAGGGTCCTGTCACTCACCTGTCAGACGCCCGACATTCCCGGACGCGCCAGAGGCAGGAGGTCCCATAAACTGTCGCGCAGACGCCGCAGAGCAGACGCCGGCCAAGGCCGTGTCCCTGGCAACGGAGAAGCGCTGTGGGCACAGCGGGCCTCGGACCGGCTCCTCGGCTGAGCAGAGAGGGGGGCGCGGCCCCTGTTCTCCAGACCCCCCTACGGGAGCCCCGCCCACCGCGGGTGTCAGGCAGGGAGCTCCCGGTCCATGTGGGGACCCGGCCCCGAGCGACGGGTCCATGGAAACACTCCCGTCGCTTCCCTAAGAGAAGCCGGTCAGGCTCCCAGGGGGCAGAGGAGGTGGTCACGGGCCGGAGCACTCCTGGAGGCGGAGGTCTGCGGAGGGCCTGGAGGTTCTGGGCTGCACACTGTGTGGAGGAGGCTGCCGAGGGCGGGGAGAGGGTGGGCTGCACACTGTGTGGAGGAAGATCCCGTCCCTGCCCGTCCCTGCCATCCCTGCTCATCCCTGCCCGTCCTTGCCATCCCTGTCCCTGCCATCCCTGCCCATCCCTGCCATCCCTGCCCTGTGCCTGCCATTTGCTGCATGTTCCTCTAATTTCCCGAGAACCCAACAGGAGAGATGGCGGCCACTGATATCTTTATGCAAATCCTGGGTGCCTGGGGCGTAGCCGGGCTGTGATTGATGAACAATGATTAAAAATAACTCATTCGATGGATCTCACTGAACAAACACAAGGAGACGAGATGAAATTAAATTTCTTCCCGAAGAGCCTGCAGGGCATCGCCGTGGACACCCAGCTCTCCTCGGGCGCCGCGGCCTCCCGCCCGAAACCGAGTCCTGGCGCCGGGAGACGCCGCGCTCACCGCGGTCACCGGAGCCAGGGCTGGACGTGGGCGCGCTGCTGGCTCTCGTCACCGCTTCTCCGGGGCCCGGCCCGCGTGGGCTCCTGCCCGCAGGTCGGCGGCAGTGACCCCGGAGAGAGCTCGCAGATCTGGCACCCGGGACCCCTGTGCCGGGCTGCCCACCGGTCCCCGCGGGTCAGCGGGCGGCTCCCGCGGACAGATTGCTCAGGAAACCCGCTCTCAGCAACCGTCGCTCTCACGGCAAAACTCAGAAGACAAAACGTTCGCAACTGGAAGGTGGGGCGGCGGGCCCCTGTCCCCAGGCTCCGCGGGCGCAGCAGGCCCGCCCTCTCCCGCCCGTGGCCGCCCGCAGGAGCCCTCACGGGTCCCTCTCCCCCCGACCCTCCATCCTGGGGTCACCAGAGGCATTCCTGTGCCGCTTGTTTGAGAGCAGGAGGGGGAGGGGGACCCCAGAACCCGCCCTGACCCCCTGAGGGTGCGTGCTCTGTGGGATGAGGCACCACGGAGCCTGTGCCCCGTGCCCTGGGGACCATGCTGGCCGGGGGGCCATGCCTGCACGGAGACCTCTTCTCACCTGGGCTCCACCCCAGGGCTTCCGGGTGGCCCTTTTCGCAAAAACCCTCTTGAGGTGGTTTAGCCAGAACCTGACCCTCCGTCTCTGACCACAGCCCTCATCCCCACCCCACACCCAGTGAGGCTGGCACCGGGCACCTGACCACCTCCCCCCAGGTGAGGGCTGGCACCCTGAGCACCCGGCCACCTCCCCCCAGGTGAGGGCTGGCACCCTGAGCACCCGGCCACCTCCCCCCCAGGTGAGGGCTGGCACCGGGCACCCGACCACCTCCCCCCAGGTGAGGGCTGGCACCCTGATCACCCGACCACCTCCCCCCAGGTGAGGGCTGGCACCGGGCACCCGACCACCTCCCCCAGGTGAGGGCTGGCACCGGGCACCCAACCACCTCCCCCCAGGTGAGGGCTGGCACCCTGATCACCCAACCACCTCCCCCAGGTGAGGGCTGGCACCCTGATCACCCGACCACCTCCCCCCAGGTGAGGGCTGGCACCAGGCACCCGACCACCTCCCCCCAGGTGAGGGCTGGCACCCTGAGCACCCAACCACCTCCCCCAGGTGAGGGCTGGCACCCTGATCACCCGACCACCTCCCCCCAGGTGAGGGCTGGCACCCTGAGCATCCGGCCACCTCCCCCCCAGGTGAGGGCTGGCACCGGGCACCAGACCACCTCCCCCCAGGTGAGGGCTGGCACCAGGCACCTGACCACCTCCCCCCCAGGTGAGGGCTGGCACCCTGAGCACCCGACCACCTCCCCCCAGGTGAGGGCTGGCACCCTGAACACCCGACCACCTCCCCCAGGTGAGGGCTGGCACCCTGAACACCTGACCACCTCCCCCCAGGTGAGGGCTGGCACCGGGCACCAGACCACCTCCCCCCAGGTGAGGGGACGGGAGGGAGGCTGGAAGCTGGTTTTGCGGAGAAGGGGAGGGGCAGACAGAA
The DNA here is from genome assembly GCF_027574615.1 of Eptesicus fuscus. NCBI lineage: Eukaryota > Metazoa > Chordata > Mammalia > Chiroptera > Vespertilionidae > Eptesicus > Eptesicus fuscus. The sequence continues at coordinate 107,168,947 of NC_072479.1, read as the reverse complement.
AGTAGGAAGCAGCGGGCACACTGTTGGGGGAACGAGACCCCACCTGGGCCGGGGGAGGAGGAGGGAGGGAGGGTTGGGAGCTGGGGCGGGAGACGCCCCGGGGGCAGAGCTCACTGCTCCGAGCCTGTGTCCTCTGTGGACCTGGGATGGGCACGTGGGCTGTGCAGGGGCCTCCTCCCCTCACCCCCGTTTGGACAGCACTAACCCAGCCTCCGGAGCCGGGCCGGCGCCGTCCTGGGCGGGGAGACTCGGGGTCCCCGGGCCCCATCCCGAGGCAGCTCCGTGGGGCCTGCGGAGCGCTGTGGCTTCATCGCCTGAGAGCTATGAGGCGTTCGCTCAGCAGGACACGCAATAAGTACGGGTGAGTGTCCAGGGCTCCCGGGCTCCGCGGGAGGAGACGGAGGGGGCGCGGAGCGGGGTGGGGGAGGGGAGCCGTCTCCCGGGGGTGCAGGGCTGGTGCCAGGAAGCCCTGGGAAGAGGTCAGAATCGCTGGAGAGCAGGGGCCCAGGATCCCAGAGAACACGGGCGATGCCGGCCGCCCTGGCCCCGGGGACGGAGCTGGGAGCCCCCGGAGGCCTGGCCTGGTGCAGGGACCTGAGCCCTGGCGCCTGCCGCTCCGCAGGGGTGCTCAGCCGCCTCACAGAGCCGCTGCTGGAAGCCGCTGGGGACAGGTGCACGCCGCTCAGATGTTTTCTAGAAGAAACAGGCCCTGAGCTGCAGGGAGGGGACAGGGCGCTGGGAGTCCTGGGTGGGCTCTGGCGCGAGGCCTCCGTCTGCAGCGCCTGCTGGGGGGCGCGGGGCTCCTGCAGGAAGAAGACACGGCCTCTGGGAGCCCCCACGGCACAGTCTCCTTCCTGGGCCGCGCTCCTGGGGCCAAGCTGGGGGCCTGCCGGGCCCTCCATCCCCACTGTGCCCCCAGCTCTCCTCACGGCGGGGCTCCCAGTTCCGTCAAGTCCGGGACGCGTTTCGGATTAGCGTCCGCGTGGGGCGTGCGGTGGGTCGGGGTCCGTGTGCTCTGCCTACAGATGCCCGGCTGCTGCCACCCCCGGGGGAGGGCTCATTCGTCCTCGCTTTGGCACCGCCGCTGGCGGCCACATTGTCCCTTCGAGGGACCTGCGAGCCCCTTTCTCCGTTTCGGGGCCTCCCCTGCGATCCCCTAAGTCCCAGGGCCTGGGGCACGGTGGCCTGGGGATTGCTGTCTGGTCACCACACGCGCACACACACACACACGCACACACACACACGCACGCACACGCACGCACACACACGCACACACACACACACGCGCGCACGCGCGCACGGTGCCTGGAACCCGTGAGAAGTGTCACGGTGCCGCGTTCCTGCGCTTCCTCCCGCCTCCCTCTGGTGCCGCGTGATGCTGGCTCCCGCGCCTGCGGTGGGAGGTGTCCTTGCTCAGTCCTCAGCGCGGTTTCCTCTCCTTTCCTTCCCAGAGCCCCCCGCCCCCCCCTCCGCTCCGAGGGACGCGCTCACAAGGTGATGTCCCGACCCACAGCCTGTCTCCCCGCTCTGTCGCCCCCGCACGCCCTCCCCCGTCCCCGAGGAGAAACCCGCTGCCACGGCTCCTGCGCCCGCTCTGTACCCACAGGCCTCGCCCGCGGCCGGGGCTCTGAGCACGGCTCCTGCGTCGCGGCCTCCAGAAGCTCCGCGTTGGGGTGCGCAGGCCCGGCCCCCGCGGTCATGGGGTTTGGGCTTCGCTGGCCTCACACCTGCGGGTGCGGGTCTGTGGCCGCGCGGGGGTTTCAGCCGTCGCTCCGCTGCTGCCCTCTCCCCGGCTGACGCTGTGCTGTGGGAACTGCTGGGCCCCGGGTCCCGGGCTCGCGCACTTGGGCCTCAGTCCTTCTCCGGGTTCGGGCGGCCGTCCCCCGGGCCTGTCCTCCAGGCCTCTCCTCCTCTGCTGCGTGTCTTCAGTTCCATCGTCGCCATCGAATCTTTTGTGCAACTTCTGTTCATTCGCTGACCTGCCCCTCGTTTCTGTGCGTGTTTCGGGAGCAGAACGTGTAACTGATTGTTGATTGACAGCTGCCTTAACTCTCGTCGCAGCTCCAACCTCTTACCCACATGGCGTCGCCGCCTCTCAGTGATCTCCTCCCGGTGGGTTGTGAAGCCCCTGGCGCTGGGGCCCTGTCCGTGGTGCCGGGAGCCCGGGTCCTGCTCCCCCACGGCAGCGGCGGGCCCTGCTCACTGCCACGCCGGCTGCATTCCAAAGACAGTGTCACTGTTGACGCTTTGGTGACCTGACGTCGGGCTCCCCGGTGTACCTGATGCTGTTGGGGGCTGCGGGGTTTCTGCAGACCAGGCCCCGAGTGTGTCTTGATGGGGAGGGAAGTCTCAGGATTCCCTGCGCCCCCAGCCCCACCGCGCCCCCAGCCCCACTGCGCCCCCACTGTTCCCCCACTGCACCCCCAGCCCCACTGCGCCCCCAGCCCTGTGGTGTCCAGGCTCTCACTGCCCGGGGGGAGGAGGGCATCTCGGGCCTGCAGGGACCAGGAGGTCCCGGGCTGCCCCTGGCGTGGCCCCTCCCGTCACTGCCCCAGCCTCCCCTGCATCTCTGGTTCGGGGGGCAGCCTTGGGCCTGGGGGGAAGGGACTGTCTCCCTGGCATCGTGGGGGCTCGTCTCACCCCGGAGGAGTGAGCCGCTGGGCTGCCCGTCTGCGGATGGAGCGGCAGGAGGCGCCTGCTGCCGTGGTCCCTCCGCTCAGGCCCCTCACGGTCGGCCTCCTCGCCGCGGCCCCGCACCTTCTCCACCCGGGAAGCTGGAGGCCGCGCCGGGGTTCAGACCAGACTCGAGGGCGTGGTCTTTGAATGGCGTCTCTCTTTGCAGCCAGACGTCATGCTTGAGTCCCCTCACCTCTCCTCACCCTCCAAGCCCACGCGTCCCCGGCCCACGTCACTACCACAGCCCCCCACCCACGTCACTGCCACGGCCCCCCGCCCACGTCACTGCCACGGCCCCCCGCCCACGTCACTGCCTCAGCCCCCGCCCACGTCACTGCCACGGCCCCCCGCCCACGTCACTGCCATGGCCCCCCGCCCACGTCACTGCCACGGCCCCCCGCCCACGTCACTGCCACGCCCCCCGCCCACGTCACTGCCACGGCCCCCCGTCCACGTCACTGCCACGGCCCCCCCGCAGCCCCGCCTGCAGGTGCGTGCGAATCGGAGTCCGAGCTCGGGGAGCACCGGGGTGGGCTGAGTGCCCTGTGCTCAGGGCCCCCCGCAGCCTGTGCCCCGGTTTGTTCCCGACAGAACCCGTTGCCGGCAGGAAGCCCGCGGCCGCTGCGGGCAGGTGGAGGCAGCGGTGGAGGCTCCGAGGCCCCCAGATGTTTGGGGAGGGGGAGGGGCCATCGCTGCCCACGCAGGAGCCTCGCTGGAAACATCGCTCCGCTTCCCTGGGCTCAGGGGGCTTCTGCGGAAAAGAACTTAATGATCCGGCTCCTCGGGCAGGTGTGGTGAGAGGAGGAGGGGCGGGAGGGAGGAGGGGGAGGGAAGGAGGAGGGGGAGGGGAAGTGAGGGAGGAGGGGGAGGGGAAGGGAGGGGAGAGGGGGAAGAGGGGGAGGGGAGGAGGAGGGGGAGGGGAAGAGGGGGAAGAGGGGGAGAGGGAGGTGACAGGGGCGAGGAGGGGAGGAGGAGGAGGGGAGGGGGAGGAGGGAACAGGAGGGAGGAGAGGGAGGGGAGGGGAGGGGAGAGGGGAAAGAGGGGGAGGGAAGGAGGAGGGGGAGGGGTGGCCTGCACGGACCGACAGACGGGAAGGCAGGGAGCTTGGCGGACGGCGCTCGGCAGCCGGCGCGGGACACGCTAGGTCCTCATCATAACGGCTTTGTCTCCTGATGATGTTTCGTCTTAGACGACAATTTCTGCAGAAATAATTGATTTTATGGCTTGACTTCACTCCTCGCCTATCCTGCTGCAGACATAACACGTAATGAGATTGTTGTCTAACGCTCACCGAGATTAAGCGCCGCGGAGTCCCGGGATCCATCAGCCTGCTTCCCGCATTAGGTTTCCGGGGCTCACACAGCCGTCCCCACGGGTGTGGCCCAGGCGGGAGCTCAGGGTGGCCGCCACCGGGGCCGGGGCTGGCGGGGAGGATGGAGTGGGGGCTGGTGCCAGGCACACGTGGGCTCACAGGCCCGAGGTGACCTGTTGGCCAGGGCCCTGCCTGGAGCTCTCCCGCGAGGACCTGTGAGGGCGCCTATGCCCCCCTGCCCCGGGGAGGAGGCTCAGGGCAGCAGGGAGCAGGAGCCGGAGCGGGAGCTGGAGCGGGAGCCGGAGCGGGCGAGGAGGTGGAGAGGTCCACCAGCCCAGACACCCCACCCCAGGCCTGTCTTCCCTGCAGACCCTCCCCCAGTCCCCCCTGTAGCCCCGACGGCCCGGCCGCAGGGAATCGTGGCCCCACTCGAGCCTGGAACTGGCCGGTCCTTCCTCTCGGCCTCCGCCTCCCGCGTCAGGTGGACCTGCCGGACCTGCTGGGCGGCTGCTGGGAAGGGAAGTGGACGCTCACACTCGACCTCGGAGTCGGGGAGGAACCCGGGACCGGGCACGCCTCGGCCCAGAGACGGCGGACGCGGCGGGGCAGCCACACCGGCTCCTCTGAGACTCAGTCTGACCAAGCGCCCGGCTCTTCTGACAAGAACCACACACACCACACACACCACACGTAAACCACATACACACAACATACACCACACACACCACACACAAACCACACACACCACACACACACCACATACACACAACATACACACAACATACACCACACACACCACATACAACACACGCAAACCACACACACCACATACACACAACATACACACAACATACACCACACACACCACATACACACAACATACACCACACACCACATATACACAACATACACCACACACACAACATACACACAACATACACCACACACACAACATACAGCACATACACACAACATACACCACACATACCACATACACACAACATGCACCACACATACACACAACATACACCACACATACCACATACACACCACACACACACACATACACACAACATACACCACATACACCACACATACCACATACACACAACATACACACCACACACACGCACCACGCACACCACATACATACCACATACACCACACATACCACACACACCACACGTAAACCACATACACACCACATACACCACACACCACACATACCACACACATACCACATACACACAACATATACCACACATACACCCCACACCCCACATACACCACACACCACATGTAAACCACACACACCACATACACACACATACACCACACACACACCACACAGCCCGGCTGCTCAGGGGCGCACCTGAGAGCAATGGCGCTGCCCCTCGTGGGCCCCCACAGCCTCCCCTCCCCCGAGGCCGCCCAGGCCTCCCAGCCTCCAGGCTTCACCCCAATCTGTTCCTCCCTCCTCTTCCTCCTCCTCTCCCCTCTCTCCTCCTCCTCACTCCCTCCTCCCTCTCCCCATCAGCCTTACCCTTCCCCCTCCTCCTCCTCCCCCTCGCCCCGCAGGGCAGAGGCCCACGAGCTGCCTCACCCCTCACGCAGCAGCTCTGCACCTGCTCAGCCGTGCCCCCCATGCCCCCCATGTCCCCGTGCCCCCCACCCCCGGCCCCCTGTGCCCCCCTGTGCCCCCCATGCCCACGGCGGGAGGAGGAAGTGGACCACGCATCGGAAGCTTCCAGGGCTGGGATGTCAGTGAAACTTGCAGCGTCTGTGGGAGCGGAGGGGGGGCGGGGAGGAGGGACCCAAAGGGACTGACGTGCCGCGGCGTGTCCTGTTCGCTCAGAACTGAGCTGGTAGAGATTTGCTCCCATTTAGCGAAGAGGCCATGGGAGTCGGTCCAGGGGCCAGAAGGTTCCAGTGTCATGTGACCCCTGGGCCCCTGGGCGGCCCCAGACGAGCGGCTGGGGTGGATAGATGGTCATTAACCGTTTCCCGGTGATTTAGGTGAATTAGCGCATCGGCGGGCGCCGGGGGACAATCACCACCCGCTGTGCCTCCAGGACCGCCCGCCCCGCTTCCGACCGGGGACGGACCAGCCGCCGGCTCCCTTCGCTGGGGCGTCGTGAGGGCCTCAGTGGGAGCGGAAGCAGCAGCGCCTGGGGCTGGGGCGGGGGGGGGGGGGCTGGCAGGGCCTGTGCTGACAGGGGCGCCCCTAGACGCTGACCTGGCTCTTTGTGGGTCTCTCTCGCCCAGGAGCCGAGCCGCACGGAGAGGGAATCGTGTGCGGCCTCCATGCTGAGCACAGCCCGCGGGTGTGACATGGAGCTCGGTCATCCGAGGCCCGTCCACCATGCACCGGGCCGGAGCCCGTGGGCGCCGGGACTCACCTCCTGAGCCGCCACGAGCGCCTCGCCGGGAGGGCCGGGCAGGAGGCCGGGGGGAGGGCGGCCATGAGGCGGGCGCCCGGGGCCGGGGACCGAGCAGCTCCACGGCGAGCCGGCGTGATGGCCTTTCAGTGACCCTGAACGGGAAGCCGGACGAGCACGGAAGCCTTTGGCTGAGCTGCGGGACCTGGAGGCGCCGATGATCCGAACAACGTTTCCAACCGTGTGCTTGGCACGGACTGCGGGCCCACGGCAGAGCCAGCCGCCCAGGCGTGAAGGGGAGGCGGGAGCTTCGCGCAGGCAGCCGCGGGCCCTCGGGTGCCGGGAGGAGGGGCGGCACCGTGTCTGCCGGGGCCCTTCCCACCCCGGAGAGCCGCCACCCTCGGCCCCCGGGCCAGGCCGCCACCGGGACGTCCGGGAGGCGTGGCCATCCTCAGGGACGTGCGGTGCTCGGGCGCCCGTGCAGGAGGCCGCGAGGACCCGCCTCGCCTGCCGAGTGGGCTCCCTCCGCCGTCCCTCCATCCCGGGCTCTCCCCACGCGGCGTGTGCGTGTGACGGCACCTGTCAGAACCGGCCAGGGGCCTGACAGCCCCCGGGTCTCCAGGCTCAGCTCAAATCTGGGCCCAGCCCTCTGGCTGCAGCGGGTGAACGCTCCGCTCCAGGAGGTCCCTGTCTCTCGAGGCGCCACACCCCCGGAGGCCTGCACGTCCCCTCTCACCCGGTTGGCAAATGGAGAGAGAGAGGGAGCAGGAGGCCGCAGGGCGGGCCTGGAAGTGGGGGATCCACTCCTGCTCCTGACTCCGGCCGTCAGTCTGTCGCTCCATCCATCCGAGTGCGCGGGGGGCGGGGGGGGGGGGGGGAGCGGGGATGGGAAGGGCATAGGAAAGTGGGGGCAGTGAACAGTTTGGGATAAAAATCAGCCGGAAAACGTCAAACAAGCAGCGGTTACCACGGTGACGGCCACGCCAGGCCAGCTCGGAGCATCTCCGTGGACGAGGCACCTGCTCACGGCAGGGCCGGCGCTCGCGGGAACGGCGCCCCCACGCCGGTGGACACGGACGAGCATCCGGGGACCCGGGACTCGGGGACCTGTGCTGGGATAGGCCTGCAGCGTCAGCACGGGACTGTGAGCGGAGCTCCGCCCCAGCCAGCTCCCTCTTCCCGACGGCCACGCTGCCCCCGGGGCCCGGGCTGGCCGCTCTGGGCCTGGGAGCGGACCGTCTGGGAGGACACCTGGGCACGCCCTCCCTCTCCTTGAGAACGGCGACCGCATGTCCTCAGACACAGGGGCAGCCAGACCCCAGCTTCCTGCGAAGGCGCCCAGAGCTCGCGGCTCCCTCTGTCCCGCGGAGAAGCTGCGGGAGGACAGAGCGTGCGGCCGGTGCCGGCCACGGCGCGCAGGAGCCCGCGGTGCGTGGGTGGTGGGAATCACGGGGCCCTCCTCCGTCCACTCACCGCCCAGTATGCACTGCGCACCTACTGTGTGCAGGCAACGCCACACAAGCCTCGCTCCCGCCTCCGGGCCCCAGGGCTCTGCACCGACAAGACAAGGCCGCTGTGCTGAGCGCATGGCAGGCTGGGCCCTCCTCCGCCTCCCGCCCCCGCCTCCCGCCTCCGCCTCCCGCCCGCTCCATCTTCATACAATCCAAGGCCGCGCGCCCGCAGGCTGGGGTCCTCCGGGAGGCATTTGGAAGAAGAAGAAAGGACCGCCTCTCAACCCCGGGTTCAAGGGATGGCCAAGGCTTTTAATTTCGTTTGATTGATGGACGGGCCTGCGTCCTGGGAGCCGAGCTCGCGGCGCTCTTCCCGCGAAGCCGCGGTGGAGACAGTAATGGAGAGCTCGCTGCCCGGCCACCCGCCCGCAGGCGCTGTGCGCAGGCAGGAGGGGGCCGCTGGGCCCAGGAGACGGTCACCCTGAGCTGCAGGAGTCCCCTCGCTGGGGGGCCCTCCCCTCACGCACTCAGGGTGCTCGCCTTCACGTATTCGGGTTGCTCACCCGCACGGGGAGCTGATGCACTGGACCCCTCTGGGCTGCCACGGGGGTGACTTTTCAACGGGGTCTCTCTTCCCTTTTATCCTCTACCCGACCCATGAGGCTTCACCGCTGGGTCTCCCAGGGCGCGTGCGCCTCCTCCAGGAAGGCCTGGGGGACGCGTCTGTGCTTGGTAGGCCTGGGCCAGCAAGCTGACCGCCAGCGCTCCTGGACGATGCTCCCATTGGCTAGCCCATCCTGTCCCCCCAGGAGCCAGAGGGCATCCTGCACAGAGCCCCGCCCCTCCCCTCCCACTCCATCCGGGTGGCCCCACCCCTCCCCTGCCACTCCATCCAGGGGGCCCCGCCCCTCCCCTGCCACTCCATCCAGGGGGCACCGCCCGCCCCTCCCCTCCCACCCAGCCCCTCCCCTCCCACTCCACTCCATCCAGGGGGCCCCGCCCCTCCCCTCCCACTCCATCCGGGTGGCCCCACCCCTCCCCTCCCACTTCGGGTGGCCCCGCCCCTCCCCTGCCCCTGCCACTCCATCCAGGGGGCCCCGCCCCTCCCCTCCCACTCCATCCGGGTGGCCCCACCCCTCCCCTGCCACTCCATCCAGGGGGCCCCGCCCCTCCCCTCCCACTCCATCCGGGTGGCCCCACCCCTCCCCTGCCACTCCATCCAGGGGGCCCAGTCTGAGGCCGGAGCAGAGCATGCCCGCAGCAGGAATTAGGGAGCCTGGGGCCTCTACCCGGACACACCAGCGCTGCCGGAGGAGCCCCTGAACGGGCCTGCTCACCTCCTGTCTGAGTCCCACGGGCACAGCCAACCCTGGGTGATGGCGACTTCGCGGAGACGAGGGCGCCGGGTGAACTGGGGGTGAAACTGCTCGGGACCCACTGCCGGGACCCGCAGCTCTCGCAGCATCCCTCTCCTGGGATCCAGGCACGGCCAGGGTAGCCGGTCCTGGTTGTCACGAAACGTCTCCCAGTGGGACCCAGCCTCCCCCACCACGGCCTTCCCCGCCCCACGGGAGCCCCGTCCGCTGCCTTTGACCCAGCAGCCGTGTCTAACGGGCAGAGTCCCTCCCGGCCTCTCTTCCCGGGAAGAGGCTCGGCCTTTCCCCGGCGGGAGCGGGCCCTTCAGAAGCCGCTCGGCCTGGCTCGCTCAGAAAACGGTTCCCCGAGGATCCGAGGATCCGATAGGTGCGTTCGCGCAGCCCCAGCGAGCGGTGTGACGCCGAGACGGCCGAGTCCTGCTCATAGCACGTCTCAGATGGCACCCCGATCAGATGGCACCCCGATCAGACGCCGGTCCCGGGGGTAAGCTCCCTGCCTGCGAGGTCTCCTGCCGCTGCCCCACGGTGACAGCTCCGGCCTCTGGGGCTCCCACTGCTCAGCCCAGTCCCGCCCCTGCTGGGCCGGGAACCTGGACGCCCGCTCAGCCACTGAGCCTCGGGGCAGGATCCGCCGCTGCTGCCCGTGGGCCCTGGGCTCAGGGAGGGGCCGTCCAGCGCCACGGAGCCGAGGGCACCTTCCGTCCTCTGTCGGTTCCTGCCCACCGCGGTGGGGTCGGTATTTCTTGCTTCTTCGAGGAGAAGACCAGTGTTGTGAGGCCGAGCAGTGGCTGGGACCAGCCTCGGAAAGCCTGGTGCGTGTTGTTAACCAGCGGCCCTGTCCAAGCCCCCAGTTTGACCCACAGCGAAGAGCCTCCGTCCCATTGGCTGACACAGGATCCCAGGACCTGCTCGTAAGGCTGCTCAGGGGCAGGAACCCAGTGCAGGCGGCAGCTCAGTGCCCGCGGCTCCCTGAGGGCAGTGGCCGGGGAGGGAGGCCCGGGGCAGACATGGCCGCCAGGCTCTGCCTTCTTTTTTGAGCCCAGGAAGCCCCCAGGAGCCCTTCTTTGTAGGTGTCTTTTTCTCGGGGTTCACAACACCATCGTACGCCCTGGCCCTGGGGGCCACCCCAGGCGTTGACCAAGAGGAGCCGTCAGAGGTGTGTTGCCACGACCACCTGGTTGCGGTGCGGGGGTGACTGGGCAGACGGTTGAGCCGCGGCAGCACGTTGCCAGGATCTCACCGGCTGGGCAGCAGGCGCACTGCTGGGTCGGTGGGAGGCCTCGCGTCATTCTTCCCTCCCTGACGTGTCTGACACTCACGTGCAGCCCTCGGAGCCACGGGGCAGGCGAGACCACCTTCGCAGAATCCTCTGAAATACCACCGAAATGTTGAGGTGGCATTTGTAGTCCAAGGAAAGGAAAGTCAAGCAGAGGCTTCGTTCTCTCTCAGCCGTATCGAATCCTCCTCGGACCCCAGCAGGCAGCCGTGTTACCCTGCGTGGCTGCTGGAGGGATGGAAGCCGAGAGGCGACACGTCCCCCCGTCCGCAGCACAGCGTGTCTGGCCCTGCGGCCTGGACACGCTCCCACAAAACCTCCGTGGGGTTTGCCGGTGTCCTGCAGCCGGCAGAGCCCCGCACGCCGAGGGGCTGAAACGACAGGAGTGTGTTCTCGGGGTTCTGGGGCCACAGCTCTGAGGGGCCGGGTGGGCACGGCGGGGTCTGGCGAGGCTGCGGGCGAAGGGTCTGTGCCAGGCCCGTCGCTCTCACCGGCTCCCCGTGCTTATCCGTCTCCGTGTCCACAGCTCCCCTGCGTGTCCGGACACGGCCGCTTTGGATCAGAGCCCACGCCACCGACCCACTTAACGGGATCACCCCTGGGAAGTCTACTTCCAGACAAGGCCACACTCCGAGGGCCCTGGGGTCAAGGCTTCAGCGTATGGGCTTGGGGGAGGGACCCAGTCTAGCCCACAGCACTTGCCTTTTAATTCTCTTAAGTGTCTTTTGCAGCCAAAGTCTTAATTTTAATGAAGTCCGAGCATCCATTTTTTAATGGATCACGCTTTTGAGGTTGCGTCATTTCCCAGAACGCTTCGCCCCACCTCGCTCTCCTGCCTTCTCCCCCCAATGGCTGATGGTCTTATCTCTGACACCAAACTCACGGTGGGCTCCGAGGTGATTGCCGATGAGGTGGCGTGATGAGGGCGAGTGCGAATCTGTGATAAATGAAGGGCTCGTTGACCCAATACCGGTTGTTGAAAACTATTTTTCACTCGAGCCGACTGCACCGCTATGAAGAGGCGAGCGGCCATGTCAGGGGGTCTGTCTCTGGCCTCGATGCCAGGCTGGGGACCACCCTCAGCCCCTGGAGACCACCCTCAGCCCCTGGGAACCACCCTCAGCCCCTGGGGACCACCCTCAGCCCCTGGGAACCACCCTCAGCCCCTGGGGACCACCCTCAGCCCCTGGAGACCACCCTCAGCCCCTGGGGACCACCCTCAGCCCCTGGGGACCACCCTCAGCCCCTGGAGACCACCCTCAGCCCCTGGGGACCACCCTCAGCCCCTGGGGACCACCCTCAGCCTCTGGGGACCACCCTTAGCCTCTGGAGACCACCCTCAGCCCCTGGAGACCACCCTCAGCCCCTGGAGACCACCCTCAGCCCCTGGGGACCACCCTCAGCCCCTGGGAACCACCCTCAGCCCCTGGGGACCACCCTCAGCCCCTGGGAACCACCCTCAGCCCCTGGAGACCACCCTCAGCCCCTGGGGACCACCCTCAGCCCCTGGAGACCACCCTCAGCCCCTGGGGACCACCCTCAGCCCCTGGAGACCACCCTCAGCCCCTGGGGACCACCCTCAGCCCCTGGGGACCACCCTCAGCCCCTGGAGACCACCCTCAGCCCCTGGAGACCACCCTCAGCCCCTGGGAACCACCCTCAGCCCCCGCTTCCCCCTCCTCACTGACTGCTTACGGAATGGGGCCTGAGAAGGGGGGGGGGCGTAAAACAGGACCCATGAATGGCCTGTGTCAGGAGCCCCGGTCCTGCTCCTGAGTCACAGCGAGGAGTGTCTCCTGGAGCTCACGCCCCCCCCCCCCATTTCTGTCTCCAGGGCATTGAACCGGCTGCAGCCAGAGGGCAGGGAGGGGAAGCTCTCGGGCCGTGGGTGGCACTGAAATTGTGGGGTTCTTTCCCAAACCGCCCGCTGCCACTTCCCTCCCAGGGTCTGCAGAGTCGCCCACAGGTTCTGCCTGGAGCACAGGTGACGGGGTGGGACTCTCAGGGTGGCCGTGCTCACGCCGGGCGCAGGTCCGGGGACCCTGGATTCGCAGGGGGTGTCTGTCCTCCTCCCCCTCACGCCTCTCCCCGCCACCTGCTGGCTCCTCTGTGCAGACCGCGGCCCGCAGCTCCCCGCGGGGGTCAAGTGGCGCGTTCCGATGGAATTTTCTACATTTGTTCTTTGTAACATTAAAAAATGTACCCATGTCCTCGCATTGATTTTGATCCGGGAACATTTTTTGAACACTTTTAACTGAATTCTTGTGCAGCGTGTCCCAGACCCAAGTGTCTGGTAATGAGTTGCAGAAAATAAGAAATGGATTTACTTTTCTTTTAAGAAAATCGATAAATCACAAGAGATGAATTTAATTTAAAAACAGAGCCATGAAAGTTTCTGCCTCATTACGGCGTGCGCGCTGGCACAGGACGCGGTGTCTGTGCGTCCCTCCCTGCGGGGCCTGGGCGGGGGCCGCTGCGCTCAGACAGACTCTGGGAGACGCGACGCTCGCCTCTGATTTCTGGAGGAGCTCGCCCCAGCCCCACCCCTGCCCCATCCGGACGGCCTCTCCCCAGGGGCCTCCGACTGTCCCAGCGTTCGTTCCCCAGGTGTGTCCCATAGTCCTCAGCCTCCTCAGCCTCCTCAGCCAGGGTGGCCTCGCTTCCTCAATCACCCGTCCTTCCAGGCCAGGGCACCATGCACCCAGGTCACACGGCCGAGACCCGGTGGGCACAGCTCACCTTTCACCTGTGAGAGTCTAAGGATCAGCTGAGACTGAGGGCCCACCTGCCCTGGGAACGGCGTCCCGATGGCCCCGCGTGCTGTGGGAACAGCATCTGTTAAGAGAGCCCTTTCTGGGGCCAGCAGGCCCACTAAGCGGACGGGGTGGGGGATCTGGGTTCCGGTCTGTGGCCCCCTGGTCCCTGCCGCTGTCCTTGGTGCTGACGGATACCAGACCCCGTTTGATGGCCCTGAAGCAGCATGAAGGCTCCGGTGCCGCTCAGCAGGGCCTGTGTGAGCCTGGGGCCATCCACCCACACAGCCACCCCACAGGGCAGGGCCCGCCCGCTGCGGTGAGCGCCCCTGCACCCGGGGTCATCTCATTGGCTGGATCCCATCGCCAGGACCTGCCCGTCCAGCCGGTCACATCTCACTCCCGACAGGCACCACCCTCAGCCCCTGGGGGGCACTTCAGCCCCCAGGACCACCCTCAGCCCCCGGGGACCACCTCAGCCCCCAGGACCACCCTCAGCCCCCAGGACCACCCTCAGCCCCTGGGGACCACCCTTAGCCCCTGGGGACCACCCTCAGCTCCTGGAGTGACATCCCAGCCCCCTTGCCATACCCCATTGCTGGCAGATCCCAGCGCACCCCAGGGGAGGGGCTGGTGTGAGCACAGGAGCCCCTGAGGTGGGACCACAGGGCCGCCTACAGTCTGTCTCACACCTTCTCACACCCTTCACCTCAGGGGCCTCTCTGAGCCTTGACCCCTGTGCCATCCGCCTTAGACAGAAGTGTCAATGGGCCGGGGCCTGGTCAGATGGCAGCGCCTGGGGTCCTGGTCAGATGGCAGGGGCAGTGCCAGTGTGAGTGTGAGTATGTGTGTGAGTGTGTGTGTGTGTGTGTGTGTGAGTGTGGGCAAGTGTGTGAATGTGTGTGTGGTATGTGTGTGCGCGCATGTGTGTGAGTGTGCGTGTGTGTGTGTGGTATGTGTGCCCTTTATTAGCTATCTGACTTGCAATGGAGAAGGCCTGTGGCGTGACCCAAACAGGATACAGCCCGCCTGGCTGCATGCTCTGCTTCCCAGCGCTGTCAGCCGCACAGAAGGCCCGCACGACTCACAGCGCGGCTGCTGTGCGGGGACTGCTTTGCTCGCTGGAGGGAAGTTGCGTCTCACTTGCCCTCGGCTCTTGTCAAGACTCGGCTGCAAGTGGGGTTTCAGATGGAAACGCATGCGGTTCCACGCAGTCCCGTCGCGTTTAAACAATCGGAGCCTTAAACCTGTATCCTCCCATGTGTGTGCGTGTGTGAGTATGTGTGAGTGTGTGAGTGAGTGAGTGTGTGTGTGAGTGTGTATGTGTGTGAGTGAGTGTGTGTGTGTGTGTGTAGTGTGTGTGTGTGTGTGAGAGTATATGAGTGTGTGTGGTATGTGTGTGCGCGCACGTGTGTGTGAGTGTGAGTGTGTGTGGTATGTGTGTTATTAGCTATCTGACTTGCGAAGGTTTTAGCAATTTTTTTAAATCTTTCAAAGAACTTTCTTCCCTTTGTTAATTTCTTAATTGCAGGTTTTCTGTTTCATCTCCTCCTGCCCTAACCTTGATTGTCTCTATGATGCTCCTTTCTCGGGGATTAATTTGCTCTTATTTTTCTAGCCACAGATATATCATTAACTTTTAATTTTTCTTTCCCCTAATTACACATTAAAATTTATAAATCTCTTTCTAAGCATTGTTTTAACTCCAGCTCATAAATTTTGATACATTGCGCTTCCCTTTTCATTCATTCCTAAATATTTTCTCGTTTTCATGGTGGTTTTAGTTCACTGGTGGGTGGTTTTACAGCGGAGACGTGAATTGCCAACAATTTGGGCGCCGTGTGGCCATTCATTTCTCATTTCACTATGAAACCTTCGTTGGTTCTGCCGGCCTCAGCGTGATGTGTCCGTGTCCCCGCCCCGTGCGTGTAACCGTGTTGTGACCGGAGGACATAGTGTTTATTGGCCCATAGGGGGGAGGTCATGGGTCACGGGGGAGGTCATGGGTCACGGGGGGAGGTCATGGCCCACAGGGGGGAGGTCATGGCCCACAGGGGGAGGTCATGGCCCACAGGGGAGAGGTCATGGCCCACAGCGGGGAGGTCATGGCCCACAGGGGGAGGTCATGGCCCACAGCGGGGAGGTCATGGGTCACGGGGGGAGGTCATGGGTCACGGGGGGAGGTCATGGCCCACAGGGGGAGGTCATGGCCCACAGCTGCAGGGACGCTGGCATGGGCACCATCTGAATCGCTTTGGTTCAGGCAGAAACACCCCCTGGCAGGGAGGGCACAGCCAGGCTCGCCGAGGGCCGGGGAAGGGCCCGCCGTGGCGGACAAGCACAGAGGACACTGGGCTAGAACAGGGGGCCAGGAAGACGCTCGGAGGAGGGAGACTCCCACCTGGGAAGGGAGAGGGTGACAGTGGTGTCGTCCGCAGTTGGGGGGGGAGGGGCGGTCCTCGGAGGAGGGTGCAGCGTGAGGACCCTGGGGGCAGGATCCAGTCGGGGTCTCCCAGGCCCTCCACCAGGGCTGCTCCGGGGTGTGCCTGGCGGGCGTCCCCAGGCTGTGACAGCCGCCAGGGGGGAGCAGAAATCAAGAGCGAGCGTTTAGAGGTGTTTATAGGAAACTGACAGTAACTTTACGTCTGTTGAAATTAATCATGAAAGCGTGGCGTCCGTGTTCTGTAGGCCTTTGGATGTCACTTTTGAGTAATTTTTCGCTGTAATTTTCAAAATACTGTCTGTGATGACAGGAAACAAAAGGCCGTCCCCCCACAGGTGGCTGGAAAGGCAGACGGTGCCCCGGGGCTGGAGGGGGGACGGGGCGGGGGCGGGGCCGGGCCCGGGCAGGGCAGGGCAGGCTTCCCGTGATTCTGGGAGTGGCACATGGATGGACCCTGGGCCAGATGAGGCCGGCAGCTGGGCGCAGTGTTAGTCAGTGGGTTCCCAGAGTCAGGGGTCTCACTGTGAGCAGCCGAGGGGGCATGCACGTGGGGGGCATGCACGTGGGGGGCATGCACGTGGGGGGCATGCACGTGGGGGGCATGCACGTGGGGGGCATGCACGTGGGGGGCATGCACGTGGGGGGCATGTTGGACTCAGGAGCTGGCCTCCCTGCAGCTCCCACCACCTGCTTTGCCTCTGCCCAGCCCAGGGCGGCCCCGAGCCCCAGGACAGGGAGGGGGAAGGGTCAGGACACAGACTCAGCTCCGCCCAACCAGGAGCCCCGACATTGACATTTCTCTGCGGCCAGGACGGGGTGCCCGAGGCCTGTACATAGCTCACCTCACCCCGCGGGCATGCAGTTAGAAGCAAGTTCCCTTTCCTCCCCCTTTTGGGGCAGGTTTGTGCGCGTTCTTTCTAATCCCGCAAAGCCAGTGGTTTGGCCGTTGTGCGTGCCCAGTGCCGGCCACGGGAGTCTACTCATCAGCCTGCACATGCATCTGCTGCCCTTTCCTGGCATCTGTGTTGTGATCCAGAAAACTGAGAGTCGGACAAGAGGAGGAGAGAAGAAAGGGAGGGAGGGGAGCAGTGGGAAAAGGAAGGAGGGAGGAAGGAAAGGTGGCCAAGCAAGTCCACACCCCTGGGCCCTGGGGGGGAAGGGCCTCTTCCCCAAGGCTCAGGCCAGGCCCCGCCCCCACCTGGCCCCACCCCCTGGCTCCTGCCCCCTCCAGGCCCCGCCCCCCCCACCCTCTGCCTCTGGAAACCAGTTCCAGGCACCTGAGTGGACTCTCCATCCAGGCAGGGGGCCCAGGTTGCTGATTGGTTGGTTTATAATCCTACATAATAAAAGGCTAATATGCAAATCAGCTGACAGGTGGAACGACTGGTTGCTTTGACGCACGCTGACCACCAGGGGGCAGACACTCGATGCAGGAGCTGCCCCCTGGTGGTCAGCGTGCTCCCACAGGGGGAGCAGCCGCTCAGCCAGAAGCTGTAAGCCATCAGTTGGACATCTCCCGAGGGCTCCCGGACTGCCAGAGGGCACAGGCCGGGCTGAGGGACCCCCTCCCCAGTGCACGAATTTTGTGCACCAGGCCTCTAGTGAGGAATAGAGGCAGAGCTGGAACTGGACCTACTACGTGCATGCATGGACTCCTGGGAAGGCAGGCGGGTGGCCGGTCTGCAAAGGCTGATCCGATGATAAATGCGTTGACACGCGAGTAACACTTTTCATTATTAGACCAAACAGGTTGTGGGGGAAGCCTCGCCGTGACAAAGAGCGACGGCGGCCCACGAACAGCGCTGGATCGGGAAGATGCAGGGCCGGTGGATACACACGCCCGCAGAACAGGGCTCCCGCCGGAATACCAATGAGGGGTTACGGGGAAGAGGAGACAGGAAAATTTACTGGCCCGGCCTCAGCAAAGCCTCCCTGGGAACGGGAGATCGGAGGGACAGAAATAAAAACATCAAGAAAGCATAAATACATATACAATTTGAATAACAAGATTAATAAAAAATAAAAAAATAAAAAACACCTCAAAGCAGAATATATGTGCGCACACGGAGGTCGGCTCTGACAGCGGGTGATGGACAGAGCGAGGTCCGCGCGGCCCAGCCCCGTCCCGGCGCCCTGCGCTCCAAGGCGATCAGATTAGAAGCCGGTAGCAAAAGGTGCTGCAGATAATTAAGTGCCTGATGCCCAAACACTAAACAACTCGTTCTGCGAAAGCGACCGGAGGACAGAGAGGAAGGCGAAAGAGAATTATAGACGGCCAGGGCCTCACCGTGGGGACAGCTCATGTGCGGAAATATATGTCCCAGAAAGTAAGAAAAAGCGAAAGGAACGAGCGAGGCATTCACTCAAGAAGACAAAAGGAGCGGCAGAGGCAGCCGAACACAGAAGCAGAGAGGAAATACACCCCCGAATCTGATAAGGGCAGAAATCAATGCACAGGAACGGCGACCAGCACCAACAGCCGTTTCTCGGAAACATTAGTAAAATTAGCAAAATATACAAACTCCTGGCAGGCCTGACCGATGAAATGAGGGGAAGGACTTGCAAATTCACAAACCGCAGAAGCCAGAAGAGAAGGTAACTACGTAAACAACAGTTTGTGTGTGTGCGTTTTTTTAAATAAAGGCGTACGTTTGAAAACAGGCAAAACGAACACATTTCTGGAGAAGCATTATATCCCCCGACGGAGCAAGAAGAAATAGGAAATGTCCACTTAAGATTTGCAACGGAAATTAAACCTCCCCAAGGGGCAGCAGAACAGAACAGCCACAAAACCAGGCCGGAGGCGGCGCTGACAAAGACAGAGCCGCGGGGAGTGGCCGCTGCCCCAGATACGGGAGGGCGGGGGATGGGCCCGTGAGTTCTGAGCGTCTAGGGTGAGACTGGCTGCAACGCTGGCGAAAGGAAAAGAAAAGCCACCCAGCAGCATCGTGCAGGCCAGTTCTCCTATGAGGAGGCTCATTTGCACACTTGCAAATTGACTGCAACGGCGCGTTCCGATAACACATCATCGTAAGGAGGGCTTAGCAACGGAATGAAAAGATTTAGCGGCAGAAACATCTGTGATGCCGTTTACCTCCTCAAGGTGCTAGGCTAAATAAAGAAAAACACGTTCGCTGGGTCAGGAGAAGCACACAAAACACGCACTAGGACATATCACCATATCTATGTATATAAAAGCCTAAACGACTGGAACAACCGGAATGACCGGTCGCTATGACGCCCACTGACCACCAGGGGGCAGACGTTCAAAGCAGGAGCTGCCCCCTGGTGGTCAGTGCACTCCCACAGCCAACCTCCCGTGGTCCCTCCTCCTGCCCCCGGGCTGGGTCAGGGAACCGGGGTGGGTGGCGGCAGGCGTGGCCCCTTTCCCAGAGGGGCTGAAGGCCGGCTCCCTCCTTGGAGCCAGTGGCCAACCTCCCGTGCCCGTCTCTTCCCCTGGCTGGCAGACTCCGATCGGTCCACCACCTGCCCCCCGCGGTGGTGGCATGGTGGCGAGGGAAGGAGGAGGTGGGGAACCGCATGGTGGCCTGGCGCCAACAATGGCGGCAGCGCCATCCGGTATCCATTCCTTCTGCACGTGGCCCGGTGACCATCACCTCCTCTCTGGCCCACCCCTGATCTGCCTGGCCCCAATCGGCCCTGATTGCCAGCCAGGCCTAGGGACCCCACCTGTGCACGAATTTCATGCACCGGGCCTCTAGTTTTTAAATAAAATCTCAGACAACTGGGAATGAAGGGGGACTCCCTGACCCGAGGGATCGGATCTCTATGGGCTCATGTTCCGCGGCAAACCCCATAGGCCGATTCATTTGAGACGTGGTGGCTCTTTTGAGGCCGAAACAAGAAAAACTGGACTGTCAGCATCTCTCCTGGCAATACCCTGGCCCAGTGGTCGGCAAACCGCAGCTCGCGAGCCACATGCGGCTCTTTGGCCCCTGGATTGTGGCTCTTCCACAAAATACCATGGCCTGGGCGAGTCTATTTTGAAGAAGTGGCGTTAGAAGAAGTTTAAGCTTAAAAAATTTGGCTCTCCAAAGAAATTTCAATCGTTGTGCTGTTGATACTTGGCTCTGTGGACTAATGAGTTTGCCGACCACTGCCCTGGCCAACCAGAGGTGGGGGAGTCCCGGGCAGGGTGGCAGCCCTCCTGAGCCCTGCTGATCCGGAGGTGATCTGATCGCCTAGATAGACAACCCGTCAGAGCCAGTACCACAGACAGGACTTGGCAAGAGGCCTCCGGAATCGACAGGTGCGCGTCAGTGACGCCCGGCGCGTCCTCACCCGGTGACTCCGACTAAAACACATCATCGTAACGCGATGTGACATTTACAATGGCTGAGAAACGGCCGTGTCTGAGAATAAATCTGATGAAGAATGCATGAGACCTTTAGGGGAGCCTTTTACAATGCACGCACGGGCGCGAGGAAGATGGGGACGGGAATTCGATGGCGGGACAGCCTCACGTTGGGAGAGGGCGGCTCTGGTTCCCCGTCAAAGCCCAGCGGCCAGGAGATCCCAGGCACGGTTTTCAGGGGGAAATCCTGTAAACTTCAAACCACCTCCTTCTGACATTCAGAATAATTCGTTTCAGAAAGAGGGGGGATGACAGGAAAGCTGGCCCACGTGACATAAATCCCACAAGTGCCAGTGTTTTTCCAGGAGTGGTTTCGGGACAGAAATCCTAAGTGAATAAGCGGAGGGAGACAGAGGACCACGATGGCCCCGGCGTGTCCAGGGACTGTTGTGTGAGAGGTGACACTGTTCGTCGACAACAAAGGAAGAGCCTTCTTTCGTGGGTGACACCGAGTGAACTCACCGCCCCACGCGTCTCACAAAACTGGAGCCGGGCCGCTGTGGCTCCGGGCGGAGCGTCGGCCCACACGCTCCGGGACGGCCGCGTCCTAATGCCCAGCACCGGGTGGGCCTCACGCGGCCACGGCCTCTGCGGACAGACGTGCTAGAGGGATGAGGGCCATCCCAGGCCGCTGTAGCCACAGGCCCGGCCGAGAGAGAGGGGTCAGAGAGGGGAGGTGACGATGGGAGCACGAGCGCGAGGCCCAGAGCGCGGGAGCACGCGGCAGCCGGCTGTGCCGGCCAGGAGCCCGGGGCCGCCGTCTCGAAGCTGCGAAAGGCCGGCGGCGGGCTCTGCCCAGACCCCCGGGAGGAACGCCCTGCCCCCTCGGGCCCGTGGTCTTCAGAGCTGTGGGCGGGGGTGGGGGTGGGGGTGGGGGTGGGGGTGGGGGTGGGGGGGCGGGGGTGGGGTGGGGGCGGGGGTGGGGGTGGGGGTGGGGGGGGGGGTGGGGGTGGGGGTGGGGGTGGGGGTGGGGGGTGGGGTGGGGGGGGGGGCAGGGGTGGGGGTGGGGGTGGGGGTGGGGTAGGGGTGGGGGTGGGGGTGGGGGTGGGGGTGGGGGTGGGGGTGGGGTGGGGGCGGGGGTGGGGTGGGGGTGGGGGTGGGGGTGGGGGTGGGGGTCGGGGTGTGGGTGGGGGTGGGGGTGGGGGTGGGGGGTGTAAAACCGCCCGGAGCTGTGCCTTCTCCCTGCAGCACAGCCTCAGCCCGCAGGTCCCTCAGCGGGTCTGCCTCCGGCCTGCACAGCGTGCCCGCCCCCCTCCCTCCGAGGCTCCCCGCTTCCTAGCCGCTGCCTGGGGGTCGCAGGTCGCTCTCCTGCCCTCACAGTTCGGGGCCTGTTCCGTGGACCCATGAGTGTTGACAAGACATCACAGGCCCCACTGCGAACCCCCCAGCTCTCCACCAGCTCGGGTTTCGTCTTCTCCTCGGCCCCCAAAGGGGCGCTGGGAATAGACCGGCAATTACCCTCCACTGCACAGAGGGCATTATGGGACCCCAGCCCACCGTGCCCGGGGCATTATGGGACCCCAGCCCACCGTGCCCGGGGCGTTACAGGACCCCAGCCCACCGTGCCCGGGGCATTATGGGACCCCAGCCCACCGTGCAGAGGGCATTATGGGACCCCAGCCCACCGTGCCCGGGGCATTATGGGACCCCAGCCCCACCGTGCCCGGGGCATTATGGGACCCCAGCCCACCGTGCCCGGGGCATTATGGGACCCCAGCCCACCGTGCCCGGGGCATTATGGGACCCCAGCCCACCGTGCCCAGGGCATTATGGGACCCCAGCCCACCGTGCCCGGGGCGTTACGGGACCCCAGCCCACCGTGCCCGGGGCATTACGGGACCCCAGCCCACCGTGCCCGGGGCATTATGGGACCCCAGCCCACCGTGCCCGGGGCGTTACGGGACCCCAGCCCTCCGTGCCCGGGGCATTATGGGACCTCAGCCCTCCGTGCCCGGGGCATTATGGGACCCCAGCCCACCGTGCCCGGGGCATTACGGGATTGCAGCCCCACCGTGCCCGGGGCATTATGGGACCGCAGCCCACCGTGCCCGGGGCATTACGGGACCCCAGCCCACCGTGCCCGGGGCATTACGGGACCGCAGCCCACCGTGCCCGGGGCATTATGGGACCCCAGCCCACCGTGCCCAGGGCATTACGGGACCCCAGCCCCACCGTGCCCGGGGCATTACAGGACTCCAGCTCACCGTGCCCGGGGCATTATGGGACCCCAGCCCACCGTGCCCGGGGCATTACGGGATCCCAGCCCCACCGTGCCCGGTGCATTATGGGATCCCAGCCCCACCGTGCCCGGGGCATTATGGGATCCCAGCCCACCGTGCCCGGGGCATTATGGGACCCCAGCCCACCGTGCCCGGGGCATTATGGGACCCCAGCCCCACCGTGCCCGGGGCGTTACGGGACCCCAGCCCACCGTGCCCGGGGCATTATGGGACCCCAGCCCACTGTGCCCGGGGCATTATGGGACCCCAGCCCACCGTGCCCGGGGCATTACGGGACCCCAGCCCCACCGTGCCCGGGGCATTACGGGACCGCAGCCCACCGTGCCCGGGGCATTATGGGACCCCAGCCCACCGTGCCCGGGGCGTTACGGGACCCCAGCCCACCGTGCCCGGGGCATTATGGGACCCCAGCCCACCGTGCCCGGGGCATTACGGGACCCCAGCCCCACCGTGCCCGGGGCATTATGGGACCCCAGCCCACCGTGCCCGGGGCATTATGGGACCCCAGCCCACCGTGCCCGGGGCATTACGGGACCCCAGCCCACCGTGCCCGGGGCATTATGGGACCCCAGCCCACCGTGCCCGGGGCATTACGGGACCCCAGCCCCACCGTGCCCGGGGCATTATGGGACCCCAGCTCACCGTGCCCGGGGCATTACGGGACTCCAGCTCACCGTGCCCGGGGCATTATGGGACCCCAGCCCACCGTGCCCGGGGCATTACGGGACCCCAGCCCACCGTGCCCGGGGCATTACAGGACTCCAGCTCACCGTGCCCGGGGCATTATGGGACCCCAGCCCACCGTGCCCGGGGCATTACGGGACCCCAGCTCACCGTGCCCGGGGCATTATGGGATCCCAGCCCACCGTGCCCGGGGCATTACGGGACCCCAGCTCACCGTGCCCGGGGCATTATGGGACCCCAGCCCCACCGTGCCCGGGGCATTATGGGACCCCAGCCCACCGTGCCCGGGGCATTACGGGACCCCAGCCCACCGTGCCCGGTGCATTATGGGACCCCAGCCCACCGTGCCCGGGGCATTATGGGACCCCAGCCCACCGTGCCCGGGGCGTTACAGGACCCCAGCCCACCGTGCCCGGGGCGTTATGGGATTGCAGCCCCACCATGCCCGGTGCATTATGGGATCCCAGCCCACCGTGCCCGGGGCATTATGGGACCCCAGCTCACCGTGCCCGGGGCATTATGGGACCCCAGCCCACCGTGCCCGGGGCATTACGGGACCCCAGCCCACCGTGCCCGGGGCATTATGGGACCCCAGCCCACCGTGCCCGGGGAATTATGGGACCCCAGCTCACCGTGCCCGGGGAATTATGGGACCCCAGCCCACCGTGCCCGGGGCATTACGGGACCCCAGCTCACCGTGCCCGGGGCATTATGGGACCCCAGCTCACCGTGCCCGGGGCATTACGGGACCCCAGCCCACCGTGCCCGGGGCGTTACGAGACCCCAGCCCACCGTGCCCGGGGCGTTACGGGACCCCAGCCCACCGTGCCCGGGGCATTACGGGACCCCAGCCCCACCGTGCCCGGGGCATTATGGGACCGCAGCCCACCGTGCCCGGGGCGTTATGGGATTGCAGCCCCACCGTGCCCGGGGCATTACGGGATCCCAGCCCACCGTGCCCAGGGCATTATGGGATTGCAGCCCCACCGTGCCCGGGGCGTTACGGGACCCCAGCCCACCGTGCCCGGGGCGTTACGGGACCCCAGCCCCACCGTGCCCGGGGCATTATGGGATTGCAGCCCCACCATGCCCGGTGCATTATGGGATCCCAGATCTACCATACAGGGCATTGTGGGATCTTACAATTAAATACATTTTAATTACTCCCATCCCAGAGCTGCTTGGTCTCCCAGCCTCCTGATAGGACGGTGCAAATGGGATTCTTGGGCACAGACTGTCCCTCTGGACTGCACTGAACTATGTGGGGCTGATCCCCCCTCCCCCGGGGCTCACACCCCCCCCCACACACACACACACCCCCGTGGAGGGGAAGCTGCCCAGTCCCTTTGGTGATGATTAAAGGGAGGATTGGCCGGTGGGGCGTGGGGACTATCTGGGAACACTATCTGGGCTGCGCTCACTTAATCCCTTTATCGTGTTTCCTCTCTGTTCCTCTCCAAACCTTATCGGGAAAGACAAACAATCCAACACCCGCACATGCTTGTCTGGAAAGGGCTCCCCGCCTCCCTCCTCCCTCCCCCCGCCGTTCCCCACAGACCTGGACACCAGAAGTTTCCTTGGAAACCACTGAGCCCGGGGCGGGAGGGGGAGCGGGGGGGCACCGGGCAGGTGCCCCAAGCTCCCAGTCCTGCGTGGAGGACCTGAGGGCACAGACCGCTCCTGGGAGGCGGGTGCCTGCCTCATGGCTAATGTCCGTCAGGGGCAGAGACCTGCTGGCCCGCCGGCCCGCCACCGCCTTCCTCCCTGGGGACCCCGGGCCCAGAGGGAACCTCCTCCTCTGGGGGCAGGGCCGGGGGTCTGTTTGCGCTGTGGGAGCTGCTAAGGCGCAAAACACACTCAACCCGTGAAGGACCTTGTGAGTGTTTGAGCCGAACGGACAATCGCCGGGAAGCGGGCCTCGGCGGGTGGGATGGCGCTCGGAGAACGGCGGCCTCACCTGTTTCACACGTGACAAAGGAGGAGACGGAGGGTCACAGAAGCCACTGGTGGCAGATGAGGGGGCGGGGAAGCAAAGCGGGAACCTCTGGGATTGGATAAGAGCGAAGTGACAGACACCTGCTCTCTCACACGTGGGTGCAGGGCCGTGAGCATCAGCAGTGAACACAGAACAGCAGCCAGGAGGGGCCTGGGGGCCGCGGGCGCCGGGCTGCGCCTGAGGCTCCGGGGAGGGAGGCGGCCCGTGGCCCTGACCTCCCGCAGGCGTGTCAGCTCAGCTGCACAAAGACACGGCTCCGTGAGGGTCGCAGCGACCTTTGTCCGGAGGACACCGCCTGGGACCTGCCGCCGCCTCAGGCCGCTCTGACCTGAGAGCTCTCCCTTCAGCGAGACGCCCAGCAGCCGGCGAGCCCTGCCCTCCACCTCCATCCTGCGGGCACAGAGCAGCCCCTGTGCCAGGGCAGGACTGGGCCGGGGGCAGGACTGGGCCGGGGGCGGGCCGCTGGAACTGGGAGAAATGGGAGTCCCGCCCGTCAGCCTCGATGGCGTGTTCTGATCACAGAGGGGCGTTCTCACCCGCTGAGAGGCGCACGCGGGCCAGGCGCTCCCCTGGGAACGCGGCCCGTCCCCCCGTCCGTCCGGGAGCCCCTGTGACCCCGGGCAGAGGAGCAGCCGGTGGCAGAGCCCAGAGCCGCCGCCCTGTGACGGCCCAGCCCGGGCACACCCACAGCCTCGGCAGGGCTCCGGCCGTCCCCCGTGAGCGCCCACCGGCCCCCTCTGCCTGCTCCCCGTCATCTCTGTCCTTCACCCAACGGAGCGGCGGCTCACGGCGGGCGGAGCAGAGGCGTGTGGGTGACCTGCCGCTCTCCCTGTGCCCGCAGCATTGGATACACGCTCGTGTGATGCAACCCTGAACTGGCTCAAGCCGTGACAGGTGCCCGGACCCTGGGTTGCCGGGTTACACCTGGGCGAGGCAGGGCGTGGCTCAGGGCGTGGCACCTGCGGAGCGGCCCGCCTGGGAGCCCTCCCAGCCCCTCTCTGCAGCCACGCATTTGTGTATAAAGTGGCGTTGGGAACTCCTGCCCCTCAGGTGCCCACGGGGATGGAGGGTCCCTGGCCAGCCCATCAAACGCTACCACGAGCATCCCACAGGCCTGCCTGCAGCTTGCCGCCTGAGAGACGCCGGGGCCTGCGTGTGAAGCAGATGATGACCCTTCAGGGAACAAACAGATGGCACACTCACGGGAAGCTGGCCCTTTAAGAGGCGTCGGAGAGAAGGGGGCTGCTCAGAGGTCAGCGAACCCTGGCTCGGCTGGGGCTCAGGGACGGGGCGGGGAGGAGAGGGGCGTAGGATCAGCTGGCAGGGGCCTCCTGAGGACTGGCCGAGCCAGGGGGCGGGCAGGGGTGAGAGCAGAACTCAAAGCCAAAAGGCGACTTTCATCCCCCGACCCCGGGGTGTTGTGGGGCGGCCAGACAGACACCCAGACCTGATGGAGGGGAGGGGAAGGGTGGGGAGGAGAGGGAGGAGAGGGGAGGGAGGGAGCGGAGGGAGGGGCGGGAAGCTGGTCTCCATGGGTGCGACCAGAGGCCAGTGAAGGAGCTGATGGAGCGGAGGCTCAGCTGTGGGCCCACTTGACCTTCCACCCTCCTGCCCTGCAAGGGGCTGTGGCACCGTCCCGGCAGGGTCAGCCCCGGGGGCCCGGGCAGATGGGCCCGCAGGTGGCTGAGGAGGAGCCGGGTCTGTGTCTCCGCTCGGGTGGGTGATGTGACAGATCCACGGGGAAGGGCGGTCCTGCCCCTCAGCCGGGGCCGCTCCCCACCCCCAGGAGGGCCCCTGTCCCCACGCGTGCACGTGACGTCCAGCCGGACACCTGTGGTCCTTCCTCCGGGACCTGCCTCCCAGCGCGGGGGCCTGCGGGGCCGCAGCCAGTCCTGAGCTGTGAGCGCAGCATGCCGGAGTCCGCCGGCAGTTAACCGCATCGTCCCAGGAAGGCACCCCCCCCACGCCCCTCCCCGTCCCCATCTGCCGCTCCTTCCGCACGAAAAGAAGCCAAGTGGATAACAATCAGGAGCCGACCGACCGGGCACTCAGCGCGAGGCGACCAGACCCGCGTCAGAGCGCTCCGGAGGGTGCACGCGGCTCCGATGATGAAGAGCTCCCTCCAGGAGAAACACAACTGCTTCTTCAAAGCCCTGGGGCTTCACGGGCCCACGGGCAGGGGCAGGGGCAGTGTGAAGAGGAAGCCGGTTGGTGTGAAGCTGTGTTCATCCATCTCTCCGGGAAGACAGACAGGCCGTGCACGCGACGGAGAGGCGGCGGCCCGCTGTCAGCAGCAGCAGCTCCCGGGAGGTCAGCCCTCCCCAGGTCTCGGTGGGGAAACCGAGGCGCGGCAGGGCCGGGGGTCCAGGCAGAGGGGCCTGGCCAGGTGTCGCCACATACAACTTGCCGAGGCGTGAATGTGCGGTGGGGATCATCAGCGGGAGTGTGGGCCCTGAGCACGGAGCCGGAGGGAAGTCAGCCCGTCCGTCCTTCCATCTGTTCGTCTGTGGAGAGCGGCCACGGGAGCTGGCCCGCGGCGCCTGCAGGGTTTTCTGCAGCGTCCGCGTCAGCTCCTGCTGGGCCAGCTCGGATGGCAGCCGGCGCCCGCCTGGGGCTCAGTGAGTAAGAGATGTTCTCAGAGGCAGACAGGCCAGGGCCCGGCCCCGGCGACCTTGCCACGCCAGGTGACCTTGAGATTTAGAAGACCTTCCCCTCCCAGCTTCCTCCATCGGTTGCCCTGGTTACTATCTCCCGGCCAGGAGTGCTGTGGGATTAACTTCTAGGACACAGAGCACTGAGGAGCGCCCCCTGCCCCCCACTTTGAGGAGAGAGAAGAGGGCCCGGTTAGGTGTGATCAAACAATCGAATCGATGCCCCGCCCCTGGGAAACTGGCCTTTAGATCATTTTGCAACTGACAATCCCTCCTGCTTAGACCACTTTCCACTGGCTAAGACCAGTCACTTTCCCCTCGGACATGGCCGGGATCCAACCCGCCCAGAGAATTCCCAGCCGGAAAAGCCCGCCTAGAGTCCTTCAACATCTCTGCCTCCCTGTCCCTGGGTGCTGGGGCCATTTTGGGGGTCGGCTCATCTAGTTCCCAGATGATCTAATCCTATATAATAAAAGGCTAATATGCAAATCAACCAAACGGTGGAACGACCAGTCACTATGACACACACTGACCATCAGGGAGGAGCGGGCCTAAGCTGTCAGTCAGACATCCCCCGAGGGCTTTCAGACTTTGTGAGGGCGAAGGCCAGGCTGAGGGACTCCTCCCCAGTGCACAAATGTCGTGCACCGGGCCTCTAGTAACTTTATAATTCTTTACCTCTTTCAGCCTCGGGCATTCCTCCTGGGGTGACCCTAACAGGCCCCAAGCCACCTGCTCACTCATGCGCCACACACAAGGGGCAGGGCCCGCTGACGAATGGCCACGACAGGTGATGTGTAAGAATTCAGAGGCCAGCACGCCTCACCCACCACAGCCCATTCCAGAGTAGATGCAGGTGGTTCAGGCGTGTCACGGGACAAAATAAAATACAACCGTGAATCTCACAACAGAACAAAATGTAGCAGATGGTTTATCTCCATTCAAAGTAAGCCAGATCGTTAAGAGAAAAAAAAAAATTAAATGTATAGAAGTTAATATGTCAGCACAAAGATTTCAAAAAACAATTCTGTTACCAAGTTGACATGAGCAGAGTTCAGAGAAAAAAAACAACAAAAATAAAAATGTCAAAACAATAGGTAACAGCTGACGATCTCAAGCTGTGAAACGCTCTGAACAGCCAACAGGAAGATAAACAGTGACCCAAACTGCAAATGAGTGAGGGGGACGGATGGTGCCTCCTAAAGGGAGAGTGAGACTGGCATCAAGCCCCTAAGAGACTCCTTCCAGTCGTAGTCGGACGCATGGCGCCTGCACGAGGAACGAAATTTTACTTTCATTTATTTTTTTCTTTAAAAGGATCACTTACCTCAGTGGCTCTCCGAGAAGGGGTGTGGCCGCAGCCGTGGAGAAAGAAGGAAGGAAAGGCTGGTGAGATCCGGGCACGGCACTGCCATCCCACTGGGGGACCCCCTCACACTGAAACCTATTGTTGTTATCAGGAACTCGAGGTGAAGATGCCCTTTATTTCAACAGGTGACCCCACAGGTGAGGCAGCTGCTCAGGGGAGGGCCCCCGCAGGGGACACGGAGCAGGGAACCCCTCTGCAGACTTGGGGTTCATGGCAGCACAGCCTCCCTCCCAGGGGCACCACACACACGTGGCAGGGACCCATGTCCACACTAGCCTCAGAAATGGGAGCCAATCCAGCCCGTGTGGCTCAGTGGTTGAGCATTGACCTATGAACCAGGAGGTCATGGTTCCATTCCTGGTCAGGGCACATGTCCGGGTTGTGGGCTTGATCCCTAGTGTGGGGCGTGCAGGAGGCAGCCGATCCGTGATTCTCTCTCATCACTGATGTTTCTCTCTCTCTCCCTCTCCCTTCCTCTCTGACATCAATATAAACATCCTATATAACAAAAGGCCAGGCCCATAAGTGGAACGACCAGAACGGCCGCTCAACCAGTGCCATGAGGTGCATTGACTACCTCTCGGTCTCTCCCCACCTCCCCCGACCTACGAGCGGCGGCGGGCAGGGCGGCGAGCGACACAAGTGGCGGCGAGCTACTCACGCACAATTTCGCATGCTGGGCCTCTAACAAATTATATATATATATATATTAAAAACCCCGTGGCCGTCACGCCATAACGACCAGTCACCCAGAGGCTGTGTGTGCGGCAAGGCACGTGCAGGTGGGTGGGGACGCACCAGGAGGTGCATTGATGGGTCCCGCGGCAGCCACGGTGGGCGGGACTTCTGGAGCATTGCGGGACGCCGGCAGCATCCATGGAGCGTGCTAGGCTTTGTGGGGCAGCAGACATGGACCTGATGGCAGGTTAGGCCTAGGGGACCCTACACGTGCACGATTTAATCATGCGCTGGGCCTCTAGTATATATATATACACATATATATATCGGGGTGCTGTGGCAGGGGGCATCGTGAGCGAGACTCCTGCTAACTTACAACCCAGGGAACTATGGGGTGTCTGACAGCAATGTGTGGATCAAAGCCCCAAGCCCCGCCCCTCAATAGGTCAGGACACTCGCAGGATCCAGGATCAGGACAGTGGCAGGCGCGTGGCCGAGGTGTCTCTCTGCTCCTTTGTGGTACCCGCCCGCCTGCATGACCCCAAATCTGGGGCTTTGGGGCTCCAGAATGTCAGCATGAAGGTCTCAGAACCACGGCCCGTGGCTGGTGCTTCTCCTCAGGCCCACAGTCTCCACAGCTGGACGCCAGAGAAAAACAAACTCATTAACCTTTGCAAACATCCCTCCAATCAATCACGCGTTTTATGGTTTCCTGGGCTGCGGGCCACTCAGCCACACGATCTATTTAATTCCTTCCTGTGATTGATGAGGGCCGGCGGCCGGCTGCCCGCTCGTTAGCCGCGTGAGGCGGGGCTCCTGCCGCAGGTTAATCCCTTTTTATAATTAAACCACACCGGGGCCCCAAGATCCCGGGAGCCCTCCCCAACCGGGATGAATGGGGGCGGGACGCTCACGGCTGCGACCTCTGCGGGGGTCGGCTGTTCTGCGCCTGTCCCCTCCCGGCCAGTCTGGACGGCATCGCGGGCCTCTCTCGAGTCCTAGGCTTTGTCCTGCCGCCAAGGACTTCGCTCGCGCGGCTGCTGGCGGCCTCAGACACCGCGTGGTCTGGCCTGGCGTTTCCGCCGAGGAGGAGCTGCAGCTCGAGGGTCCTGTCATGCTTGACCTCGGTCACCTTCAGCACCTTCCGCACCGGCTCGCTACCCCTGCGCCACCTACAAGGTGGCCGTCTCCGCGACACCTGCGTCACCGCGGTGTGGCCGCCGGAACCGCCACGCCACCCGCCACCCGGCCACCCTCTCACATGTGCTTCCCCGACCCCTCCTCGTGTGTGAAAAAAGCAGAACAATGACGGCATCCCCACTGCGGTTCTGAAATACCGGAGCTCGAAGGAGGCGCAGAGACGGGAAAGTCAGATCCTGACCGAGGTCTCCCGATGGGCCCGAGCTCTGCTGGCCTCCCGCGGCCCTCGGAGGCTGCGTCCTGGGAGGAGGGGATGCTATGGGCTACGTTAAAGAAACGTTTTTAACCATAGTAAATACCAAAAGCCTAAGGAAAACGTCTGGGGGGTTGTGGGAACGGGCATATTTTAAGCACAAAAACCATATGGGTGCTGCTGTCTCCTAATCTAGGGAGGAAGATGCGCGGTAAAGCCGAGTTCTACTGAAAAGGAAGAGGCGTGGCTCGCCAAGTTCGGAGGAGGAGGAAGAAGAGACACGGGTGCAGAGGACCCGTGGGCCCTGAGCGAGGGCCCCTCCCTCCCTGACCCCCGACCTCACAGAAGCGCCAGCCTCACACACGAGGTGCTTTACTGAGACGGGAAGGACCCGCC